>NC_138094.1:24622579-24960726 GCF_964212035.1 Myotis nattereri | reverse complement strand
GTCAGGGAGGCCTGGGAGCTACAGAATGGGGATGGAGAGACCTCGCCCTCATGCATTGGGAGTATCAGGCCTCACACAGATGCTGCTGGTACTAAGGTCACCTGGTGGTAACCCCTCGTGTTACTAGTGTCTCAGCCACATTGAGAGTGGCTATTTAAGGACATACTGGTCGCAGGACCCTGAGAGGAGAGATCAAGGCCATGACTCCAGAGTAGTTTGGGCTCGGAGAATTGTCAGCCCTGGGCTGCCGGAAGGTGCCCTCCTTAGTATGATCCACCTGTGCAGAGGATGAGGCGGCGGGGCATAGCGGAGCTCAGGCCAAGAGGGAGACACTCTGGAGCTATGCCTCCTGTGGCCCCAGCGCTGAGCTGGGTCCCCCACCCCTTTCTTTCCCTCTACCTCAGCTGTTGGAGGGGGCTCCATGCACAACTGCTACCCAGATCTTGTGGGTGGCACCTCATCAGTAAATTTACATACTCTCAGGTCATTCCTAGTTCTCCCTGAGAATATCAAACCATCACCTACCCTATCCTCCTGAAGACCTGACTGGGTCCCTACACCATGGCTGAGCACAGACCTGCTGAGCACCTGGATTGTGGCAGGTGATTGTCACCTAAATGGGTACTCCTGCTCTCTGCCCATGACCCTGATTGTGTCCACCGCTGCCACACAGAGAGTGGCATGTTCCCATTCACTGGTGACTTCTCTAGGCATACTCCCATCAGGCTGGCCCAGGTGATGGCCATGGGAGCCGTACATCAGGAACCAGGGCCTTGTTCTTTTGTCACCGTCGCATGACTCACTCAGAGATACGAGTGCAGGCGACTGATTCAGGCCTCAGTTACTGCACATGGAGAAGGTAGTCAGTTGATGGCCCCGGCCAAGGTCCCTTGTCTGGAGAGAGAAGTAATGAGACTTGGAAAGTGAAATGCTTCCATAGTTTCTTAAATTCTGCCAAACATGAGGAATTACTTTTACTCATCATCGTGACTCAGAACCCAGCTTCTGGTTCACAACGGCCAGCTCCCAGAGAAGTGTAAATGAGCGACATGGTTGTGACCAAAAAAAAGGATGGAGAGGTCCCAGGGTAAGCCATGAGGCCAAAGAGCTTCACACTAAAGGAACTCTCCCAGAGACATGTGCCCACGTAGGCAGCAGGAAGGAATGGGACCTTGGAAGCTTATCCAAACCTAGAAAGAATGTGACAGTTGACCAGGGCATGGAAAAGACTCTCACTCTGTGTGGAAAGTTGTATGAGCAGAAGACCCGCAAGCCATGTTTAAACTACTCAGGAAATAGTTTGCAAAGCGCATGTCAGTTTTTAATTCTCAAATATTTAAAATCACAGGGTGCTAAGTAGTGATTTTAAAACTTTATTTATTTGCATGTATGGTATGTTTCTAACAGAGTTTTTAATGTTGTGATAAAAATTTGTAATGGCCATTGAAAAATGACAACTTTTCCTATGGTTATTAGGATTGCTGGGCAGGTTATACCTGGAGGTACCATTCTGTGAGGCATGCTCTACAGGGCAAAGCAAGACCAGCATGTGATTTACACATTTTCCCGCCCAGTTGTTTTGTTTTTTCATTTCTCTACTCAGACAAGTGAGGGTTCGTGCCTCAGAGATACTCTGAGGAAGACCGTGACATTCTCATGAAGTGTCCCTGCAAGTCACCCGGAACAGCAGTGAATGCACCTTAGGCACTCAGTGACTGTTCTTGAGTAAATCATGTATTGAAGAGAGAGAGGAGAGGAGTCTGTCTTTGGTGGGGGAGGATCGGCCGACCCGTGGACATCCCTGAGAACATGTCCACTCTGTGCCAGTGCCTCCTGCCAGCCCTCCTACAGCGTCCTTGGCATTCAATGGCTAGACCCAGGCATGTCCTGGATGTGAGGCATGCTCTCCTTGGGGAGCAAGAAAGAGAGGCAATCCTTTGTTTAGGTCTAGATGTCATTGGGTCTGAAGTGAAACCAGGTATTGTTGGGCACAGGCAGGTCAGGTAGTGCCAGCAGAGACTTGTGAGTTTGAAAAAGGCACAGAGGACAAAATAGGTCAGTGTAGGAAGAGGTCTGACTGCAGAGGGAAAGAAGCCAGCTGGAAGGGTATCTGCTCAAAGGCTGGGTGAAGAGATTGGACGATGGGAAGGCCCATGCATGAGGACTGGTCCCCAGGGCCTCTGAAGGCCCACAGAGGCAAGGCTTGCTGTGGAACCCAGGAAGGGCATCGTCCTGCCTCTTTGGTGCCTCTTTGGATCCAGAAAGGCAGCTGGGATGTTGATTTTCCTTCTGTACACTGTAGCTTGTCACGTTCTCCAAAACAGCTCAGAAGAATTGGGGAGAACTCCTGATTTCTGTTGTCAGTGGGTGTCCCCAGCATCAGGTTCCTGATGGGCTGACTGACATTCCAGGGATGCATAAAGAGGGTCCCAGACTTGGAGCACATTCTAAGGACCCCCTTTCTTAAAAAGAGGTCACAAGGGCAGATGACCTGGGATCACAGTAGCAATTTTTTGACTGGAGAAGGCGGTTGCACAGGATGGCCCTTCTCATGGGCTGAGAGGCTACTGTGTCCTGTACATAAGTGAGTGCCATGATGAGAGCAGGTGGCAGGTGACCAGGATGTGGTGAAAACATCCCCCAAATTCATGTGTGGGTGCTGGGAGTCGGCGGAGCCTGTCCAATACTGGGCATGAAGTTCTCCTGCCCCCAGTGCCACAGCACATGCCCTGGGAAAGCAGGCTCCGTATGGGGGGGGGTGGTGGATAGAGGAGTATTTCTTGCTCATGAAGAAGGCATGTTCGCTCACACTTTGTTTCTAGGTCATTCTAAGTGGTCCCTCCTGCCTCCTTGTATCTCCTGGACACTGGAATCTCATAGAAGCTGCCTGAGCTTGGGCTCCTCCAATTTTCCAGTTTCTGCCTGGTGCATGTAATGTTTGTGTTAAAGAGAAAATCTCACCCCAGGTGGCACCACTCCGGCTTTAAGCCCATGATACCAAGTCTAGACTCAACTGCTGACCTCATTACAGTTTGAACCACTTCCAGAAACCTCATCAGCCAGTCTGGAATTTTCAGGTCAACACCACTGTGGTAATCTGTCACGTGGCCCCTCTGCCTGGAATATGAAAGTTGTTTGGGCATCACAATGCAGGGGGTACAGAAGAGCCTACAGAAAAGTTGCTCCTCTCTGCCTCTGTCTCTCTCTCTCTTGCCTCCCCCCCGCCCCCCCCGCCCTCTGGCTCTCTCTCTGTCTGTGTCTCCCTGGATTTCAAAAGATCCAATGTGTGACTCAGTACAGCATGGGGATATCCCAAACTATGGCAGATTCTTACATGCCAAGTACAGCTTCAAATCTTCTGAAGGGGAAGGTGTATCAGTGCACTGTGCTTAATCCTGAGAGAGGACATTTTCCCTCACAATCTGAGTGAGAGTTGTAGGCCTGGGCCCAGAAGGAGCTTTCTGAAGCCAAATTTGCATGGATTGTTCCCTGGGGTTGAGAAAACATTAGTTATTTATACAGACTTTGGCAGTCATGTTTAGGGCCCCGGGCCCTGGAATTTGGCTGGGAATAACCTGTTGCCTGTGAAAGGTTGGGATGTAGAATAGGATTCCTGAGCTAAAATGAATGCCCTTTATAGTAGCTCCTTGGTAAGGATACACAGGTATTTTGCCCCACATTTATTTTTTACTGTGCCTCCAAGATTCCAAAGAGCCACGACTCTCAGCCCTCAGTGGCTTTCAGAATTGTATAAGTCACATCCCAGGTTCAGCTGCCACACCCCTCCTCTGGCCTCACCACAACCCACATTTTCACATTTAATTTTCTCAAGCCAGGTTGCTGAGCTGATCTGGTTCTTCTGAGAGGAAACGCCCTTTACCTCCACAGAGGAAGGGTGACAGAATCTCCTGCCTATACGCCCCGTCAGCTTGGGTTTAAGGGATCCACCCAGTTTCCTACTTCACCACTAGCCTTTTAAGTTCTCAAGTTGATGCAGTCAGTGTCTTTGAGTTTCCCCAATGTTCACCTTGTCCTGGGTAATTCCCTTTGTCTCATTCCAAACGTGCAGCCCCTCCCTTCTCCTGATCAATCCCTAGATGTGATTTTGGCCTGACCTCCTCTCGGGAAGGCTTGCTCCTCAAAATCTGGAAGACCAGCTGTCCCTCTGTTCCCCTTTGAATGGGTACGGGATTTGCAATTGTAGGTAACATCAAGTCTCAGGGGCTGTTTGGTACTCAATACAGTTGCATTAAAATCCTTTCGCTCTTCAGATGATACACTGTCTCCCTAAAGGTGTGTTAACGGGAACATTAGGGAATTTTGATGTGGCACCAACACCCACATCAAGTCTACTTCCAGGCTGGTTTCCTTTTCTTTTCCTTTCATGAATGGACCTAGGGTTCAGTTGGAGGTGTGGAGAGTGCAAAACCCCATCAGGATTAAATGCCTGGAGATCCAGGGCTAAGGTTTTGCTCTCAGGTGGAAGTAGCCATTTCAGCTAGGACCTCAGAAGGAAGGTGTGGTCAGACGGGGCATAATGGCTTCTGAGGAGGCAGAGGAGGAAACAGAATCTAGAGCGTGAGAGTCAATGTCCAGCTCTGAGCACAGGGCTCCCTGCACCATGCTGCTCTGGTGAGTCAGGAGCCTAAGGCGGTCCCCAATGACCTGTAGGCCAAGAACCCAGAGATTTGTCCTTTCTTCCATACAAATGAGCAGACTTTGCCTTTGCCTCTGGATGCAGGTTTGCCTTATTCTAAAATGTTTTGATTTCTGTTTTGGTATTTGCCATTCATAGAGGTTCATAGGGTAAGTTTTTGCTGTGTCTGAAAGTCAAGTATTGCTAAGGAACCTATTGTAGGCCAAAGTGGCAAAATCCTTTTTGTAGTTTTTAGCGGCTGGGCTGTCTGTGTGAAAACAGGTCTTAATGAAAGTCTTTCATAACAGCCAATTGATGTTTAGAAAGAGAGGAAGGGAGTGGGCGGAGAGAGAGAGAGAAACATTGATGTGAGAAACATCCATCAGCTGGCTCCTGCCCACCCCCTACGGGGGTTAGGAATGGAGCCCTCAAGAGACCTTTGGCGGGCACGGGAGGAGGCTCAAGGCACTGAGCAACACTGACCAGGGCTTGCAGCCTCTCATTGAGAGGAGCCTTAGTGGTGACATGTGAGCCATCTGTTGTCATGGATAAAGTGGTCATTCTAATATTCAGAGAAGGGACACACAGTAAAATGTACATGTTGGAATTAATCGTTATTTTTCTCACCTCCAGCTCCCCCTTGCTTCAGGAAACGTTTGTGCTGCTTTTATATTCCTCATTTAAAATGCGTCAAAAGCCTCAATGGTACCCATTGTGTGGGTGTTCCTTAATCTTCCACATCTGTTTTATTTCCTGGAAATTAGCAAGAGGCAGTCCTGGGCCACGGGCTGCTCCCTACTCCAGGCGTTTTCAGTCCTTCAGTGATCCTCAGAAACTTTTTTTCTGTAAAGGGTGGAATCCTCTCTATGGTGTCCCAGTACTCACTGCACAGCAGAATTCCAGCTAGCCAGTGGGTAGATGCGGGAGGTGTCCAGTTGTCATCTCACCCCTCCTTGGTGCCTGGTTCTTGTCCTGCCAGTGGCAGAGGAGAGGCAGGGCTGAGTGGCTTTGAGATTCTAAGCAGAAAACGGGGTTGGGGTAATTTGGGGGGCGCTCCAGTTGTTGCTGGAGGAGTGCCTTTGGCCCTCAGCTGGTCCCTCTGAAGGGAGAAGGGCCGGGTTTGCTCATGCTCAGCCTGACAAGATGCCTTGCTCCTGACTGTCTCCCATGATCTCTTTCATAGCAGCTTCATGGGGATGAGCCTCCCAGCTCCACGCAGACTCCTGGAACTGGCATGTCAGAGCCTGCTGCGGGATGAAGCCTCAGCCATCGCTGCTCTGGAGTGGCTTCCTATGGAGCTCTTCCCACCTCTGTTCATGGCAGCCTTCGCTGGGAAGCACAGCAGAGTCCTGAAGGCCATGGTGCAGGCTTGGCCCTTCCCCTGCCTCCCTCTGGGGGCCCTGATGAACCATCGGCAGCCTTACCAGGATATCTTGCAGGCTGTGCTCGAGGGACTCGATGTCCTGCTTGCCCAGGACACTCGACACAGGTATGGGGGATTCAGTTGCCTGGTAGCACCCTGGGGATCTGAGCAGTTACAGCTGGGATCCGGGAGTGTGCAGGGCCAAAGGGAGAACTGAGGCAGGCCTTGGAGCCACTGCTGGGGTCATTGTGGGAACAGGCTTCGGATATATACGGCTGGTGAAAATGCCGAGGGTGACCGAAGGGACATGAGCCCACTCCTTCCTGGTGGCACCTAAATGTACCAGGAATGGGGACCATGAAGGATCCCAGTAGCACCAGGAGCAGGTGATTCTGGGACATTGAGTCAAAAGTCCAGTCAGGTGTCTGGCCCAGCTGCCCAGATTCCTAGACTCATGGTCTTATTCCTTGTTATCATAATGCACCCCAGCATAACTCCTATTTTCTCCACAGGAGATGGAAACTGCAGGTGCTTAATTTACAGAAGAGAGTTCATCAGGAGTTCTGGATTGTGTGGGCCGGAACCAGAGCCCATCTGTGCTCACTGCTGGAGCCTGAGGCCCCGCAGCCCATGAGGAAGAGGAGGAAAGTGCGCAGCTTAACAGCCAGGCCAAGTCCACCCTTGGCCCCCGTGGAGCTGTTAGTAGACCTTTGCCTCAAGAAAGGTGTCCTTGATGAGTCCCTCAGCTACCTGATTAAGAAAATCAGCGAGAGGAGAGGTTTGCTGCACCTTTGCTGTAAGAAGCTGAAGGTTTTTGCGATGTCGAAGCAAAACACTAACATCCTGGATATGGTGCAGCTGGACTCTGTCCAGGATTTGGAGGTAAACTGTACCTGGAAGCTGTCCACCCTGAGGAAGTTCGCTCCTTACCTGGGCTAGATGGGCAATCTGCGCCGGTTCCGTCTCTCCCATGTCTTCACGTCTTCTCACACCACCTTGGAGGAGGAGGAGCAGTGTGTTAGCCTGGTCACCTCTCAGTTCTTCAGACTGCCCCACCTCCAGGAGCTCAATTTGGATGATGTCTCCATCCTCAGAGGCCGCCTGGACGAGATCCTCAGGTGAGGGGTGGCGAGCTTTCCCTGACGACCAGATCGAGTCCCTTTCCATTTCAGTGCACAGTGATGGGCTCTCCTGTGTGCAGTCCCTCAGCAGTGCTAGAGTGCCTGAGCCACTAGACGGGCCACACAGTCAGTGTCTTGTTCACCGCTCTGTCACCTTGCATGTTGTCACATAACCCCCCAGACAAAGGTAGGACATATGCACTAGGACAGAGGCTACTAAAGGGACTCCTTGCTAGGATTTGGCGTAATGGAGGCTTCAGGCCAGGGGATGGTAGCTTTGGGCATCCTTGTAAGTGGTGTGGAAGGGAAGATGATGCAATAGAACCAAGTGACGATTGCAATGACAAGGGGAAAGCCAATCAGAGGTGAGGTTTCAGGGGTTAAGTTCCGCACTTAGAGATTTGGCCATGGCAGCCTTTCACTCCAAACCTGCATCATTCACCTGTCTGCCAAGGGTTGCCATAGGCTCTTGCAAACAGAATGCGTGGTAAATGCAGGGTTCCTGAGGGAGTCATTACGAAATTGGATAGGTGGTTTGTAAACAGTGCAGTGATCTAAGTTCCTGGAGGGTGTCAGCTCTCGTTTGATGTTGCCTGACTGTGCCCAGGTTAGCCCTTTCTGCACAACTGCCAGAGGCCTCATTGGGCTAAGAGATGATGGTGACAGGGGTCTAGGCTGTGGCTGGAAGGAAGCCCGAGTTGCAGGCATTTCAGGACATGTCTCCAATACTAAAATGCACTGGTTGCCTCCTGCTTCAGACCCTGGGTCAGGCTCCTTTCTGAGCTCCTCCCATCTTTACCTCCCACCTTTATGTTCAGAACACCTGTGTGTTTGGGCTGGGCTGTATGATGTGCTCCACTTGACGGATGAGTAAATGGAGTGTGTGAGGTTTCATCCAGTTGAATCCATCACGGAGCAGATAACAGATGGGGAAAGATTCCACTCAAATTTGCTCTGACTTGAATGTCACTTTTCACTGTGCAACATCCTGGGTTTGATCATCATCCGGAACACTCTAGGCTTTGGTGACATGGGCCTCTTTACCCTGAAGGCCTGCATCATCCTCACCTGCCTCTGCCCACCAGGTCCATCCCCCACATGTAACTGTTCTATGTCTCCCCAGGTGCCTGAGGACCCCCTTGGCGACCCTGTCCATCACTAACTGCCTGCTTTTCGAAAGAGACTTGAGACATCTATCCCAGCAACTGAACGTCAGCCAGCTGAAAGGCCTGAGTTTCAGTGGGCTCAACCTGACCAATATCAGTTCTGGGTCACTCCGATTTCTTTTAGAGAGAGCCTCCCCCACTCTCCAGGACCTGGACTTGGATAAGTGTGGGATCATGGATGCCCAGTTCCTGGACATCCTGCCAGCCCTGAGCCACTGCTCCCAGCTCACAACCCTAAGTTTCTGTGAAAACCCCATCTCCATGATCGTCCTGGAGGACCTGCTTCGCCACATTGTTGGGCTGAGCAAGCTGAATTGCGTGATTTATGCGGCCCCCCTGGAGAGTTACGAGGAAAGGAGCGGCACCATCAACCTGGGCCGACTTGCCCAGATGCATGCCGTGCTGAAGCATATGCTGCAGGAGTTGGGGCGGCCCAGCATGGTCTGGCTCTGCGCTTACCCCTGTCCTCACTGTGGCTGTAGTACTTTCCTTGACCCAACTCCCATTCTGTGATCCTGTTGCTTGAGTGTCCAGCTGGGTGTACATCTCATAGGCTTTACTCTGGGCCCTTGGGCACTGAAACCCGGACATAAGTATACCGTACAGGAACACAGCAGCCAGTTTCAGACAAATACTCAGGGTGGGGGGAAATGCTGACAGGGGACTCAATGGTTTCTTTGGGGAGATTTGTCCTAAGGAGTTAGAAATATCCACCTGAATCTCTCAGGGGGAGAGACTGAGGTTTGGGTGGTAGATGCGGGGATTACCTTTGCTTGAATGGTTGTGAATAAATGTCAGTAATAAAGAGAACTGGATGTTAACCATCTGGTGTCCTCCATGACATGTTAACCCAACTCTCCCACCTGCAGTTACTGGCCAAGTAAGAAGGCATGAGCATCGTGATGCGCAGACACTAGGCTGGTTGAGGTTGGTCCCAGGAGATCACATCACCATTTATACTTTCTGGTTTGGTGGTTCTTTCTGGTGCACCGGTACCTACTCACTCACCTCTGTGACTGTTCAGTGGGTCAGCGCACACAAGGTGCGTCCACAGGGATTGGAAAAAGTGGCTTCCAGTGAGCACCACTGTGGTACAACTACTCTGGGGCCATCACAGGTAACTAGTCCAGTCCCTGGACTAAAACTCCTCCCCACTGGGAGCCTCCATCGCTGGCCTGTGGCCGCTCCATGGTAGGGCTTCCCTGTGCACCAGTCAGGCCCCTAGTACTGAAAGGGATATCAGCCTGCCAGGGACCCAGACCACTGGCCTCACAAGTCCAGGCCTGTCATTCCCCTGGATACATCCCCTTCTTGAATTCAAGTTCCTGTGGCCTGTAAACACATTTACATTCTTTTCAGCAAAATACTAAGCTGGCATAAACCTCTGCTTTGTTCTGTGTCCTGTCCTAAGAATACGACATCCTTTTGTAGAGGATGGTCTAATGTTCGAAGACTTTCCCCTCATGATCCTCCTTCCCATCAATCAAGGAGGTGGTAAAGCATCTCTGAGCCAGTGACAGACCCCGGTTCTAAAGAGTGGACAACCTCAAGCCAGTTCCCGGAGAGCACTTAAGTGGACACAGGTGAAGGTCACACCGGGGAGATGGGGGTATGGAGGGCCACCCTGAGGGGCAATACAACCAAGTGAAAGGGAGATGTCCTAGTGTGCTGTTGGATCCCACAGTCAATGGACAGTTAGCTGCTCAGCATGGAACAGGCTCCCTGCCCACCTGCCACCTCATTCTGGCCCTAGGCTGTCTCAGTTTGCTCACTGAGTGGCCTGCCAGAGGACCACCTAGGGAGAAGGCCACACATCCAGGCCCGGGGCACGGCTCCATTTGCCTGTATGTCTCCCTAAATGTGAGGAAGTCAGTCCTGGTTTTTCTCCTTCTACTGCCTCTCATTCAGTGCCAGCCACTCATGTGCTTGCTGCTCTCTGCTGGGTGTCAGCAGCTTCCTAGCTTGTCACATACAGCACCTGGCCCTTCGTTCTCTTTTTATTGCCATTCCTTTCTTTTTCTTCTACCTTCCACTCTTCTAGCTTGGGCCCATCAGCATATAAGCACATTTTTCTGTTTGTTAGTACAATTCTTATTGTTTTCAGAGAGGAAGGGAGAGGGAGAGATGGATAAAACATCAATAATGAGACAAAATCATTGGTTGGCTTTCTCCTGCACATCCACCTGGAGATCCAGGCGTAAACTCCAGCCCCTGCTCCAACTGAGAATTGAACTAAGTCCTCTTGGTTCATAGGCCTACTGAGCCACACTGGCCAGGCACAATCTGCTTCTTTTAGTAGGAAGAGAAAATGCCAAAGTCTCTGTAACCGTCGGTGAGCTCCCCACCCCCCATAAAAGGGGATAAGAGAACATGGGTCAGAAAATGTATATCTCTTACAGCAAACGCTCTCTTTCTCTTCCTCTCTATTATTCTCTCTCCCTCTCCCTCTCCCTGTCCCTCTGTCTGACATGCATCTTTTCTTCCCATCCCCACCTTGACAGGGAGTAGTGTCCATGATGGGAATCAGAACCTCTGGCATTTGAGAAAAATCATAAAAATTGGCAGGTTCTGAGGGAGGAAGGGCAATGGCAAAACATCCTGTGGTCAGGGTGTTAATTCCTCCACACATACAGATCATGCCCATTGCCTTGTGGGGAGATTCACCTGTGGGGCCAACTTATGTAAAGCTCTTGTCAGCATGTCCTCCTCTGGAATTGCCCACTGTTATTAGCATTGATGGTATTTATTAACCACCAGATGCAAGATAAGGAAGAAAATAAAAGTCAGTGCACCCTGGCCAGTGTGTCTGGGCATTTTCCTGTGCACCAGAAAGTTCACCGATTTGATTTCTGGCCAGGGCACATGTCCAGGTTGCAGGTTAAGTCCCCAGGCATCCAACATTGTTTCCCTCTCACATGAATGCATGCTTCTGTGCCTGTCTCTCTCCATTCACCTCTCTCTAAAGAATCAATTTTAAAAACCCACCATATTAAGACACAACAAAAGAAAACTCATTGCTGCATGTTGCCTCTAAAACCAAGTGTCCTGCACTTGACGCTTTATTTGTTCTCGAGACCACAACTGAGAAATCCAGAAAAATTCTATATTGGAATCTGGACTTTTCCATCAAAATATTCAGAAAAGCATAGTATCAATGCAATGATGCTTAGAAACCTTAGATAAAGACTGCATCTATGAAGATGGGCAGAGAAGAGACCTGGATAGGAGGTGACTGCTGGTGCACTGAGATCATGTACATGAAGGCCCTATGGGCAGAGTCTCTAGGGCATTAGAAAACAAGCACGGAGAGTAAGGCACACATAGTAGGTTCCTTACTACTAGAATGTACCCGAGAGTCCACCAATCTGCACAGCAGTCAGGTAGGCTGGATACAGGGCAGCTTGAGCACACGAATGTCAAAGGGAAGACTCTGAATAAAGAAGAGCCAAAACCTGGCCTGCTTGGCTCAGTGGATGAGTTTTGACACGTGAACCAGGAGGTCAGTATTCAATTCCCAGACTGGGACATGTCCCCGTTTTGGGCTCTTAGCCCAGTAGGTGTCTTATAGGAAGCAGCCAATCAAGGATTCTCTCTCACCATTGATGGTTCTAACTCTTTCTCCCTTTCCCTTCCTCTGTGAAATCAATGACAATAAATATGTCTAAAAGTATGTACATAGCTTAAGGTTTTGATACCCAGAATATCTGTTTAGAAATACAAGAAGTAGCCTTTTGTCATGGTCAGGATTTTTATGCTGTTCCTTCTTCCCCTTTAATCTTCCTTTCTAGTCCACTTCCCCATGGGATTGTATATAAAGTGATCTATTTCATGATGTGAAGTTTTGTATTGTTTGTCTAGTATTTCTCTACACCATAGTACGTTATCAGTACAAACCTACAGTGGTAAAATTAAGCTGAGTAAATTTGGCATCCAAATGGCTTTATTAGGTATTTCACCAATCCAGCAGCATTCCAGCTGGCAATGAAAAAGGGGCTCACTGAGCCATACCGACCAGGGTTTGTCCCACTACCATCCCCAAGTCTAACAGGATAGACATTAAAGTCCTTCAACAGTTGAGGTTCCAGCTTCCAAAATTAATTTCCCATTCAGTATTCCAGTAAAAATAACTAAGAAACAAAACATTTTGGGGGAGATTTTTAAAATTGAAGTTGGAAAGCTTGTTGATAACTATACACTCAACAGTCCAACAGGTGAGTTTTTAAAAATTTTCCCAGTTGGGACATTTGTTGACATTCACTCATAAAAATACTGAGGCTTCAAGATAACTCGATGTGTGGAGAGCATATATTAAATGTCAAAAAGTTGAAGAGGAAGTGCATGAGCAGTTCTATAGAAAAATACATATCTCAATCGACGGGCACTTTTGTTTATTTAATTCAGAGGTATATTCAGGAAAGCTTGTTAAGTGGCAAATTCTGTTTCAGTCTTGTTACTCCCACTTCAGAAAGGTGCTGATGGCATTTCAATAAGCCAAAGGATGCTTACATTTAGATTTGTTCAAACATTTATATTATTCCATATGTAATTTTTCTTCCTACATATACTATTCCTTTAAAGATTGAGGACATACAAAATGCCACAGGAAGGAGGTGAACAATTGCTTTACAGCCTTGTTGGAGGTGCCTCAATTCTTTTTTCCAGTTAGGTTTTCCAAGAATACGTCATTTGATTACCTCCCCCGGACAACTGGAAACAGGGCAGCATGCCATGAAGAAGTAACACAACGCTTCATTTTGTATGCAGTTCACTTCAAAGACTTCATGCACTTGTGGCCAAAGACACCTTGGGAAATTTAGGGCCTAGAATTCACCTCACCATCCAAACACATTGCTTTTATGTGTTTGTAGTAAAATGAGACAAGAAATCCCATTTAGTGGAAAACTTTATTCTGAATATTTTAACAATACAGATATTCAATTTAAACATTAAAGTATATAGTTATTAAAATCAACACTTATAAAACAACCTTGAAGAATTCAAACTTTGCATTCTATGCAGAAGTTTCACAAAGGGATCTAAAATTCTTGTTTCTTCCCCAAACCCACCATTTGCTTCTATTCATTCTTAAATAACAGAAGGCAATTTCTTTTCAAATAAATGCCTTCCATAACATAGCATTATTTTTAAGTTCAATTTCTATTTCATCTGTCACAGGGACTTCCCTCTTGGCAGCCCTTGAGAATCTCAATAAGCTGAGTTACTGCACTGCATGATTCACACTCTCTTGCATAGATGGTGAATCCTATGATCCCCACCAGCATCACACTCACGGCCTCTTAAAGAGGTGTCCCATCGGCTGTTGCAGTAATTGTTATGCACACCCCCCCCCATCATACCCATCTCCTGTGAGGCTGTAATAATCATCCCAGTGACTCCTTCCACCATAAGTCAGAGGAGGCCCTTGGGTTGGTGGTGCACCACCTGTGCATCCTGTAATGTCAGTGACCAAATAACAATACTTAAACATCTTAACGAATAATTTTATGTCAGTATGACATGAACCTAGTAAAGTCTTAAATAGTTGGCAAACCTATGCTTTTATACATCTGCGCTAAAAATATGTCAGTAAAGCTGAGGTAGACAAGGGAGCTTACAATTATTTAAAATACAGCTGAAGAATAATGTTTTGACTGAAATAATTGACTATGAATATATATGAAGGCACATTTTCTGAAAACGGGCTGGAATTCTGACCTTCCTATTATGCTTCATGCTGTCAAAAGCTCTTTCTGATTAAAAAATTATACAATACACCCCTGGCTGGTGTGCCTAAGTGGGTCGCGCACCGGTCTTGGCATTGCAGGATCCCTGGTTTGATTCCAGGTTAAGGGCATGAGCCTGGTTTGCAGGGTCCATCCCTGGCCCTGGTTGGGGATTATGCATGGGGAAACCAATCAAAGTATCTCTCTCACATTGATGTAGCTCTCTCTCAGCCCCACTCCCTCCGTCCACTCTCCCAAGATCAGCAGAGATATATCCTCAGGTGAGAAACAACAAAAAAGAAAATGTTGCACTTCATTTCTTTAATAAGGAAAATAAATGAGTATGATCCTTCACTCCTGAAAGATTTGGACTGTTCCAAATGAGCTACTAAGAAAAGAATACAAGACTTCCAAGATAATACAAAACACATACTGCATATAGTACTCCCTGGGGCAAATAAAAGTAAAATTCCAGTTAAACACAAGATGGCCTGTTAATTCCAATCCTGTCACTTACACGCAGTATATCTGGACACATACCACAGCTGTCATATGAACCTCTGTAAAAATAGGAAAAGGCAAATGGACAGAAGGCTTCAAGAGTCATTTCTCCAAACACGATACACAAACAGCTAACAAGCTCATGGAAAGAGCATCAAAATAATGGATAGTTAGGGAAATGCCAACCAAAACCTACGTGAGATACCACTTTATTCCTAAGTAGGTCCCAATGTTTGAAGAGGAAAATACCAGGGCTTGTTGGGAATTTAGAGCCACTGGAATCCTGTACACAAGGAACAGAAAGGGGACAAGGCGTGGCTGCTGTGGAAAATAATGGAAACTCCTACAACAAACATTTAACACTGAATTGCAATATGACTCCGAAATTCCACTCTAAATTTTGCACCCACAATAACTGGAGACTTCTATGAAATACTAGTCCAAAATGCTCACATCAGTCCTCTGGTGGAAAGGACCCCAACGGTTGAAGTGGTAAACGAGCTGTGTGCACTCACTAGAGCTGCAAGGGAATATTTAACCAGCCATAAAAGTGGCGGTGAACTGATTACTGCCATATGGATGACCCTTGGACACATTTATGGTAATGGACACAAGCCAGGCACAAAATGTCCTATCCTGTATCATTCTGATACTATGATCTGTGGAAAACAGGTGAATCAATACAGACAGAACCCTGGTTGGTTTTTCATAGAAGCTGGACTGAGGAAGAGAATGGTAGCGACTGCTTTACCTGGAGAGCTTTTATGTATGAGTGATAAAGATGTTTTGGACATACTCAGATACAGTTGTGACATAAGACTCTGAATATACTACATGCTACTTAGTTGGTCAATGGTAAATATTTAGTGTTATGATAGATGAAATTCACCTCAACAACAGACAGTGTATAGTATAGTTTAGGTGTCTTACGCTTTATTGCCCATTACCTATAACTAGTAGTGCAATCATCATCTCTTGGAGATATATGGTAATTTCTCCTGGAAGGGATTGTCTCTTTGCAAGGAACGCCTGCATAACTTCCTCTCCCACGTGACAGCGTTCCTGTAAATGACAAATATTTATGTGAGGATATCACATTGGAGAGCAATGTTTTATGGGAAAACAATAATTCAAAACAACACTTTATTTCCTCTTTCCACAACAATGTTTAAATTTACTCTTAGACTCTATTTAGGCTCATGCTTGTATGTGCTGTGATATGTTACTCTGGAATGTATTATCTTCTGACATCTTGTCCTCCCTGTACATCTTCCTTAATTTCTTAAATGACCATTGGTGGGAAAAACCTTTCCAATTCTGAACAAAGTGCAAGGAATTCCATGATGTCCACATACATATTTATCAGTGCCTACCTATAGCTTGACAAGCCTCTATCGACTTTTCTCCTTCTCTACTTTGCTCTGTTGCTCACAATCTCTTTTCGACATTACTAAAAACTTCCTAATTTTCCCGTTACACTCACTTCTTCATGCACGTTCCCCTAAGAACTAATAGTTATTTCGGTATGCAAGTATTGAATTATTAGCGTTTAGGTTAAAACACTTTCATTGCTCCTGGATGCCCACAATATAGAGGCAAGTTATGTCCATTTACTTTCAAAATTGACTGTCTCACTTACCTTAGAACTTTTATGCTACGCTTTCAACTACATTTTGGACTCAGGAAAAGCCACATGTGCTAGTTGTGCACTTGCATCTATTCTAATACTGGCAAGATATCACCTGTGCATAGTAATATTTTATTGGGCCAGTACATGCCAAATTCATTACACATACAATTTTCTAATTTATCACCAATTTAGCATGGCTCTCTCCTACTGCTGACTACTTTAAATGTATAAACTTAGTTTTGGTAATGATGGCAATATAAATTTTACTGCCTTTAGCTGTACTACGAGCATTTAACAGCTCATGTGAAGAGCCCCAGATCTCCTTCAAAATATGAGAAATATTACATTTCCCATAAATATTACCATGTTTCAGTACTAATTCTTATCCAAAATGTCCACAAATGACCCTTTAATTTATGCGCTCACTAGCACATCCACAATTTAAATGGATAGGCTGTTTGTGTATATTCAACTGCAGAGGCATATTGTTCTTAACTACACTGATTCCCTCAATGGTTTCAACTTTCCAACATAATTAATAGTGAGAGACTCTATGTTACACTTTAAGACATCTTTGTACTGATATGAATGAGTCACGTTTGCCTTATTTTTTCACAACTATGTGCACTCTGTGATTTAGCAACTGGCAATGCCTGACTCTTTCAAGTGTGCCTTTCCACCCTCATTTTTTATTAAAAACAGACCTTATGAACCCACACATATCACTTTTCAGCCTGTTGACAAAATACTTATATTGTATTTATTAAGATGCGTTAATTTGGTTGTCATATTTCCTCAACAAGCATATGATTCTTGGAATCACAAAATATATCTTTATGGATATACCAGTGGCCCGGTGCATGAAATTCGTTCACAGGAGGGTGTGTCCCTCAACCTGGCCTGCACTGTCTCTAATCTGGGACCCCTTGGGGGATGTCTGACTGCCAGTTTATGAATTGAGCCAATCCAGAAGTCACATATCCCTCTTGAAATCCAGCACCACTGCCTCCTAACAGCTCGCCTGCCTGCCTGCCTGCCTGCCTGCCTGATCTCCACTAACCACTCTGCCTACTGGCCTGCTCACCCTCAACTGTCCTCCCACCTCCCAACCACGCTGCCCTTCTTGCCCCCAGCTATCAAACATAGAGAGACTGATGGATACCAAGGCATCCTCCTAAAGGGCCAACACACAAATTTCCCTGTGCTCTGGCAAAGGGAGGTTGAAGTGCACTGGAGCTGTGAGGGAAGAAGCCAGGACTAGGGACTCAGCGGATACAGCTCAGAAGATAGACACCCATGACTCCTGGGAGGAGTCATTCCCTCATGCAGAGGAGGACATCTTTCCCACACAGACATTTGCCTGTCTCGGAATAGGACAGTTGACACACCCGATTGTAAAAAACTTTGCTCTGAGGCAACTTAAGAGATTAAGAATGACAATTGGTCTCCAGTAGAAGCCACTGCCCCACCATGTTGAAAAAAATCTGTTGCCTGAGGATGACTGCCTACAGGGGCAATTCAAGTCAGAAGCCTATAAGTGTGTAGCCAGAGGTGGTCTCCTGAGGCTTTGAGTCTTTGCCTGACCTAATTAGTCAGAAACAGCCTGTAACACTGTCCTGCATGACAGGCTGAGAGGTGTAGAGCAGCGGTTCTCAACCTGTGGGTCGAGACCCCTTTGGCGGTCGGACGACACTTTCACAGGGGTTGCCTAAGACCAATCTGCATATCAGATATTTACATTACGATTCATACCAGTAGCAACATTACAGTTATGAAGTAGCAACGAAAATAATTTAATGATTGGGTCACAACATGAGGAAGGGTATTTAAAGGGCCAGAAGATTAAGAACCACTGATAGAGGATCTACATAACTCATCATCACAAACTCAAACAGAAAGCCAAAAGTAGCAAACAAACAAAAAACACCAAAATGAAAGAACTAGAGAATTCTCAGAAGAGAAAAATGAAGTAGAGATAAGAAATTTATCTGAATCAGAGTTCAGAGCAATCATGGTAAAAATGCTCAATAGCATGAAAAAAAATATAGTAGCTATGAAAAAAGAAAAGTTCTAGATAAAAAATATGACATAACACTAGTAAAGAACACACTGGAAGAAATACACATCATATTTGGGAAGCTGAGGATCAAATCAGTGAATTGTTAGTCAGAGAGAAAATATCACTCAATTAGGAAAACCAGAAAAAAAAAAACAATTAATAAACAAGAGGACAGGTTAAAGGAACCGTGAGACTACCGGAAATGTAACAATATTAGAGTAGTGGGTGTGTCCAAAGAGGCAGAAAGGGAGAAAGGCATAGAGAAGGTGTTTGAAGAAACAATGGCAGAACACTTCCCTAACTTCTTAAAGGAAAATGTCACACAAGTGCAGGAACCACAGAGAACCACAAACAAGAAGAACTCAAACAGGCCCATTCCAGATGCATAATAATTAAAGTGCCAAAAATTAAAGAAAAAGAGATAATTGTCAAGGCAGCAAGAGAAAAGAAATGTGTTTCCTACAATAAAGTTCCAATGAGGGCTGACACCTGGTTTCTCATCAGAAACTCTACAGGCCAGAAGGGAATGACATGAAGTACTTAAGGTAATGGAATCAAGGATCTGAGACCAAGATTACTATATCCAATAAGGCCGTCATTCAAAATAGATGTTTCAATAAAGAGCTTCCCAGACAAAGAATGGCTCAAGAATACAACACCACAAAGCCAGAATTACAAGAAATCCTAAAGGGACTGCTGTAATGAGAAGAAGAAATGAGAGGGAAACCTAGGCATACAGAATTAAAATGGCAATAAATCAGTATCTATCAATAATAACCCTTAAAGTAAATGGACTAAATGCTCCAAACAAAAGGCGTTGGGTTGCAGAATGGATTCAAAAATATGACTGAACGATATGTTGTCATCAAGAGACCCACCTCAAAACAAAAGACTCACACAGAATGAGAGTGAATTTTGCATGCAAATGGAAAAGAAAAGAAAAGATAGACTAGAAATAAACATATTGACAAAACAGACTTTAACATGAAGGCCATCACAGGGGACAACAATCCTAAACAACTCACTAGATCAGACAGACTTAATCGACATCTTCAGAACAGTTCACCCCAAAGATACAGAATATACATTCTACTTAAATGTTCATGGGAGATTTTCAAAGATAGACCACTTGAGACTCAAGCAAAGTCTCTTCAAATTAAACAAGATGGAAGTCATATCAAGCATCTTCTCTGATTACAAAGGCATACTACTATATAATAAAGAGGTAATATGCAAATTATTCCTCACGCCCTGACAAGATGGCTGCCTATGACCTGGCTGTCAGGGGGTTTAGTGAGGGACAACCAAATGACTGAACAAGCAGGCTACATGGGGAGACCAGACTGGTGGGGGGGTTAATGAGCCATTACCAAATGACTGGACAGCAGGCTACATGGGGCGACCAGGCCAGTTGCGTCTTGGTGAGGGAAAACCAAACAACTGAACAGCAAGTTGTGTCGGGCAACCAGGCCTGCGGGTATATGAGGGGCAACCAGGCAGACAAGTGGGACGGTAGAATGAAACCATCCCAGTAGGGGAGCAGTTGAATGTGCCAAGGCCAGCGGGTGATGGGGCAGTAAAAGGTGACCAAACTGGCAGGGAGAGAGTTAGGGTTGACCATACTGGCAGGGGCTTAGTTAGGGGTGTCCAGTCTGGCAGGCACTTAGTTGGGGGCGATTATGCCAGTAGTGTGTGTGTGTGTGGGGGGGGGCAGTGAAAGGTGACTAGGCTGGTTAAGGGACAGTTGTCAGCGACCAGGCTAGTAGGTAGGGGGCAGTTGGAGGTGACCTGGTCGACCACAGGGCAGTTAGGGAAGACCAGGCCAGCTGGTAGGGCAGTTAGGGGTGATTAGAATAGCAAGTAGAGGCAGTGAGGGTCAATCAGGCTGTAGGGGCGGGGGTGGGGGGGCAGTTAGAGGTGACCAGGCAGGCAGACAGGCACTTCAGCAGTTAGGAGCCAGCAGTCCCGGATTGTAGAGGGTATAAGCTGGTCTGAAGGAACACCACCACCCCTCATGGAAGAATTTTGTGCACCGGGATTCTAATATTAGATATAACGTACAATAAAAATTAACAAAAATTCAAATACTTGCAGGCTAAATAATACGTTATTAAACAATGTTTGTGTTATCAAAAACATCAAAAAAGAAATGAAAAACATCCTGGAAAGAAATGACAATGAAAACACAACAATTCAAATTCAATGGTTATACTGAAAGCAGTTCTGAGAGAGAAGTTCATAGCATTACAGACACAAAAAAACAAATACAAAAAATAACTGGTAATAAATTATCTAACTCTACAACTTAAAGAATTAGAAAGAGAGCAACAAGAAAAGCCCAGACTGAGCAGAAGGAAGGAAATGGTAAAAATCACAGCAGAATTAAATAACATAGAAACCAAAAACAAAAAAAACAAACAAACAAAAAAATCACTACAAAATATCAATAAAATCAACAGCTGGTTCTTTGAAAGGATAAATAAGATTGATGAACTTCTTCCAGGCTTACCAGGAAGCACAGAGGACCCAAATCAACAATCAGAAATGAAAGAGGCAAAATAACAACTGACCCCAAAGAAATAAAAAGGGTTGTAAAAATACTATTCCAACAAACTGGTCACCTAGAACAAGTGGATGTATTCCTAGAAAAGTACAACCTTCTGAAACTCAATCAAGAAGAATAAAAAAGTCTGAATAGATGGATAAACAGAAGGTAATTGAAGCAGTCATTGAAAAACTTCCAGCAACCAAAGCCTTGGGCCAGACAGCTTCACAGGAGGTTTTACAAAGCATTCAAACTAAAACATATCCTCCTCACACTTTTCAAAAAACTTCAAGAGGAAGGAACAATTCCAAGCAATTTCTAGAAGCCAGCATTACCCTAATCCCAAAGCACATGTAGATACTGCAAAGAAAGAGAATTACAAGCCAATGTATCTCTGATGAACATAGATTCTAAAATCCTCAACAAAATCCTAGCAAATCAGAACCAGCATTACATCAGAAAGATCATACACCATGAGCACATGGATTTATTCTGGGCATGAAATGATGGTGCAACATCCTCAAATCAATACACATTATACATCAAATTGAGAGAGAAAAATAAAAAAAAATCGAGAGATAAAAATAAGATAACCATATAAATTGATGAAGAAAAAGAATTTGACAAAACCCAACACACTTTTTGGTAAAAAGTCTCAGCAAACTGGGACTGGAGGGATCATATCTCAATATAATACAAGCCTTATATGACAAACATACAGCCAACACCATACTCAACAGGCCAAAAAAAAACCAAGTCACCCAAGAACAGGAACAAGACAGGGATACCCACTGTCACCACTCCTGTTTGAGTGAGTACTGGAAGTGCTACCATATCAATCAGGCTGCTTGTGGCATGACCAAATTGAGGGATGACCAAAGGACTGGTTCGGGGACGGGCCGGCCAGACTGCACCCATGCACAAATTTGAGCACTAGGCCTCTGGTAGAGGATAACTGCCCAATAAATGGGGATTTTGTCTTATTCATAGTCATTATGCAGCATAGTGTGTAGGCTACTAAATATCACTTGAAAGAAGACACTTAGGAATATTGTGTACACAAACTACAATTTCTACTGCTTAGCACTTGAGAAACAACATCAACCATTCTTCATAAATCAAATAAATGGACTTCTGAACTCAAGAAAAATCATGAGATGGAACTGGAGAGCATTATGCTAAGTGAAATAAGCCCATCAATGAAGGAAAAATACCACATGATCTCACTCATTCATGGATAATAGAGACCATTATAAACTTTTGAACAATAATAGAGACAGAGGCAGAGCTGCCTCAAACAGATTGTCAAACTGCAGCTTGAAAGCCGGGGAGGGTTGGGGGCAGGAGGGAGAAAGGTAAGAGATCAACCTAAGGACTTGTATGCATGCATATAAGCATAACGAATAGACATAAGACACTGGAGATTAGGGGAGGTCAGGGGATTGTCAAAGGCAGGTCGGTGCGGGGGGGGAAGGACACATATGTAATACTCTTTGTAATACTTTAAGCAATAAAAAAATTAAAAAAAGAATCATTGGGAAAAAGAAAGAAAGATCAAGTAATTTGCTCTATCAAAAAAAAAAGACAGAAAAATCATGATACAAATCCAAATCTTGGCTGTCGACAAATCCTAAAAGATAAATGCAAAGTAAAAGGATCAATATGTATTGAACTCCTTCAGTGTTCCATAAAACAAGTTCTTCATTTAATAAATGAATTAGGTAATGTAGCAGAATACAAAATTAACACCCAGAAATCTATGGCTTTTTGATACACCAATAAAGAATTCACAGAAAAAGAAACAAACAAACAAAAACAACAATCCCATTTACAATTGCAACAAAAAAATGAAGATACCTAGGAATAAACTTAACTAAATAAGTAAAAGATCTGTACACTGAAAACTATAGGACATTGAAAAAAGAGGTAGAGGAAGACATAAACAAATGAAGAATATACCAAGTTCATGTAATAGTAGATTAAATCTCATTAAAATGGCCACGCTACCCAAAGCATTCTACAGATTTACTGTAATCCCAATTAAAATACCAATGACATATTTCTCAGACCTAGAAGAAAGTCTCCAGAAATTCGTATTCAATAAAAAATAAAAAGACCCGCAATAGTCCCAGTAATCTTAAGAAAGAAGAACAATGTTGGCCGTTCACAATTGCGATGTCAAGTTATATTTCAAAGCCACTGTTCTCAAGCTCGCTGGAACTGGCACAAGAATAGACGTGTACTAGTAGACCAATGGAACACACCTGAGATCATAGAAATAGACCTGAGCCTTTATGCCCAATTAATATTTGACAAAGGAGGCAAGAGCATACAATGGAGTCAAGACTGTCTTTTCAATACAGGAGGTTGGAGAAATTGGATAGATACATGCAAAATAATGAAACGAGACCACCGCCTCACACCATAGAGGAAAATAAACACAAAATGGACAAAGGACTTAATTGTAAGAGGGAAAACATAAAAATCTTGGAAGAATCCATAGGCAGAAAAATATGAGACATATTTCAAGAAGCTCTTTACCAATATAACTCCTAGGGTAATAGAAAATATGGAGAAAAGAAACAAATGGGACGACATCAAAATAAAAATCTTCTGCAGAGAAAAAGAAACCATTAGCAACACACAAACACAAAAAACACACACACACAAAAACCAAAAATAAAAAACCCAAACAAACCAAAACAAGAAAGCCCATGGCTTGGGAGAACATATTTTCCTATGTTATATCCAATAAGGGCCTAATCTCCAAAATTTATAGGGAACTCAGCCATCTAAAAAAAAAAAGCAAGATAAACAATGCAATCAAAAAATGGACTTAAATAGATACTTTTGAAAAGTGCACATACAGAAGGCCAAGAGACATAAGAAAACATGCTAAAAATCCTTATTCTTCCTAGAGATGCAAATCAAAATAACAATGAGATACCATCTCACACTGGTAAGAATGGCTATCATCAACAAATCAACAAACGACAAGGGCTGAGGAAGATGTGGAGTAAAAGGAACCCATGTGCACTGCTCGTGGGAATACAGTCTGGCAAAGCCACTGTGGAGAACAGTACGGAGTTTCCTCAAAAAATTAAAAAGCGACTGCCATTTGATCCAGTACTCCCACTACTAGGAGTCTTTCCCAAGAAATTAGAAACACCAATCAGAAAGCATATATGCACCCATATGTTCATAGCAGCACAATTTAGAATAGCTAAGATTCGGAAACAGACTATGTGCCCATCAGCTGATAAATGGATTAAAAATGGTGGGGTACATCTACACAACAGAATACTACACTGCTGTAAAAAGGAAAGAACTCTTCCCTTTCCAAAAAGCATGGAAGGACATGGACAGCATTATGGTAAGTGGAATAATCTAGGCAGAGAAAGAAAAAATATTGCATTACCTCACTCATTTGTGGAATATAATGAACAACAGAAACTGATCAACAGAAATAGATCCAGAGACACAGAAGTATGGGACTGACTGTCAAAATTCAGAGGGAAGGCAGGAGGCTAGGGGAGGTAAGAAATCAACCAAAGGACTTGTATGCAGGCAAATAACCATAACCAAGGGACACAGACACTAGGGAGGCGAGGGCATGTGATGAGGGTGGGAGTGGCCAGGGAGAGCACAATGTGGGGAGAAGGAGACATATATAATGCTATATGTAATACTTGAAACAATAAAGAATATAAAAAGATGAGTTCCTAGAAATATACCTTTAACTATAGTACTTGGCTAACATACTAAAATTCCTCAATCTCCCAATAACTTCATGATGGTTGATCTTTTAGCCAAATCAATGTAACTTGAGTAAACATAGCTCAGGTCATTGTAATTGCTCCACATAAACTGTTTGGATGTCTGGACCTATTTTTTGGAAACAAATCTGAAGTCACATATTCCACCAAGATGCCTGGCACTGATGGGCAGCGACACAAACTAAACAGCCACTGGACACAGTTCCCACCTTAAGGAATCACTTGAGTTTTCTGGTTCCAAAAAGTTTTCCACATATTTATACACCATGGCCTACTTCCTGACATTTGAGATTCAACAAACATCCCTTGATCCCCTTAATTTTATGAATAGAAACACTATCTCCTACCAATACCACTTCTAAAAATAATTACCCCCTATATTTTTCCTCTTATCTTTTTTGTGCATGATTGTACTTATTTACATTTCCTTGCATGTTTGTTATTTTTACCATAGAAAATGAGTGTCCAATAAGTAGGGATTTTGTCTTATTCAGAATCATTGTGTAGGCTACAAAACATCACTTGGAAGAAGACACTTAGAAATAATATCTACACAAACTACATTTCTTCTGCTTAGAAACTAGGGAAACAACATCAACCATTGTTCATAAATCAAATAAATGGACTTCTGAACTCAAGACAAATCATGAGGCAAATCCCACTCTTGGCTGTTGACAAACCCTAAAAGATAAAGGTAAAGTAAAAGGGTCAATATGTACCGACCCCCTTCAATGTATCATAAAACAGGCTCTCCAAATAAAGGACAGGGACATAAGTGAGTTATGTACTAAAAGTCATTGAAGATCAACAACTTAATATATGGTATAACGAGTATACACACAAATTAACTTAAATATAAGATCAAAAGTGTAGCCAAAGCACAAACTTGATTATTGACATAGAAATCTGCATATGTTACCTTGTCCCAGGGAAAAGTGATTCTTAATAAATCCAAAAGAACGTAGCTTAAAGTAATGGTATAATATGTTGGAAATATCTCAAAATATAACAGAACCAAAGAAAATATGTACCCCAAACTATCGTAAGTGTTACCCTCCACGTCCTGCATGGTTCAGGGTTCGGGTCTGGAAGAGGAGCCACACAACAAATGAAAAAGAAAAGACACGAGATAATTTGGGAATATTGGGGGACCAGGCGAGCGAGTCCAACTCAAGAGGAAGGACTTCCACTGTGCTCAGGCCTCACCAAACTTTTTATAGTGAGAGGTAAACAAGGTAGTGGTTACCAAAATTACACTTTTCATGTGAGTTTCACTTGTTCACACCGTGGTTATACTTCTTTCACTTCCTCAGCCCATTAGATTCCCAGATAAGATCTAGGGAGTGTTATAAGGTCAAGCCTAATTATGCTAAGAGGACTGTGCCCTCTAAGCTAGGACTTGCTTGTGACTTTTCCAGCAGGTCAGTCCAAGGCTTAACCCTATATCAGTTTCCCACACCAAACGATGCCCAAATGGTGTGACTTTCAGGGTAATATTAAGGAATACTTGTGCAACGAGCACCGACAACTTTGAAGGATATGGGACACACTTACATTGGCTAGACTTTAAGATTAAAAAGAAATAAGACTATTTCCCTCACTAGTACATTAAAGACTCATTGAAAGGAACTCTTATCCACTACTTTAAAATAAATCAGGATATATATATTTTACAAAAATCAGTCTTGTTGCATGATTCAAAAATAATTAACCAGAGAAAAGTTAGTTAGGGGCGGGAAGGTCAATTAGTTATGGCACACCCAATGTCCTAACTCACATCAGTTCCTGTCTTGAAGAACTAAATACCTAGCCCGCCTGCTGTGACTCTGTGATGGTTGACCATCCAATTGTGAGCCTGGAGGTCACTGTCCTATTCCTGGTCAAAGAACAAGCCCAAGCCCCTTGCTCAATCCCCAGTGGGGGACAAGGAGATGGCAGCCGTTCAGTGATTCTCTCTCATCATTCATGTTTTTTTTTCTCTCTCCCTCTCCCTTGCTCTATGAAATCAATACAAATACTTTTTTAAAAAGGTATACCAACTTGAGGGTAAAGGGACTACACATACCATATTTTCAAGACCCTTTTTAATGCTATGGAAATGTTAGCATCAATTGTAATAGCTTCTTACCAACAGTGACCTGATTTCTGCTGATATTATATGTCTGGGGTGCACAGGCTGTTCTAAATTACAAAGTGCTTTGAAGGCTTAAAGCCCGATTCCATTTGTATGCATATCCTAAGTAACAAAGCTTAATGTACTATTTTGCTACACAAAACGGACATTTCAACATCCTTCCAACCCCACAGTCCAGCACTTTTGTGAAAAAAAAAAGAAAAGAAAAGGATAGTGATGGCTAAATAATCATGGCTCATATGGCATTATCAAACTTTAAAAACAAGAAGATGGAAACCTGGAAATACTATTACTTGAACCACAGTGCTAGAATTTTATTAAAAGACTAAACATATGTCTGTGTGTATATCATCTCTTAGCACCCATCCATTCACTGTCTTGCATACATCATCTCTTCACCCATTATCTGTCCTGGGTGCCAACCACCATGCATCACCCACCTGCCATCCTCTATCATGCCTCGTCTACCTCTCCCTCGTCAGTTGTTAAGATTAGTAATCCTGAGCCACTTTGTGGGTGCTGTGAGTTTCCCTTTTCACCCGGGCATCACAGTCCTCCATTTTAGACCGTCTACTTTTCCCCTCCCAGGGGCTGTAGAAAGGGTTAAAGAGAATAAAACAGGGGAGAGAAAACCTTATTTTGCTTAGCAGATATCTTGCAGAAGCTTGCAGCCTTGAGCACAGCATAGCCCAGATAACCAGAAGACACCTGGCATGGGAGGACCCAAGGACAGACCAGACCCTCATGTCAGCAGAGCGGCTTGCAGCCAGCAAAATAAATAAAAACTCTCTCTCTCTGCTCTCATGACTGATGACTTTCTCTGTCTCAACCCACCAGCACCCAGGTGTCCAGAATAAAATCTCTTTTGATACATCTTGTACCCCCAGACGTTCTACCTCACACAGGAACAGCACTCATGGACAAGATGAGGGTGTGCCTTTCAGCAGAGGATCCCCTACCAACAGCCATGTCCTGGCAGAATCCCTGTCTGGAACAGAGGACATCCGCTTCCCAGTACCTTCGGAGCTTAAGCACAAGCAGAGGGCCCACAGGAGGAATATCACAGCCACCTGCATGTGGTGGTGAGAGGAGGCCACTGGGCCCAAGCCTCCAAGACATCCCAGGGCATGGTGTTTTCCCAGTCTCAGGGGGGCTGTTGCTCTGAAGCTCCTGGCAGGGTGGTGCTGCAATGTCAGTTCCTGTTGCTACATACTTTGACCCTCAGTCTGGGGCAGGGAAGGGCCTGGCATGGTGAATATGAAAGATGACCATCATGCCTGCGGGAGGGATGAGCAAGGAGCAGAGGAACAGTAGAAAGCTGGGGGCCTCCTTGTTATTGCAGAAGCAGTGAGCAGATCTCCCTTTATTAAAGTCAACACCACCACTCTGAAAACTAAAACTGGGGCTCTGTACCATAAGGACCTCCTCAGGCAGGAAGCTGGGTCTCCAGCCCCTTTCAAGCCACTTCTCAGCTCTACACCTGTGTTGTGGCCCTGCAGCCTCTCAATCTCTTTTCCCCTGAGACATTGGTGCATTGGGATTTTCTGTCACTTTTAGGTGCCTGGAGAATTTTTCAATGGTGGTTTTATTATATTTAAGCGGCATGATGTATCTGTGTGTTTTGTTTTTGCTAATCCACATTACAGGAACTTTTCCACTGTTGACCTATTTCAACATGAGGGGGGAAGGGGAGGGGCAGTGGGAGGGGAAGGGGAGGGGGAGAGGGAGAGGGAAAATGGGAGGAGGAGGGAGGAGGGGGAGAGGGAGAGGGCAAGGGAGAGGGAGAGGGCAAGGGAGAAGGAGAGGGAGAGGAAGGGGGGAGGAAATGAGAGGGAGAGGGAAGGAACCATCCATTGGTTAACTACAAGCCAGGAATATTCCCTTGACCTGGAATGAAATCTGGGATCCCGCAGTGCCAAGGCTGGTGCTCAACCGACTTAGGCACAGCAGCCAAGAGATAATTTAACACTTTTAATCAGAAGGAGCATTGGACAGCGTGAACCATAGAAATAATATGAAGGTCAGAATTTCAGCCCATTTCCAGAGAATGTGCCTTCATATTCATTCATAATCTATTATTTAAGTTAAAACATTATTCTTCAGCTGTATTTTAAATAAATGTAAGCTCCCTTGTCTACCTCAGCCTCATTGATACCTTTTTAGCTCAGGCAGATAAAAGCATAGGTGTTCAAAATAGTTAAGACTTTACTAGTGTCATGTCATACTGACATAAAATTATACATAAAGAGGTTCAAGTATTGTTATTTGGTCCCTGACTTTACAGAAGGCTCAGTTGGAGCACCACCAGCACGAGGGCCCCCTCTGACTTATGGTGGTCCAGTCCCTTTGATGATTATTACAGCCACACAGGAGATGGGTATGATGGGGGCACGGCAATTACTGCAACAGCCGATGGGACACCCCTGTGAGAGGTCCTGAGTGTGGTGCTGGCGGTGATCACAGGATACACCATGTACGCAACAGAGAGTGAATCATGCAGTATAGTAGCTCATCTGATTGGGCACACAGGGAGTCAGAGGGGAAGCCCCTGTGACAGAAGAATTAGACACTGAAATTAAAAATGATCAGGTACAGACAACATTTTATTGTAAAGAATTTGGCTTCTGTTATTTAAGAATGACAAAAAGCAAATGGTAGGTTTGAGGGAGGCATCAAGAATTGTAGGTACCCGTATGAAATTTCAGGATTAGAGGCAAGGTTTGAATTATTCAAGGTTGTTTCATAAGTGCTGATTTAAATTACAATATACTTAAATATTTAACTTTTACATATTGTATTGTTAAAATATTCAGAATATGAGCACAAGCAAAAGACCAACAGAGGGAAGACACTGGGAGTGGGCGACAAGAACAAGAGACTAGGGATAGAGGAAGCCCGGGGGAGGTCAGTAGAAAAAAAGAAAGAGACACATATATTACCTTTGTAAAACCTTAAACACTAACATTACCAAAAATTTTCAGAAGAAAGTGTTCTACAACATGGGACTTCTTGTCTGATTTTACTACAAACACAGAAAAGCAGTCTGTTTGGATGGTGAGTTATATTCATGGCCCTAAATTTCCCAGGGTGTCTATGACCATATGTGCATGAAGTCTTTGAAGTGAACTGCATACAAAATGAAGCAGTGTGTTATTTCGTCATGGCATGCTGCCCTGTTTTCCAGTTAGGGAGGGTAAACAAATGAGGTATTCTCCTTGGAAAACCAAAATGGATAAACGGATTGAAGAACCTCTGACAAGGCTGCAAAACAAGGATTCCTCCAGCTCTGTGGCCCACACTTTGCCCCCTAAGATACTGATAAGGAGCAGGCCGATCCCACTGGCCCCAGGAGGAAGAGGAGACCTTGGGAAATAGGAGATGGTGGTGAGCAGCAACAGGGCAATGTGGCGTGGCAGCACAGCAGCCTAGGCCTCAGCATGAGGAAGATTCACAGACACCTGTGGAAAGGAGTATAGGAAGAACATGTCATGCCAGCCCCTGTTGAGAGGTAGGTGGCAAGGCCTGAAGGTGCTGTGAGCAGCCTAGAGGGAGAGTTCAGAGGAGTGGCTCAAGGAATCTGCTTTGACTCTGAGTTACAGTGGACATGCACACTCCCTCCTCCTGCCTAAGCCCCCCTGCCTGAGCTGGAATTGCACTGGCCTTGTTGTACTGGTAGTTCCTGTCTCAGGCACATACCCTAGGGGCCTGGTGTTACAGGCTGTTTCCCTCCCAGCATTCAGGTGTCCCCGTGAGCGAGAAGTAATGGCCCAGGAACCTGGCAGCACACCAGGGGAGAGCCCAGGCAGCCCCTCCTCACCCGTCCTGTCCGCTCACTGGGGGCCATCGTCCTCTCATAATACTTCAGGGGATTGAGCCACAGGTTCTTGCTGATGATCTGGTAGAGCAAACAGAGCTTCGTCAGGAGAGCACAGGGACCCAAACAGAAACGCAAGCAGCAGGCAGGCACAGGAAGCTGTATGCTGGCATGGCCAGTGACATCCCACCTCAGCAATCCTGCCAGATGCTGCTACACTGTGGTCAGAGAACCAGTGGAAGAAGCTGGCGCTGCTGTCCTGGAGCCTGTGGCTGTAGACTTCTCGTTCACAATGCTGGTACCACTGAATGGGAGTGGCACGGGACAACCTGTATCCTGCAGGAGATGGGTATGTGAAGCTGGGCACATTGCCTTCCATCCCTGCCCACCACCAGCTGCAGCCCATGCAGGAAGCCTCCTCTTACCTGTGAGGGTGATGAGATACTCCTTCACAATCACATGGTTGCAGAAGTAGGGGTTGCTGCGGAAGTACAGGCTAATGGTGCAGCAACCCCAGGGATGCCTGACTTCCCTCACCTGCAGAAGGAAAGTGGATCCAGGGAGTGAAATCGCAGCCCTGTGCTCCCGCATGTAGCTGTTTTCAGGGACAGGCTATTTCCCCACCTGCTCTCCACCATTCCGTGGAGCCGGTGTACTTACCTTCAAATCGATCATATGGCCGAGCATATTTTCATCTTGGACGCTGATCATGGCCGACAACTCTGGGTGGTTGACAAACTGCTTTGGGTCAAGGAGCCTGCACACTGGTAGCTGGGCATGGACCAGCTAGAAAGAGCAGCCTGGCCTGGCCTCTCCTTCCCTTAAGGCCACTCCTTCCACATAAACGGCAGAAAGGGGCACAGCACCACTCTGTTTCCTGACAGACCCTGATGCCCACCGGACTGCTTTGTGCTGGGGGCTTGACATGTTACACATCACACATTCCTGCTTCTGACTGAGGAACTGGACATAGAGACGGCCTGTAAGGCAGCATTAGTTAGTCCCAGAACAGCCTGTGCAACACAGCCCTGTCTGTGGGCATCAGCCCCTGGTGTATGCGTGCCTCTGCCTTGGAGCTCTGCCCCTGGACCCCCTGGTAATGCTTCTATGGTGCCTGTACAAGACAGAGGGTGTCTCCAGGATCCTGGGCCAGACCGGGGCGCACTGCCCCTAGCTTGTCCTCAATGTTCTTTTCTAGGGGAACCATCCCCGCTTACACCATTCTCCTGCACTGTCCCATGCTCCTTGTGATCCTGCTCCTCTACCCTCAAGGATACAGCTGTGAGCCAGAACCCAGGGATGCGCCGGATATTGAGGCTTCTCGGTTTGAAATAGGGCTTGAGCCTCTGCCGAGTCCTGCACCTGAGCCGAGAGAAGGCCCTGCTGGCTTGCTCATTCATGGGCTCCATCTCCAATTGGACGGCCAGGAGCACCTCCAGAGGGGACCAGGTGACTTGGCCCCGGGCCCTGACTGGGCCTGCTCCTGCTGCACTGGCTCCTCTTCTTCTGGCTTTGCTTTGGCCTTGGACTGAGGCTCCACCTCTCCCACCTGTTCCACTGCCTCCATGGTGCACTTCCCCTCCCCCTGCAGGACAAACTGCTCCCCTGCAATTAATTGCTCCTCCATCCACCCCTCCTCCTGGTGGTCACTCCCTTGTGGGTCACCTTGATCCTGTGCCTCCAGCCTCAGCTCTTCACTCACCACCTCCTCCTGCCTCCCCACCTGCAGATCTGGGAAAACCTCCTCACCTGCCCACTTGGCCTGCCATGGCACCACCTGCAGAAGGCCCTCTGTCCACAGGATAAACTGAGCCTGTGCCTGGAACTCCTCCCCCAGGCCCTCCTTGTCTTCCCCTTGCTCCTCACTCTGGGTTCCCTGCTGCACCTCACTCTCCTCTCCCTGCACACACTGCTCTGCAGCCACCCAGTCCTCCCCTCTCCCGCACTCAAGATCAAGCCCAATATCCTGGCCTGTGTCCAAACTCAGCTCCAGGGTCTCAGCCTCCCCGACTTGCATGAAGTTCTCCCACTCCAGCCCCAAAGCTGCCCTCTGAACCTCCTGTGCCCTTGTGTTCTGGGTATCAACAATTTCCTGCACTGAGGTGAAGCTAAAAGCCTTCTGGGCCATCCTGCTTGCCCTGTCCTTCCTGGTGCAAAGGCCCTGGGGTGCACTGTGAGTCCTCAGGCGCCCTGCAGCTGAAGGCCCCCTAGTGGAACTGAGGGGAAGTGCGCTGCCCCCAGGAGCCCCTCAGTCTCCCAACACAGACTGACTCTGGATGCCCCCTGGCTCTGAGACTGGTGCTGTGAAGGAGCATGTGGTACAGAAGGCACCTGGCCAGGCCCAGCCTGCTGTTTCTGGGTGGGCTCCTCAAAAGCCTTCTCCAATCACGGACAGGGCTGTGGGTGTCACCCTGCACAGCCCTGTCCCTCACTCAAAGCTCTGGTGTACTTAGATGGTAGACTCGGAGGTATCCTATTTTCTCTTCATTAGCCAGAAAACGGAGATTTTGAAAGCTTAGAATCTTGACCTGACTGAAAAGAAGGAAGAAATGGTGGAAGTTGAAAATGACTTCAGGTTATCTCACTGTGCAGAATAAAGTCAAACACTGCTGCAGTTAAATATTTTACCTGTTGTTCTCCCCACATGAACTACAATAATAATGTGCTTTCTGTTGATATTTACTGCTGTGTTGCTGACAATTACCTGGAAGAGAAGTTAAGGTGATTCAATGGGTTGGAAAAAGTTGAGCTAAATCAGAAAGCAGGTCTAGTTAAGCAAGTTTATTCTCTATCTATCTATCTAAATACACACACACACACACACACACACACATATTTATATGGCTAAGGTGACTCGTGCATGTGCCATACATATGAAGCTCTTGCTGGCGCCAATTGCATGCATGTGTTTCAAATCATCCTTGTCAATCTGAATTTGGTTGACACTGCTATTATACAGAAAGGGAAAATAGCAGTATTAAAATATTTCTTCTAATTAATTTCCTTTCAATGTGCACAAATCCACGCACTTGGCCACTGGTATTCTAATAGTGGCAAGATATCATCCGTGAATACTAATATTCTATTGGGCCAGGACATGCCAAATTGGTCACACATATCTATATATATAAAAGCGTAAGCGACATTATGAGTGGTTGGTACAATGCACACCGACCACCAGGACGCAGACGCTCAACACAGGAGCTTCCCCCAGGTGGTCAAGGCTCTCCCACAGCGAGAGCATCACTCAGCCAGAAGGCGGGCTAATGGCTGGAAAGTGCAGCTGTGACAGCAAGAGCCTCTGCTGCCTATGTGACAAGGCTACGAAGCAGTGGTGGCAGGTGGAGTGGGGCTTGGATGAGCAGGAACAGAGCACCTGGCTCCAGCTTGGGCTCCTGCCCGGCTGCCTGCCGTTTCGTGCACTGCTACATCCCTCAGGAGGTGTCAGACCTAAACTGGCAGTCCCATATCTCCCAAGGTGTCCCAGATTGCGCAAGGGCGCAGGCCAGGCTGTGGGACACCACCAGTGCTTAAATTTCATTCACTGGGCCTCTAGTCATTTTATTATTTATCACCGATTTAGCACGGTTCTCTTCTAATGCTGAATAATTTAAAGGTATAACCTGAATTTTGGTAATAATGGCCATTGAGATTTTACTGCTCTTTAGCGGTATTATTTAATGGCTTATAGGAAGGGCACTAATCTCCTTCAAAATATAAGAACTATTACATCTCCCACAAAAAGTACTATGTTTCAGTGCTAATTCTTTCCACTAATGCTCCTAAATGAGCCTTTCACTAATTTTCTTTGCTCACTAGCTCATCCAAAATTGAAATGGGCAGGCTGCTTGTCTATATTCAAGTGCAGAGGCATATTCTTCTTAACTACACTGATGCTATCAATACTTTCAATTTTCCAACATAATTTATAGTGAGGGTCTCTATGTTAGACTTGAAAACATCTCTTTACTAATATGAATAAGTCACTTTTACCTTATTTCTTCACAACTATGTGCACACTCTGATTTAGCAACTTTCAATAACTGACTCTTTCAAGTGTAACTTTCCACCCTTCTTTTCATTAAAAACAGACCATCTGAATCCACACTGATCACTTTTCTGCCTGTTGTGATAATGCAGACATTCCTTGGGTTACGTTGGACTCGAAGTACATAAGTTTTGTGGTTACATAGCCATTCCCCATTTATTTATTAAAAAAAAGTTTGATCATTTCTACGTATGTACATATGTGCTTTATGTTTTCTTATTATTCATTTACCACAAGTAAAGGTCAGGAATTGTTATCTTACTTTTAATTTTACTTTTTTTTTTTTACTGTTTCACGCCATTACTGCTGTGTATGTGTGCTCCATGTGAATGACATACGTGCTTATGTAGGTGGGTTCTGACTTACGGGAATATTGCATTACATCCCACTGCTGGAACGTGTCAACAATGTAACGCGAGGAACTACTGTACTTCTATCCTATTGATTAAGATGTAGTTATTTAGTCTCCATATTTCTTCAATACATATATGATTGTTGGAAGTACAAATTATATCTTTATATATTTATGTGTTTCTTAGAATTTTCATTCAATAAAAATAAATGCCTCGTCCTTATAAAAAGATCTGGCCTTATAATTGAATGGCCTAATACATTTTAGAGTAGGGCACCATTTCCAAAGTATTCTCAGAAGAACATGGCTTGAAATCCAGGGTGTATCCTTTAACACTCTATTGGAAACAAGAGCCTTAGTTGGGCTCCATCATGATCCAAACAGAAACAGAAACAGTAAGAGACATGGCAGGTTTCTGTTACTATATGCCTACTGAGCATGCCTCAATGCACATTTCCTGATGGTGCTGTTGATCAGAATGTGCACTCACAGGACATTAGGGCCTTCATGCACAACTCCATCCTGAAACCACATGAAAGAGAAGCCTATTGGACAAGAATGTTAGCAGGGACTTTACAATGCAGAGGGATTCTGAAGAAGATTGAAAAAGGTGGCAGAACCCTAGCCAGTTTGGAACAGTGGACAGATCACTGGCCTTAAGAATGAAGGGCCCAGATTTGATTCAGGTCAAGGGCACTTGCCTGGGTGTGGGCTCAATCTCCAGTTGGGGCATACAGGAGGGAGCTGCTCAATGAATCGCTCTCATCACTGATGTTTCTAACTCTCACTAGCTCTCCTTTCCTCTCTGAGATAAATAAAAATATATTTAAAAGAATGGTGGCAGAATAAGTGGATGCTGCAGGGACATGCTCCCAGCAACAAACTGATATTCCAACTAAAATACACAAAAACTTCCAGAATAATCAATGGGAAACTCACAGGAGAGAACCCTGACACCCAAGGACCGAACCTGGAGACCACTTAGACACTGGTAGGAGGAGAGGAGGCTTGAAGGCCTGGTACCCACAGACAGCAACTGAAGTCCCGGAGAGATATCTCAGCTGTGGAGGACTGCCACTGAGAACTCTGGGTCTAATCCCCAAGCTGGGCCGCCTGGCAGAGAGCACCAGAACTGAGGAGGGTACCCATATAACCTGTGGATGTGAATAGCAGCAGGACACTGTCTGTCAGGGAGAGAGAGCTAGAAATTCAGGTATCCTCTTAAAGGGCCAGCGCACAAATTTCCCTGTGGAGCCACACAGCTTGTGCCCTGGCAAAGGGAGGGGGAAGTGGACTGGAGCTGTGAGGGAAAAAGCCAGAACTGGGGAGTCAAGGGTTCCAGCACAGAAGACAGACACTTCAAGTTTCCTGGGAGGAGTCATTTCCTCATGCAGCAGAGAGAAAATCTTTCCCACTCAGACATTTGCCTTTCCTGCAGGGGACACAATTAACACACACTACTGGGAAACACCTTGCCCTGAGGACACTTAAGAGATTATAAATAACAATAAACCTCCACACAGAAGCAACTGCCCCACCCTGTTGGAACAAACTCTTGCTATAACCTGAGGACCATTGCCTTGGAGGCAAGTTAAGTTGGAATCCTATCAGTCTATAGACAGAGGAGGTCTCTGGAGGCTTTGAGTCTTTGCCTGACCTACTTAGTCAGAAACATCCTTTAACAATATTCTGCACTAGAGACTGAGAGGTACAGAGGATCTACCTAACTCGTCACCAGAAACCCACACAGAAAGCCAGAAAGAGAAAATAAAGAAACAACCTCCAAATGAGAGAACTAGAGAATTCTCCAGATATAGAGAGAGATGAAGCACAGAGAAGACATTTATCTGAATCTGACTTCAGAGTTATGAAGGTAAAAGAGCTCAACAGCATGAAAAAAGATATAGAGACTAGGAAAAGAAGAACAGTCCTAGATATAAAATACATAATACAAATAAAGAACACATTAGAAGGAATAGGCAGATACTAGGGAAAGCTGAGAATTGAGTCACTGAATTAGAACAGAGTTAAAAATATCACCCAATTAAAAAAAAAGACAGAAAAATTAAGATTTAACAAACAAACAAACAAACAGGAGGACCACTTACATCACAGTATTAGAATAGCGAGTGTGCCACAGAGGCAGGAGGGGAGAAAGGCATAGAGAAGGTCTTTGAAGAAATAATGGCAGAACACTTACCTAACCTGGTAAAGGAAAAATCCCACACAAGATCAAGAGCCAAAGAGAACCCCAGAGAAGAAGTACCCAAACAAACCCGTGCCCAGACACATCATAATTAAAATGCCAAAAATTAAAGACAAAGACAGAATCTTCAAGGCAGCAAGACAAAAGAAAACTGTTAGCTACGAAGGAGTTCCCATAAGGCTGACTCCTGATCTCTCATCAGAAACTCTACAGGCCAGAAGAAGATGGCATGAAGTACTCAAGTTAATGGAAAGCAAGGATCTGAGACCAAGATTACTATATCTGGCAATTCTTTCATTCAAAATAGACGGTCAAATACAGAGCTTCCTAGACAGAAAAAGGCTGAAGGAGTACATCATCTCCAAGTCAGCTTTACAAGAAATGCTACAGAGATTGCTGTAATGAGAAGGAGAAACAGAGACAGAAAGTTAGCCACACAGAAACGAAATGGAAAGAAATAAATATCTATCAATAATAACCCTAAATGTAAATGGGTCAATGCTCCAATCTAAAGGTGTAGTGGAGCAAAATGGATACAAAAACATGATGCAAGTATATGCTTTCTACAGGAACACCACCTCAAAACAAAAGACACACACAGGATGAGAGTGAAGGAATGGGAAAAATTTCCATGCAAATGGAAATGAAAAAAAGGCCAAAGTAACAATACACACATCAGACAAAATAGACTTTAAAATAAAGGCCATCACAAGAGACATAAAGGTCACTGCATGATACTAAAGGGACCAACCAACAAGACGATATAACCCTAGTAAACATATATTCAGCCAACATAGGAGCACCTCTGACTTCACTAGATAGATCTTCCATATGAAAAAATAACAAGGATGCAGAGCCTCTAAAGGACACACTGAATCCATTTGATTTAATTGACATTTTAGAATAGCGGTTCTCAACCTGTGGGTTGTGACCACTTTGTGGGTCAAATGGCCCTTTCACAGGAGTCGCCTAAGTAAAGGGTGTCCCAAAATTCACACAAGAAGTAATTTTGATAGAAAACACAGGTTTATAATTAAAAATTGTAAATTTTTATTGATTCATAAAGAAAGTAAAAGAACTGCACTTGGAAAACTACAGGACATTGAAAAAGAGATAAAGATATCAACCAATGGATTAATATACCATGTTGATGGGTTGGTAGACTTAACATCATTAATATGTCCATACTACCAAAAGCAATCTATAGATTCATTGTAAGCTCCATTAATATACCAACAGAATATTTCACAGACACAGAAAAAAATCCTCGAAAAAATTCAAATAGATTAAAAATAGCCTGAGCAATCCTGAGCAAGAAGAAAAAAGTTGGTGGGCTCACAATACCAGATATTAAGCTATATTATAAAGCCACCATTCTCAAAACTGCCTGCTACTGGCATTAGAAAAGAATATACTCCACTGAAACAGAACAGAGAACCCAGAAGAGGACCCAAGTCATTATGCTCTATTATTAATTTACAAAGGAGGCAAGAGCATACAATGGAATCAAGACAGTCTCTTCAATAAATGTTAGGAAAATTAGAAAGATACATGCAAAATAATGAAACTAGACCACCAACTTACACCATTCACAAAAATAAACTCAAAATGGATGAAGGACTTAAACATCAGATGAGAACCTATAAAAAAAAACTTATAAGAATGCCTATGTAGCAATATATCAGATAGGTCTTCGCAGTATCTTTATTGATACAGCTCCAAAGGCAGTGCACACAGCGGAGAAAATAAACAAATGGACTACATCAAAATAAAAATCTTCTGCACAGCAAACAAAATCCTGAAGAAAACAACCAGAAAGCCCAATGCATAGGGAGAACATATTTGCCAATGGTATCTCAGATAAGTGTTGAATCTCCAAAGTTTTCAGGGAACTCACACAAATTAACAATAGGAAGATAAACAATCCAATCACAAAAATGGGCAAAGGACCTAAATTAACACTTTTTAAAAGGAGACCTATAAAACGCCAAGAGACATACGAAAAAATGCTCAAAGGCACTAACAGTCCAAGAGATGCAAATCAAAACGACAATGAGGTTCCAATCCACACCTGTCAGAATAGCTGTCAGAAAAAAATCAACAAACAACAAGTGCTGGTGAGGATGCAGAGAAAAAGCAACCCTTGTGCACTGCTGGTGGGAATGCAGACTGCTGCAACCACTGTGGAAAACCATATAGAGTTTTCTTAAAAAATTAAAAATGGAGCTCCCCTTTGACCCAGTGTTCTCTCTTCTAGGTATATATCCCAAGAAATGAGAAAGGCCAATCAGAAAAGATATACGCAACTGTATGTTCATACCAGCCCAATTTACAATAGCTAAGATTTGGAAACTGTCTAAATGCCCATTAGCAGATGCACGGATTAATAAACTGTGGAACATCTACACAATGGAATACTCTACTGCTGTAACAAAGAATGAACTCTTATAATTTGAAACAGCATGGATGGACTTGGAGAGCATTACACTAAGCAAATTAAGCCAGTCAGAGAACAATAAATATCACATTATCTAACTCATTTGTGGAAATTAATGAACAACATTAACTGATGAACAACAAGACATCCAGACACAAAGAAGCATTGATCACACTGTTAAACCTCAGAGTAAAGTGCTTGAGGCAAAGACCAACAGTAGTATGTGTGTGTGTGTGTGTGTGTGTATGTGTGTGTGTGTGTGTGTGTGTGTGTGTGTATAGAGGGCTAATGAACTTTGATATGAACTTTGATATTCAGCAGGGCTGAAAATCAGCATTATATTACACGGCTGTTGGCAAAATGGCTGAAGGCAATCTTGCTAACCTGATAATTAAACTTTACTACTGATATGCCTGTTTGCTTTGATAAAGGGCATATATGAGAAACCTACAGCCAAGGAAATGAAAGCTGATGGGTGCTGGGTTTCAGAGAGCCTCTCAGCTAGAGAAAAAGGTCTCCGCCTGGCTCCCCAATGCCTTCTAAATTTATATTTGTTGTCTAGTGTATTCATTTGTGTGCAGCTCCTTTCCCAGATCCTGAATCATTGCAGCAAAAGGTTGCAACATTCTGGCGCCCAATGTGGGACATCTGGAGAATAAGTCTCACCAGAGCAAAAAAAGAAGACTGTCAAGGGCATGTACCTTGGTTGCGGAGATATACCCAGTGGGGACTGTGCAGGAGGCAGCTGATTGATGTTTCTCTGTCATTGATGTTTCTAACTCTCTATCCCTCTCCCTTCCTCTCTGTTAAAAATCAATAAAAATATCTTAAAAAAAACAAAACAAAAAAACTCATTCAAGCATTAAATCTCACCATTAATAAAACACGATAAGTAAAAAGATAGTTTTACTTAATCTGTATGCATTACAGCATTGGCCAGCATATCTCTCTCCAATTGGTATTTCCAAAAAGAAACCAAGTTTGTAGCACTATTTAAAAGAAAGAAAAAGGTTTTTAAAAGAAACTCCATAACTGTGGCCTAGAAATTTCTCTGGAAGAAGAAACGGAAGGAGATTCCCTTCAAATATCTAGAAAACTGCATATAAAAATAAATGTATCAGGCCTCAAAAAGAAAACAATTTGCATTATGCTTTCCTAAAAAAAATATTATGTCAATATACTCAAAGACTGATAGCAGAAATCCAATTAGTGTCATTCACTGTCCCCACCCAATGAGAAAGGAAGATAGGAAATAAGCCTTGTTTTAGACTGATTTAAATTAGCAAATGGAAATAAAAGAATATTCAGGGGAACATAGTTGGAATAGGCAGAAACCTATTCCTGGAGAAGTCACTGTTTTTACTGATAGTTCATCTCATGGTAAAGCTGCTTATACTGCAATGAATTCAGACCAAGTCATGCAGACCAGTCATACTTCTGTGCAAAGAATCGAATTAGAAACGACTAAGGCTGACTTGCAGGATTTCCAAAAGCCTCTTCATATTCTCTCTTTATCTGCTTATGCTGCTGGCTTGGTAAACAGAACTGCAACTACTCAATTTAAATGGCTCAGTGACCGAAGCCTTTCTATACTATTTGAACAAGTCCTGGTCCTTTAACAAAAGGAAATGAATATGCCTGTCAGTTAGTTATTTTATTAAACAAGTCACAGAATTTCACAAGCTTTTACATCAGCCTGCCAAAATATTGTACAGCCGGCAAAACAGATTATGAAGAAATGCCCTCCTTGCATGTTACATCTACTACAAGGGCTCTAAAATCCCAACTTGGAAAACAAAAGTGGCGGAATAGTGAAGACATCTCTTGTAAGTAGACCACACCAAGCCTTAATTACTTTAAATTTTACCCTTGTAATGCTGATGGCAAGACACCCATAGAATTACACTGGTGTCAGAATAAGCCAAAGCAAAATGGTCTGGTTAAATGGAAAGGTACCGAGTCTGGTTTAAGGAAGGGTCCCTTTATTAATCTTTGGTCAAGGATATGCTTGTGTATTTCCAGAAAACTCCTCCAAGCCTTTGTGGATTCCTGCAACATGAATCTGACAGAGGAACTGACCAGACTACTCCAACCACAGATAGCAGTGCCCCAAGCAACATGCTGAGGAGACAGAGGAGAAACATCTAGAGATGGGGGATGGTGACCACGCCTTGCCACGCTAGCAGTCATCAGCTGTGCCTAGGTGCCGGTGGCTCTTGACAAAGCCCAAAGAGGTCAGACCTGCATTGTCATTTCTCACCGTTTGCCCACCATCCAGAACTCGAACATCATTGCTGTCATGTCACAAGGGAACAGTGACTGGAAAGGGACCCATAAAGAACTGATAGCCCAAAAAGAAGCCTACTATGGACAAATTCCTTAAATACCTGAAAACGATATTTAAAAGGACATGAAAGAACTCAATCCTTTTCATTGAATCTCCTTACATTTGCTTTTTAGAATAACCAATGTTGTCTCTCTTTCTTGTTCTTCTATGTTTTCTTCCAGTCTGAAGAAGCAGAATCACAAGTCTTAAAAGAATCTGAGCCCAGAAGATGGCATACACCTTGCTAAATTACTTAAGAAAACAAAAAGGGGGAAATGAAGGGGTAAAGACCAAAAGTAGTTAACATATCAATGGGAGAAGTCCCACAGAAGGCGAATGGACTTTGATGTTCAGCATGGCAGAAAATCAGCATTTTGTTATCCTGTTGTGGGGAAAATGGCTGAAGGCAACCTCCTAACATGAAAATTCTTCTATTGTTTACCAAACTTTACCATTGATATGCCTGTTTGATTTGCTAAAGGACAAATGTGTATTCAAGTAAGTAAAAGCTGTTTTGTCCTGGGCTTCAGAGTGCCTCTCCATTAGAGAAAAAAGCCCACAGTACACAAAAAGAAAGAGATAATAAAGGTAAGGTCAGAAGAGAAATAAATGACGTAGGGATGAAAAAAAAATAATACAAAAGATCAATGAAACCAAGAGCTGGTTCTTGGAAAGAATAAACAACATTGATGAACCTCTAGTCATGCTCAGCAAGAAACGAAGAGAGAGCACCCAAATAAACAAAAACAGAAATGAGAGAGGTGAAGTAACAAACGACCCCACAGATATACAAAGGATTGTAAAAAATTACAATGAACAACTCTACTACAACAAACTGGACAAGCTCAATAAAATGGACACATTCCTACAAAAAGACAAGCTTTCAAAACTCAATCAGGAAGAAGCAAAAATCCTGAATAGACCGATAAATACTGATAAAATTGACACAGTAATCAAAAAGCTTCCAAAAAACAAAAGCTCTGGACCAGATGGCTTCACAGGGGAGTTTTACCAAACATTCAAAGAAGAAGGAAAACCAAACTTTCTCACACTATTTCAAATATTTCAAGAGGATGGCATACTCCCAAGCTCTTTTTAAGAAGCCAGCATTACCATAATCGCAAAGCCAGAAAAAGACACTACAAAGAAAGTGACTTACAGGCCAATATTCCAGATGAACATTAATGCTGCAATCCTCAACTAAATTCAGCAAACTGGATTCAGCATTGCATTAGAAAGATCATACACCATGACCAAGTGGGATTTATTCCAGGGATGCAAGGATGGTACAAAATCAGCAAATCAATGAACGTGAAACATCACATAAACTATTTGAGGGAGAAAAACCACACAATCATATCAATTGGTGCAGAAAAGGCATGTGACCAAGTGCAACAGCCTTTTCTGATAAAAACACTCAGCAAAGTAGGAATAGCAGAATCATCCTTCCACATAATAAAAGCCTTATATGACAAACACACAGCCAACAACATACTCAAAGTGCAAAACAAAAACCATTTCCCTCTAGGACAGGAACAAGACAGGGACGCCCATTTTCATCATGCCTGTTCAACACAGTACTGGAAGTCCTAGTCAGTGAGAGCACACAAGAAAAAGAAATAAATGGTTCCCAAATTGGAAAAGAAGAAGTAAATTGTCATTATTTGCAGATGACATGATACTGTACATAGAAAACCACAAACACTCCTTCAAAAATTTAATAAACTTTGAAAATGAATTTGGCAATGTAGCAGACTACAAAATTAACGCCAAGAAATATATGGCATTTTTACACACCAATAGTGAACTTACAGGAAAGGAGATTGAAAAAAGAATCCTATGTATCATCCCACCAAAAAAATTAAGACACCTAGGAATAAATTTAGCTAAGGAGGTAAAAGACCTACACTCAGAAAACTAGAAGATGTTGAAAAAAGAGACAGAGGAAGACATAAACAGATGGAAGGACATACCTTGTTCATGGATTGGTAGAAACAACCTCATTAAAATGGCTATACTACCCAAAGCAATCTATACGTTCAATGCACTCCGCATTAAAACACCAACAGCATATTTCACAGACCTAGAATGAACTCTCCAAAAATCCATCTGTAATGAAAAAAAAGACCCTGAGCCCAAACAGGTTTGGCTCAGTGGATAGAGCGTCGGCCTCTGGACTGAAAGGTGCCTGGTTCGATTCCGATCAAGGGCATGTACCTTGGTTGGGGGCACATATCAAGTAGGGGGTGTGCAGGAGGAGGCTGATCTATGTTTCTCTCTCATTGATGTTTCTAACTCTCTATTCCTCTCCTTTACTCTCTGTAAAAAATCAATAAAATATATTTAAAAAAAAAAAAAACCCAAAGAGCTGCAGCAATCCTGAGAAAGAAGAACAAAGTAGGAGGGATCTCAGTACCAGATATCAAGCTGTTTTACAAAGCCACTGTTCTCAAAACTGCCTGACACTGGCACAAGCATAGACATATAGGCCAATGCAATAAAACAGAGAACCCAGAAACCAATCCAAACCAATAAGCTCAATTAATATTTGACAAAGGAGGCCAAAACATACAATGGAGTTAAGACAGTCTCTTCAATAAATGGTGCTGGGAAATTTGGTCAGACACATGCAGAAAATGAAACTAGGCCACCAACTTTCACCATGCACAATAATAAGGTCAAAATGGATAATGACTTAAACAGAAAGCTGGAAACCAGAAAAATATATAGAGGAATCCATAGGCAGCAGAGTCTCAGATATATGCTGAAGCAATCTCTTCACCAACGCAGCTCCTGGGGCAATGGAAAATAAAGTTAAAGCAAACAAATGGGACGACATCAAAATAAAAGGCTTCTTCATAGCAAAAGAAACCATCAACAAGACAACAACAAAGCCCACTGCATGGGAGAACATATTTGCCAATGTTCTCTCTGATAAGGGTTTCATCTCCAACATTTACAGGGAACTCATACAACTTAACAAAAGGAAGATAAACAACCCAATCACAAAAATGGGCAACGGACCTAAATAGATACTTTTCCAGAGAGGACAAAAGGAAGGCCAAGAGACACATGAAAACATGCTCAGAGTCACTGATCACCCAAGAGATGCAAATCAAAAGGACAAGGAGGTACTACCTCACAGCTGTCAGAATGGCTATCACCAACAAATCAACAAAGGGCGAGTGCTGGTGAGGATGGGGAGAAAAAGGAACCCTCCTTCACTGGTGGTGGGAATGCAGACTGGTGCAGCCACTATGGAGAAGAGTATGGAGTTTCCTCAAAAAACTAAAAACGGAACTCCCATTTGACCCAGTGATCCCACTTCTAGGAATATATCCCAGGAACCTAGAATTACCAATCTGAAAGGATGCATGCTCCTCTATGTTCACTGCAGCACAATTTCCAATAGCTAAGATTTGGAAACAGCCTAAGTGCTGGTCAGCAGATGAGTGGGTTAAAAAGCCGTGGTACATCTACACACTGGCATAGTATGCTGCCACAAAAAAGGAAGGGGCACTGACCATCTGCAACAGCATGGATGGAGCTGGACAGCATTATGCTAAGCAAAGCTAGTCAGTCAGTCAGTCCGAGAAAGAGAAATATCACATGACCTCACTCATCTGTGGATTATAATGAACAACATAAACCGATGAACAAAAACAGATCCAGAGACAGAGAAGCATGGATCAGACCATCACCCTCAGAGGGAAGGTAGGGGAGGGTGGGGCTAAGGGGGAGAGATCAACCAAAGGACTTGTATGCATGCCTATAAGCCTAGCCAATGGACGCAGACACCAGGGGGTGAGCGTGAGGGCCTGCTTGTGGGGTGGGGGTGGGGGTGTGGGGGTAGTGGGGGATAAGAACACATATGTAATACCTTAATCAGTAATAGGAATGAAAAGGAACCCAGGAACATATCATCAGGTGAGAATTCACACACTCACACTCACGCACACTCAGGCACCTGCACACTCACACCAGTAGAGGGCTCTGCCGCTCTCAGTGGAAGTCACCTCTTATCTCCCAGCCTGACCACCGCTTTCTCACCAGCTGAACCAGAGGACAATGATGAGTGACGGCCCTGGTGCTCTGCGGAAAGCGACCTCTCCCTCCAGGACACTTCCGACCGTCCAGCAGCCTCTTTTCGGCCCCCTCTCTGTCCCCCACGCCCTGAGCAGGGCTGGGCTGGCCTGAGAGCCCACAGACTTGAGGACCCAGATCCCGGGGGTGTTGGCGCCGGGGCCTGTGGGGGCCCCCTTGGTCAACTGCAAACTCGGCCAGCTGAGGTCACACAATAAAGGCCGACGCCAGAGTTCCATGAATTGTTGCGTGTAAGTCCCCTCAGCGACTCTGGCGCAGCAAGCTGAAGGCCTCACGCCAGCGAGCCAGGTTTGGACCTCAGGCCTTCACTCCAACCAGGTGGGAACTCATTTCCAGATGGAAAAAGCCGACTGGGGAGGGGCTGGGGGTTGCCAGTGACTAGAGCAAGTTCACCCCTGGAGACAGCAAGTTCACCCCTGGAGACAGCAAGAACCCAGAGTGTGCTCTTACCTGTTCCACAGGCCTTGCTCCTCACCACATGGACTCCTGTACAGCAGGGAGGCTGGCGGGAAGGAAGAGGTGGGGGGCTGCGCCTGGCAAGCTTCCTGGGACTGCGCCCTGGTTCCTGCCAGGGCGAAATCTCGCGGGATCACGAGATCAGGAACAAACCAAGATCAGGGGGCAGGAGGGGGGGCGTGTTTTAACAGGCCCGGAGAAGGTGGGGACAGGGGCGCCTGTGCCACACCCACCAGGCTGCAAGGGGTGGCAGAGGGTTTGGGACTGTCAGGGGGACCCTGTGCTTCCAGGCATGAGGGTGGGGGCGGTCGCAGAAGTGGAGGGAGAAACAGGAGGCCCCGACCCCCAGCTTACCTCCCACTCGCCACCCCTGGTCTGTGTTTCTGGGGACCCCTTTCCCTCTGTGGTTGTGGCTGCCACTTACCTACCTTGTTCCCTGGGCCAGGCTTGGCGCCCCACTCCCACCCCACCGCAGCCCTCTGTCTAGAAAAGAGCGCCCTGCCCTGGGCTAGCCCACTGTCCCTACTGTCTGGATGGGGACATTTTAGTAACCCCCGGGCAGAGGAGAGCTGGCCAGATGCAATTACATTGTCTCTCTCCACAGGTGCCCTCCTCAGTCTACCCCTGGGGTTTGGGTCACCAGAGCTCTTTGACAAGCCTGGAATCCAGCCTTTGCTCTGCTCACCTCCCCTAAGCCTTCAGGTGATGGCACTCTCCCTGCCTTCCTCCCTGCTCAGGAAGGGGTTCACCTCTCACGAACAAATCCCTTTGGCAAAGTCACAACTGGGCCTGAAAGCAGAAGGAGTGGGCAGGGGGCTCCTGAGGAGGAGCAGGCCAACAAAGCTGAGGAGAGGTGGGGAGGCACCAGCCACAGCCTGGTGCTCAGGCGCTGGCAGAGCTGCCCCTTAGCTGAACCTTAACCCAGGGTTCTCCTCTCAGGTGGTGCCTCCAGGGCACACAGAGGGCCTGGCATGCTCATTCTGACAGGGTTTGCTGCCTGCTTTTCCATAGTCTCTTTAGGAGACAAAAGTCAGGCTTGTGAGGAGAGAGGGAGAGGGGAAGAGCAAAGCTGAGGCCCAGCCCTGTCATCCAAGCTGGCCTGAGGCATCTCCTGGGCGTCCTTGGAAATCAGCTTCTCTTAGTGAGGAAGGGCTTCTCTAATAAGAATAGAGCCGCAGTTGTTTAATCATTACTTACAAACTATAAATACGAGGCCCTGGGACACTGGAGGATGAAACAGGCTCTACTGAAAACAGGCTGCCTCCATGGCCCATTACTCAGAAAAGAACTGCATTTTGGGAAGAGACCAGGCACAGGACAGGCTTTGATTTGGCAGCTGTGCCTGCACCCTGTCCCCCTCCTGGGGTCTTCCTCAGGAAGGCTGACCATTCCAATCTCATCCCAGGAAGAGGCTGAGCTGTTCCTAAAGTCTTGAGAGATTAGCCACCTTGTGGTCAGCCTTTGAGCTCCTGAAGGGCAGATAGTAGGCCCTCCCCTCCCCTTTGCATGTGACACTTGCAGCTGGCAGCTACAGGTAGCTATCTTCTCCCCAAGAGGCTGAGAGCCAAATTTCCAGGGTGAGGGACTGCTCTCCCCATACTGACCGCATCCTTGGATAAACGCTCATTGTGTGGTTCAAACCTCTCTCTGCTTAACTTGGCTCAAGGAGTGACAGGCAGCCTCAGACACATTGTGCTGCCTTTCTCTTCCTCACTCAGACTTGGGGAATATTCAGACTCTGCAAACTGTGAGACCTTATCTGAGAGAGAGAATGGGCAGAGGACACTGTGTCCCTGTCATGCAGGTGACCCTGCATCTCTTCACCATAGGCTGTGGGGAGGTCGTGGGGGCAGAGCGTAACAGCAGGGTGGTGAGGCTGGCTTCTTGTGTGCCCCTACCCTGCCATTCCTCCAGACGTTCCCCATGCCTATGAACTAGCAGAGTTTAAGGTTTCCAGCTACATAGATGGAGGAATGAGGACAAATGAGGCGACTGCTCTCAGCCCCAGTGGATCTGGGATTGTCACCTAGAGCAGAACCGATAAAAAGCAGAAACAAACAAACAAACAAACAAACAAACAAACAGGAACCAACTCTATTATTTTATACTAGAGGCCCGGTGCACAAAAATTTGTGCACTTAGGGGTGAGGGGGATCCCTCAGTCCGGCCTGTGCCCTCATGCAGTCTGGGACCCCTTGGGAGATAATGACCTGCTGGCTAGGCCTGCTCCTGGGTGGCAGAGGGCAGGCCCAATCCCTAGGTGCAGCCCCTGGTCAGGCTCAGAGCAGGGCCGACTGGGGAGTTGGGGTGCCGCCTCCTGTCATGCACAGAGCAGGGCCTATTGGGGAGTTGGGGCGCCGCCCCCTGTCATGCACAGAGCTGCAGGGTGATCAGGGGTTTGGTCGCTCCCCCTGTCACGCTGATCCTGGTGCCGGGAGGTCTCCTTGCTCCGCTGACCCCGGGGCCAGGACCCCTCTCGCTCCGCTGATCCCGGGGTCCTGAGGCCTCGCGGCTCCGCTGATCCCAGGGGCTGGGAGGCCTCTCAGCTCTGCTGACAACCTGGACAGGGAGGCCTCTTGGCTCCGCTGATAACCTGGACAGGGAGGCCTCTCAGCTCAGCTAATCCCAGGGGCCGGTAGGTCTATCAGCTCAGCTGATAACCTGGACAGGGAGGCCTATTGGCTCTGCTAATCCCAGGGGCAGGGAGGCCTCTCACCTCCACTGATAACCTATACAGGAAGGCCTCTCGGCTCCACTGATCCCCGGGTCCTGAAGCCTCTTGCTCTGCTGATCCCGGGGTCCTGAGACGTCTCGGCTCCGCTGATCCCTGGGCCGGGAGGCCTCTCGGATCCGCTGATCCTGGTGCCGGGAGGCCTCTCGGCTCCGCTGATCCCCGGGTCCTGAGGCCCTCGGCTCCGCTGATCCCCGGTTTTTGAGGCCTCGGGGCTCCGCTGATCCCAGGGTCCTGACGCCTCTTGGCTCCACTTATCCCCGGCCAGGAGGCCTGTCTGCTCCACTGTTCCCAGGGCCCTGTGGCCTCTCTGCCCTGCTGCTTCAGGGCTGTATGGCTTCGTTCAGCTTGCAGCCTGAGTATGCAAATTAACCGCCATCCTTTAGCCTCTATAATTAAAACATTGTATCTTTTGGAGTTGTTGCTTCAGGAGCTCAGAGCCCCCCAGCTGCAGATGGGGAACCTTCGCATCCTCATGCTGGGGCAAGCAAGCCTCCCTGTTCCCATCAACTGCCTGGCTGCCGGCAGCCATGTTGGCTGCCAGTTAATTTGCATATCTCGCTGATTAGCAAATGGGAAGGGTAGCGGTCATACGCCAATTACCATGTTTCTCTTTTATTAGTGTAGATTGGAACTAGATATTCAGCCTAGCTCTCCCACCTCTTTCCTAGATGCATTTGGCAATTATTTGTCCTGGCGGGGTTTCCCCCATGGCCTGGGCTCTACTCCCTTCTTTCTCCCCAGGACACACGTGACCGTTCCCAAGGCAAGTTCATGTGGGTGCCTGCACTGACGCCTCTCCCTCCCCTCCAGGTTCACCTGAGTCATCCCCCTCTTCTCCTCTGCATTTCCCCCTTTTCTCCAGGCCCTGGGCCCAGCCATCCTGGAACCAGCCTCTGCCCTGTCCAGCTGTGGGCCTACGAGGTGTGCTGGGTGAGCTGAAATGCCACCAATTCCAGTACTGGACACAGCAGCCACAGGAATTTATAACCCTGCCTCCTGGGACCAACAATGTCTGGGAACCGCTCCCACACTCCTGATTGATGGTGACAGGGGAGGAGGGGTATCTAGCTAATAGAAATCTGCTGAAGCCCTGTTGTTTACCATGTTTCACTCCAATCAGGCAAAGGCAACAACCTTCTGAAGAAGGTCTCTCCCTCTCTCTCTTTTGGCCAGGAGGGTGCTGGGGTGCCCAAAGGTGCTCTCTGACACTTTGGCTACTTAATAAACAGCTGAAAATCAATATCCCCAAAAGAAACTTCAGGGTGGCAGAAACTTGGTTTCCTTTATTTCTTAACCGTTGGCTAAGAGGGTTCAGACTGGTGTCAGTTGGCTAGTTAACCCGTGTCTCATGGTTTCTTAATTTTCCTGACACATGTGTTCTGTTCTTCCTCAACTACCTGCAAATTGCCCATTCTCACTTCTGAAAAATAATGTCCGCCCTTTCTCCTTTGTTCAAAATATATACTACATAGTCCAATCGGCCTGGCTCAGTAGTTGAGCATGGACCTATGAGCCAGGCATCAGCATTCATTTTCCTATCAGGGCACATGACAGTTTTCAGGCTGGATCCCCAGGGTGGTGCCCACGGAAGGCTGAGGATCAATGATTCTCTCTCATTGTTAATGTTCCTACGTCTCTTTCCCACTCCTTCCTCTCTGATATCAATAAAAAACTTGCTTTAAAAACTTTAAAAATGTCATATACCCAATGTTGCTTCAATGTGTTTGTAATTTTATGGCTACGTCAATTCTATGTGAAACCTACTTGCACATGCACTAACCCCTGATGTTTTCCTGTTAATCTCTGTGTGTTAATTTGTCTATTCGCCTGGCCTAGAAGAACCAAGCAGCCACAAATAAAGGACTTGTATGCCTGCATATAAGCAAAACCAATGGACATAAGATACTGGGGGGTAGGGGAGGCCAGGGGATTGTCAAGGGTGGGGGGAAAAAATTAGACATATGTAATACTCTTTGTAATACTTTAAGCAACAACAACAACAAAAAATGTTAATGAGGTATTTTACCTTCAAGTTTTGCACAAAGTCTTCTTAGTTTGATGTCTCTCACAGGCCATCTCACTAAGGATTGAGTGCTAAATTGTATCTTTTTAAATCAGGAATGCTGAGTCTGTATTTGCATTCCCTAGCATTTGATAAAATAGATTCATTGACACACTCAAGGTGTTCTAAACAATAACCAAAGTACATGTTACCTTGATAGATTAAAATAAAAACTCAGCTCCTCAAGTGCACTGCATATATTTCAAGGGCTTAATCATCACATGGGGTTGGTGGCTACCGTACTGGACAGGGAGGCCCTGACCATCTGCTATGTGCAGCACAGCAGGTACTACAAGGCTGAGTACCTTGTTTCCAGGGGTGGGGAGGGACTGCTGTTGGTGAAACTGGTGCCAGGTGAGATGTTGCAAGCACTGGTCAAGGGGAGACACTGCAAGGGTAGATGCTGCAGCTCTGTTTGGCTGTGTGGCAGCTGCAGCCACAATTAGGGACACAGCAGGGAACCTTTGTTTGGGCCCCAGTGTCCCCAACCTCAGTCCAGGGCTCACTAAGTTTTGTGCTGAGCAGAGGTCTCTGGGCTCTGCAAACCTCCAAGTGGGGTGTGTGTGGGGGGTGTGGGGTGAGGCTCCGGGCTCCCTAAACTGCTCCTTATATTTGATTTGCACCCATAGATGAGAAAGTGAATCATGCGCAGGTATCATGAATGTTTGTTTACCAGCTGTTGTCAAACTCTGGGTCAGGAACAATGGAACTACATCCTGCATATCAGATATGTACATTACTATTCATAACAGTAGCAAACTTACAGTTATGAAGTAGCAACGAAAATAATCTTATGGTGGGGGGTCACCACAACATGAGGAAATTTATTAAAGGGTCGCAGCATTAGGAATGTTGAGAACACTGGTTTAGACAGTTGTGGAACTATGGAACAAACCTTGGCTCACACTTATTGGGTCCTGTGGTCTCAGCTCTTCGCCCTGAATAACTCTGCTCAGGGGCCTTGTCTCCATGGGGAGCCCCTCCCAGATTTATTTTTAAACATATATACCAGACACACCCTCTTGGCCAGGTCCCAAGGAGGCAGGACACTCTTTGAGGTCCCACCTTTAGGGGTCTGAAGTGAGGGGGGACAGTGAAGACATTCCAGGCTCAGAGAAGGCCTCTGAATGAATAGGCATGAACACCTTCCCACCTCCACCGCCAACACAGGACAGCCTGCTGAGACCAATAACCCCAGGGGTAGGCTGCCCTGTCCAGCTCTCGGCTCAGGAGGCACTCTGAGAGCCTCTAGCATGGCTGGGTTCCTGTGCTCCTCACCACCCTTGATCACTGCACAGGCATAGTTTGTTTCTTGGGTGACCAGTTATTTCATTGAGGCTCAACTGGAGCCATGGTCCTGGACTTGCAATCTGCCTGTGCCTTTGTCTTCATTTTCAAGTTCATGAACTCTCTCTTCATGACTCAACCTCCCTCAGCATTCAGGTCTCTGAAGCAGAAGCTCCAGAAGAGCCAGTGACACTGGGTGGGGAGGAGTGCGGGTTATAATGAGGTGGCCTAGCCCCAATAAGGCAGGGCCACTGCCTCTCAACTTCTGATGGATCCTGTCAGTTTGTAGCCTTCAGGGATCTCAGACCATTCCTCTAGCTACCGGTTCAGCACTCCAGCCTCTGTGATCATCTCTAGGCTCCAGCTTGGAAGGGGGCTGATGTCATTGTTTCATATCCCATCTGTGGCACTTACCACAGTGCCTCAAGCAACTGGGGGAAATGAGAGCAAACCTGCCTGAGCTCCCAGGATCCCTGCTCACTGAATTCCTGTTTCCCTGTGTCCAGGGACATTTATGTCTCCATGGCTGGAGTTCTCTCTGAACTCCTCTCACCTCTCATCATGGACACGAGGAACCTACTCCAGTTTGGTGGCCCCTTGAAAAAGAAGCGTACCACAAGAGACACCACAGATGAGAACTTCCTTTAGGCTCTCTGTCTCCTTTGACACAACAATCAGTCAATATTTCATGAGGACTGAGCTGGGGGAGAGTTGGAGGGACAAATCCTGTGCACTGTACAGAACTGACCCCCCCAAGGCCCTACCCGCTGCCCTCATACCAAGCTTGACACAGTGTCCTTTCCATCTTGATGAAATATTTCCCAATTGGCTCCTTTGCCCCATCTATCAAAAGATAGCATGGGGCTTTGTCTGTTGAGCAACTTTCTCCTAACTGCATTCACCTAATTTGCCTAGATGAAAGCATGAAGAAATTCATCCACCCACAGGTGTCATGAATGTGGAGTCTATGAAGAACTTCTGAACAAACTTGGGCTTGTGCTTCTGGAGCCTTGTGTACCCGGTTCTTCTCTCTTCCGTATTTTCCCAAACTCAGAGTATAGCCATCAGTCCCAGCTTGAGGAATCTCCTTGCCCCTCCTGGAACAGAGCCTCACAGGGACCAGGGGGAGCCTCTCCTCTCTCAGGTGGAGTCACACCCTGATCACCTGTCCTTCAATTCTGTAATGCCAGGTAGGTGCTGGGCCCAGTGCCTCCTTAGACATCAAGGAAGGAAAGGGCAGAAAGTTGAGAGGTGCCAATGGATGTCACCCAGGCTCCACACGGAAAGCATCTTCCTGCCCGTGATGGGAGGGAAGGAATTCCTTAAACAAAGAACCACATGGGAACCAGTGTGGGAATTCATAAGCGACGTCCTAAAATGTCTTTGATTGTAGGAGGAAAATGTCCTCTTTGGTTTATGGTAAGGCATAATTCAATGGGAAGCACTAGTGAAGGCTACAGAAGCTAGACTGTGAGCAAGGTTATACTGATGGATATTTCTAGGTCCTTCCCTTACTTTGTGTGCAGTCCTAAGCAGTGGGAACAGACTCTCAGGTTTCCATTAATATTAAAAGTATTTCAAGAAAAGGACAGCCAGGTCAATTTAAACGCTGTTTAAAAGTTGGTTTGGGGTAGCTCCTGTGTCTGGAACACCTCCATGTGCTACTGTGCAAAACATCCTGAGAACAGCCTCTCAGAGCCGTGTGTGTGTGTGTGTGTGTGTGTGTGTGTGTGTGTCACTGTGCAGGACTGGAAGGCTGGTTCCAGAGCCTAGGTAATGAGGCCACAAAGATATCCTGGTGTTAATCCCTGGGATCTGGGAATGTTACCTAATAAGGCCAAAGGGAGTTTGCAGATGGGATGAAGGCTTTGAGATGGGGACTGGGATTGTTAATTGTATGCCTTGTTTTCACAGCCCACAGGACAGGACAGCAGCCCAACCTAAACATGATTTCTGGGTGTGTCTCTGAGCTAGTTTCAAGAGAAGTTTAGCATTTGAAGTGGTGGACCCTAAAAGGATATCACCCTCCCTATGTGCACAGCATCAATGCACTGAGAACCTGACTAGAACATAAGGAGGAACTCACCCCTATATTCATGAATCACTGTAGGGTTGGGACATCACATCCCATCTCACAGGCCTCTGTCCTCACACTGGATCTTAAACCATCAGCTCCTCTGGTTCTCAGGTCCTTAGTCTCAGGCCAAATTAGACCAACAGTTTTCCTGGGCCCCCCAGCTTGCAGATCTTGGGGTTTCTCAGTCTTTGGAATCACACCAGCCAAGTCCTCATATCCTCCTGCTGCTCTGAAGAACCCTGACTAATACAGTGGATTACCAATGTGTGCAAGCAGAGTTGGGGACAGAAGATGAGCAGGAGATGGGACCACAGAGCAGAGATTGGAGTCATGTTGCTACAGCCATGGAATGCTGGCGACCTAGCAACTGGAGGAGCCAGGAAACAGACTCTCTCTGGAATCTCCACAAGGAACCAGCGCATCTCTCACCTTGACTTCTGCTATTCTAAGCCCCTGGGTCTTCTCAATGCCACAGAGCCTTTGCTTCTTTGAGCGCATCTCTCACCTTGACTTCTGCTATTCTAAACCTCTGGGTCTTCTCAATCTCACAGAGCCTTTGCTTCTTTGTACAATATTTTTCTCCTCACAATTTGAGAAGTCAGTGTGTCTTCACCTGGCACCATGTTTCTCATCCAACCTTGCTATTCGGTGTTTTTAGGTAATGTGTCCTCAGCCTTGAGCCAAGAGCTTCCTCACAAGCAGCACCATGGTGCCTAGTCTATGGTGGGGCATACTAATAAGCCCTGATAATAGCATCTGGTGTGGCAGGCAACACCTTCCAGTCTAGAAGAAGTTGATCGACAATGGGCAATGGGCTCACCGGGAAATAGAAGGGGTCAAGGAACCTGGTACTGAGCTGGAAGAGACAGAAGATGGGAAGGAAGTAATCTGGGAATTGCCCCTTCCCACTCAGCTGCCTTCCCTGAGGAATGCAGTCTTGGCACCCCAGGGGGATGTATAGTCTTAGGACCCTAGGGGCACAAGAGCCTGGATGTGGGGAAGGTACTTGCTGGGCTTTATGCTGTCCTGGGATGAAGTTTGAAGTGCTGCTTCCTTGCAAGCCCATGAGGTCCCCAAACTGTTGTGCCCTGTGCCCGATACATCATCTCTTAAAAGAGCTAATACATTCAAGGGCTCTGCTTCAGAATAAAACCACTGCAAAGACAGAGGATGGAGCCATGCAGAGGAGCCATCCTCACTAAGGGGAATAAGAAGGAGTGGAGGGCAATATGCAGACCCCAGCTCTGCCATTGACACCCAGGAAATGGAGTGCCCGAACCTGCCTCAGTCAAGCTGTCTTTACCTTTGCCCACACCACACAAAGGGAAGTCCTGGGATAGCTCATCCAGGAGACACCAGGACTCCCTGAAGAGAAAAGGTAGGTATCCCTTGACTGGCTCCATTACTGCATGCTGTCCTGGGCTCTGTCTGACCTTACTTAGAGTATATGAAAGAGTTTGACTGTTTTGAAAGCATTTACTGATTGAATTTAGGGAGAGAGGGGAGGAGAGAGAAGGACGTGGAGGTTTTGTTCTGATTTCCTAAGCACTCATTATGAATTCCTGTATGTGCACTGGCCAGGCATCAAACACCCAACCTTGCCATACCAGGATGATGCTGTGACCCACTAAGCCACCCAGCCAGGGCAAGAGCTTCATTCTTGGGAAAGCTCTTCTTTCCAGGGTTGCAGGTGTATGTAGACTCCAGGTCAGTATGGAGTGGAATGTGTTGAGGCAGGAGAAGGAAGCAGATTTGCATGGAGGCCCCTCCCTCCTCTGAGGCAGGGGAGTGGATAAGAGAAGTGTGTGGAGCCAGGCTCAGGCTTGGGGTGTCAGAAGGCAGCATTGTTGGTGTACCTCCACCATGACCTGGCCTCTGCTCCTGCTCACCGGCCTCACTCAGGGCCCAGGTGAGGCCTCTGTGGAAGGGACCGTGGGTTCACCTTGGCCTGATTCTTTGCCTCCTCTTCAGGCTCACCAGGTCCCCAGCACTGCACCCACCAGTGAGTGCTTTTGCTGTTTTCAGGGCCCTTGGCCCAGTCTGCCCTGACTCAGCCTCACTCAGTGTCCAGGGCTCTGGGACAGGCAGTCTCCTCCACCTGTGCCAGATGCATTGATGATTTTAGTTGTTATGATCATGTCTCCTAGTAAAAAGAATGACCAGGCATGGCCCTAAACTGCTGGTTTATAAAATCCAAAAATGGCCATCAGTGATCTCTTATTTATTCTCTTGATAAAAATGTGGAAAAAGAGCTACACTGCCCAGGCCTGGGCTGCCATTACAGGATGGGGCTGATTAGTACTGTTGTTCTTCACATGAGTCATGGCACTACCCACTGCCGGAGTCCATTCATTGTCTTCACTAGCTGAGTTTAGACAGAGACCCCCCAAAAGCTAGTAGCCCTTGAAAGTCCTAGTAAAGGTCAGGGCTTGAAAGTCCTAGCAAAGGTCAGGGCTGTGCACCACCCAGTTAATCTAGGAACCACTCAGTTAATTTAGGTAATAATAGTTGAAGCATCCCCACCTTAGTTCCCTTAATTCCTTAGATACTTATGTAGATCCTTCTTGATTATTGTTAATCAGATACTCCCAGAAATCTATTGATGGGCTAATCAGATACTTTGTCTATTCCTGGAAATTTTCTGCTGATCTGTGTGTCATTGAAACCTCCTTACCCTAAGGGCTACTCCAGATCAATAAAAGATTGGAGCGGCCTGACCAAGGAGGAAGTCCTTCGGGACTTGCCGCCTGGTCCCCCAATATTGCAAAATTATCTCGCATCTTTTTCTCTCATTTGCTGTGCGGCTCCTCTTTCAGATACCGAACCCTACTCCAAGCAGAACATGGAGTGAGTCTCACTCGACAATCCACAGTGGTGCTTGTTTGTGGGAACGTGAGACCAACACCTGCCCTGGGCTCACAGGCTCCCTCCTTGCTCTGAAGATGCTTCACCACCCCGAGCAGGTGCTCATGCAACATGGCTCTGAGGAAAATTCATCCTCTCTCTGTCCTTCCTCCTCTCACAAAGCATTGAGAGCACAGTTGTTTTCTTCAGATAGTGTCCTCTCTCACACACAATCCCAAAGCAAACTCTCCGTTACTGGCTGGTTGTCTTTACTTGTGTTTTGTGCATCCAGATGACCACTCATTCAACCTTTCATTGTAACAGCCACAAGGAGGCCCCTCGTGTGCTTATTGGGTAGGTTTCCCACAATGCTCTGGGAAATCCCCACTTTAAATCCCTTAGCCTCTTGAAGGGACAAAACCGAACTTGAAAGAACTTAGCAGAACTAAGCAGAAATGCACCCTCCTCCCTCTTCAAGGACGAAGCAGGGACATACTCTTCTCCCTCTCCTCTATCTTGTCTTGCAAGGCTGGGCCCTCAGCCCAAGCCGCTCCCCCGCGAGAGTGACCACAAGAATGCTGGTATTGTCCTAACTCTCCCAACCACCCACCTGAGTGGACCAATGAAGCTCCAGAAATGTAGTGACGGTCCTAATAAGGCTACAGTGGAGGACGGCTCCAAACTTCAGAATATGATGGTCACTTCCTGACCCTTATGCTGTAAAACCCTGACCAATCTCTGTAACTCACGCCACCCCTAAAGCCCACCCCAAATAGCTAGCCCTATATAACCTTTGTTGTCCTGGGACACTCTCTCTCGCCTCACCGCTGTGCCGGATAGAGGCTGGGAGCCAATTCTAGAATTGATCAATAAAGACTCGTTGCTTTTGCATCGGAGGAGGCTCCCTGGTGGTGGATTATTGGGGACCCCGAGCTCTGGGCATAACACTCTCATACCTGTGCAGACCACCTGGATTCAGTTCTCCACAAATGAAGTGGGAATGAGAATAAAGGAAAAAAATTTATTTCCTTCTCTTCCTTTCTCCCCTCCTTCCAATTTGATTTTCTGTCTTTTTATGCTCCCAATACTTCCCAGAACCTAGGAAGGTTTGAGGCTGTGTTTTGAGTGAAAGGTTCTGTGTCCTCTCAGAATCACCTCTGCACTCAGGTATCTAAAGGATGCTTCTAAAAGCAGCCCATGGCTGCTTGGATCTTGCAGAATCTGTGGGAGGTGGCCCCATTCCTCAGGGGTCCCCAAAGATTTCCGTGATGCTGCAACACATTTCCAGTGATAATCCCAGTTAAAGTGCATCAAACAGTACAAGTACACATAACTATCAGGCCAAGAATTTCAGGACTGTTGAAGGAAGCTGGGCCAAGGTGCCACAAGCCCTGATGTGTGACCTCATGATCCAAAGGCTGTAAGCCATCTCTGACTACCAGCCCTGCAGATGTCAGCTCTTAGAAATGACATGGATGATCACCCTACCTGGAAGTTAAGTCTTTGCTATAATTTTCTCCATTTAAGTCACTTGGTGACATTTTCCCAAGTACTGCTTTTTTTACCATCATGCTTTAATCGTCCAAGCTGCAACAGTGACCCATGTAAACCCTCTCCAGTTGTGTCACAGCGCAGTGGGAAAGAGTCCCTGTTAATGAAGACGCGGAGAAGATCCTGAGTCCCAGCCCCACATCTGTGTAAAGCTTGTCAGAGGGGTGAGCCTGCCTGTAGGGTGTGTGTGTTTGTGTGTGTGTGTGTGTGTGTGTGTGAGGGGGCGGGGGGCGAGCAATGTCGCTATGCTGGACACCAGTACGAACCAGAGAGTAATGGCTCTGCTGACCCTCCACCATGGCATCTGAGATTGGTTGTGGCTCCTGACTGTAATAGCAGGGCCCATAGGTTGCATGTTATTTCGATGTTCATAGGACTGTGGGAGCCCCCACTGGCCCTTCTAGTGTTTCTCCTCAAAGGTGGACCACCATTTCCTTTTAAGAAGGTAGTCACTATTTCATAAGAGGGACTATTACCAGGAGAACCAGGACAAGCTGTTGGGTGCTCAGGGTCTCTCTGATGAGACCTTGCTGGAATAAGAAGCACACTGTTCCCTGGGTATTTGGGGTCTCAGATGGGAGACATGGTCCCTGCATTTCTCAAGTAACACCATTGGACACCTGTTTAATTTTTATTGGATGTGGAAGAAGGGTCATTTTTGATGGAAGGGATTAGAAGTGCTTTAGGTGTCACTATGGCCAATGTACCCATCACTCTTCTCCCATAAGATTCAGTCAGAGACTCAGAACCACAGAGCATGACCTTTCATGTGTCACAGAACCTCCGTGTCAGGTGCCTCTCTCTTTATCATGTACTTTTTCCGGATGTTTCATCTTTCTCCCTAGTTGGCATTCTGAAAGGAAATTATTATATTTCTTTGACCTGAAAGTATGGGTTTGGGAATAAATATTAGTGTGTTTAAATGTATTTGTTTAGCTCTATTGGTTATTAACTATTTTTGCAAGTGGTCCTTTTGCCTGCTCTGGCAGCCATCATGCTTAGCATGTCTACGTCACGTGTTATCATGTGGGCACACAGGTAGAGGATGGTGTTAAATGAGAGTGGTTACTCCTGAAGCACTGGCCCTGGGTCCCTGTGGTCCTGACAGAACAAGGCGCAATGAACGAGGACAAGGTGCAATTCCATGAAGGTCAGAGGTCTGCTTCCTGCAGGAAGGATGAGGATAACTGGAATGCGCCCATGGCTTCCCACACTTTTCCCAGGAGATGAGTATTCAGTCTACTTGGTCCACAGGTCCAGCTGATGGATTTAAGAACAGGTCAGGGATTAGTACCATTTCACTGTTATCTCACACCAAAGACATTACTGTGGAAACTGACTTAATGGAGCACATACAGGTTTAGGCACTGACACTGAAGCCATGGTATCACATAGAATATTGTCACCGCCTAACATATCCAATTTACACGGCTCTGCTCCATCACAGATGTCTGACCTCCCTTAGCCAAGGTGTCACCACCCTTTGCTCTTCAGAATGTCTGTGCTGTGGTATGAACAATAATACAAACTTTGTGCCCTAGCTTTGTGGGAGCATCTTGATCCATAGGACTTCCAGTCATTACCTGAGTACAGTGCCATGTCAATCTGGCAAGGACCACTCGGTTCTGACTTGTCTGTTCTCCAAATCCAACTCTTTCCAGAAGAATACACCCCGCCAACCATCTCTCTGTGCATGAGGCAGATTTTGCCACCAGAAGTCACATGGCTCAGAGGTGAGGATTCCCAGTGGATCATGTAGGGGGTACAGTGAAGAACATGGTGTGCCCCATTTGAGATCCTGCCACACTCTTGGGAGAAGACCTGGAGTTAGGTTTCTTGCCAAGTCACCTCCCTGAATCTCAAACTCAGGATCCCACTTCCTGTTTTCCTCTCAGTGCAATCAGTCCTACTGAGCTCTCTCCATCATGGGTATTGTGACCTTCAACGTTGTGGGAAGTCATTCTGTCTTCCCTTGATCCCATTTTCTTTTCACCCACTTGCCCTCCTGCAATTGATTTTACTCAACGTCTAATGTCTCCTCAGGCAAGGCAAAGAGCTACCTCAGGAGCACTAACCCTCTGCCAAAACTACCTAGAAACAAGCAAAATGGTCCTAAGGGGAGGGTCTGGTCCACCTCCTGTGGCCGGTGACAGCCCATGCAAAAGGAAGTGGGATACAAAGGTAACTGGGCTCAGATGCATGTAGGAGTTATCGAGGGGCCAGGTACTGAGCTGGATTGGACTTGAAAGAGTAAGAGAAGCAGACAGAGCAGAGTCTGCCACCTCCCTCTCAGCTGCCTTCTCTGACTCTCAGGTTGAATCATCTTAGGCCATCAGGGGGCACCGCTGTCCTCATATGGGGAGGAAGTTTGCTGTGGTTTACCCCTGACCTGTATGAAGTCCTCACTGGTGTTTAACAGGAGATTCTCTTGAGTCTGTGTCTGCCACAGAGGTGTATGCCCTGTGTCTGCTGTGTCCCAACATTTCAACTTCCCAATATTTCTACTTCTGGAAGTGGCAATAACGGGCCCCGAGCATCAGACACTATGCAGATTGGGACAAGGGGGGCATGAGGACTCATTGCAACTGAGAGTGTCAAGGAAATGGCTGAGAAAGAATAAAAGAGTCCAGATTTGTCCATGGTTCTGGAGTAACCAAGCGATTGGATGTTTTCCTAGACAACCTCAGTCACTGTCCGCACTTTCCTCCCAATGTCACATGAGGGAAGTCCTCAATTCCTCAGTCAAGTACCATGTTGATGCCCACAGGAGGAAAGACAAGGGCATCTGAGGTTGGATCCAGTCACCAGGTCTCAGTGTGTCCTGAGTAAGAAGAAACACTCAAACTATTCCCATTCTCTCAGGTTGGCTCGCCAGATTGTGTTCGTGGTCTTTTCAGGGTCCTGTGTCCTTGTCTGCCCTCAGGGTCCTGTGCCTTGTCCGGCACACCTGGAAAGTAGGTCACCATCTGCTTGCTGGAAGAAGTGATGGCACTGGGTTATGTGACCTGGTACCGTTTATGTCTCTGACATGGCCCCTAACCTCCTGATTTATGGGGTCACACTGGCCCTCAGGAATCCCTGAGCAGTTCTCTGGCCCCAAGTCTGGCAACACAGCCATGCTGACCATGCCTGGGCTTCAGTTGGAGGACAAGGCTGATCATTACTGTTGCTCACACACAAGGAGTGACACTCTTTACACAGTGGAGCCAGCTCATGGGACACTGGGAACTCAACTGGCCCTGTGCTCACAGGCTCCCTTCGTGCCCTGAAGATGCTTCCACAGCCTTCATTCACAATGGGCTGGAGAAACATTGCAGGAGCCTCTCTCACCATGGCATGCAAACCTTCTCTCTAGCTTATTCTTTTGGGACAGTGACGGTTTCCTCTTTACCTGTGTTTCAGAGTCCCAGAACATGCAACTCTTTCCACCTCTTCAACTGCAGTCATGGGGAGAAGAGGGCGAGCATGCATGGGGCCATTTTACCGCTCTCAGGAGAATCTCCACTTTAAGTGCTTTCATCTCTACCGCAGAGCAGAGCGCCTGAGATGGATTTTCTTCTACTGTTGCCCACTTCAATTCTGAGTGCCCAGGCTCTCTTGGCAGGATGGCCCTCCTCAGTGGGTGGTCCCTCTCTGGGCCCGTTGCTGAAAGAAGAGCAACTGAGAAAAGGGGACTGTGTTGCTGAGGGACTGAGGAGAGTCAGGTGCTCTCAGTCTTTTGGGATACCTCATTGTGACACCATATCCAAGGAGGCTGAGCAGTAAAGGTCTGGAGATGCAATTCTGTTTCACGGAGAATGTCCTCTCCCTTAGAGCAATGGACTCCTAATCTGGAGGCGGTTCTCACAATGCCTCTCTCCCTATCACCTGGCCTCTTTCCAAAATGGCTCCTTTTTCCCCACAAGGGAAGAGATACCGGGTGTGTGTGTGCCCTCTTTGCAAGGACCCTCAAGGGGTCTGCGATACGTCGATGAGTTTCTACCTGGCACATATGTATTTCTGCTGTGTATATACAATGCCAAGAACTGTTTGCATGTCTCAATCAGCCTGGCAGAAGCACTGGAAAAACTGCACTGTGACTGATTCTTGCCATTTTTCCAGGATTTCCCCGGTTTTAGCACTGAAAGCGTATATCTTAGCAAGGTCCTCATTCTCAGGGAAATTAGGATAGGTGTTCATGGTGAAGATTAATTTAATGGTGATCTCGAGTGGGCTACGGGGTTCTGGGATTACACATTATTTCTGGGTGTATCTGTGAGGGTGTTCCTGGCTGTGACTGACATGTCACTGGCTGACTCAGTTTAGCAGACACATTGCCCTCCCGTGAGATTGAGCTCAAACAACCCGCTGAGGATCTGAGAAGAACAAAAGGCCAGGTAAGAAGGATCTGAGCCCCCCTGTGTCTCATGGATTGAATGGGGACATCTCATCTCACCTTCTCCTGCCCTCAGACTGAAATTTACATAATCTTCTTCCCTGGTTCTCAGGCCTTTGTAGTGAAATTGAGTGGCAACACCAGCTTTCCTGTCTCTGTAGCTTAGTGGGCAGCTCCTGGGACTTTCCTGCCTCAGTAATCAATAACCATGTGAGAACCTATTTTATATATCCAGGGTGGAGCAAAAGTAGCTTAACAGTTGTTCATGTGGAAAAGAATACCATGATTAATAAATAATAATACAGGCATAAACTCTGTGTTCCCATACTCACAGCTGGAAACCTGCCTGTGCCCCATCCGTGTGTTTCTGAGTCAGGACAGACGGAGCCCAATGACAGAGCCGAGGGAATCAAGGCCGCCTTAGGGTGTCCTTACTTTCCTACTGCAGGAGTTACAGTGCTGAAGGCAGAGGAATCCTAGGACATCCCCCATTGCTGTGTGGGACAAAGGTAACAAGAACATCACAGGATGGCTGGGGTTAGGGCGATCCAAATCCTGCCCTTCTCGGGGACCACGGGCAGAGCTGGAGATTGGAAATTCTCCCTCAACCCCTTCTTGATCCCGCTCTGTTGGGAGATGCTTACTGGCACTTCCAGAAAAGGAATTATCCTGACACAATCAACATTGATACAAACAGTAAACATTCTTTGTGTCCCACTTAGGAATGGCTCAGCATGCAGCTAATGAGACTCTACATAGCAAAGGATAAAAACGAAAGTACCTTTCCCAACTACAGGCCCTTGCTGACCCCTTGCGGCCTTAGATAGTGAATACCGAGCACCATGCTATGCTCCTACTCCTGTCCTCCCTCCCCAGCTCATGACCAGGGCCCGGGCCCCTCTGATCCAATTCATGATCCTTTAAAGTCCGCCAGAAAGGCTTATGTTGGGCAAAGATGTGTCGCCCATGGTAAAGCCTTTCTTCTTTGAAAGCAAGGATATACCTTCGCACAGACCCCAGTCCATTTTGAGATGTGTCAACAGCACCCTCTCCTTAATGGTTTCCCCACCTTGGTAGGAACACCTTGGAACTTAGAGGGGATGGAAGCCACCTCTGATGCCCAGAGAAGACCTCTGACAGAGCATGGAACTATCGACTCCCCACAGGTCTCTGGGTAATGAGAATCCCATGGAGCTTGGCCTAGAGGTTAGCTCATGTCAGCTATCCACAAGCCAGTGAACCATGACGATCAGGGTTGCTACCTTCTGGGTCTAGTTCCACGGCTTCTGGTTTAGCAGTGATGGCAACTTGAAAACGTCACCTGTCTTCTGTGCTGACAAGGGTAGGTGTCTGAGAAAATTGCAATGTCAGTGACTACCCAAGTCAAAGGTATTGAGAAGCTATGGACCGGGAGCTAACATCAGGCCGCTGTCCTCCTGAAGTGTACACAGCCCCTGTCCCCTGAAAACGTATAACATGTCCTTTTTCTTTCCATTTTTTTTTCATGGCAGTTATTTTTTAAAAATCTTTATTGTTGAAAGTATTACATATGTCTGTTTCCTTCCCCCCAGCGACCCTTCCAGGCTACTCCAGCTCCCTTCCCCAGGCCCTGACCGCCCCCATTGCCTGCTTCTGTGGGTTGTGCATACATTCACACAAGGTCCTTGGTTGGTTATGTCTCAGCCATCACCCACTCACCCTCCCCTGCCTTCCCTGTGAGTTTTCACAGCCTGTCCATGCTTCCATGTCTCCGCCTCCATGATTTTTAAATCAATGTATTTTGTTCATGAGATTCCAAATAAGAGTGAGATCACACGATACTTGTGTAGTTCTGGCTTGCTTATTCCCTGAGCATAATGCTCTATAGGTCCACCCATGCTTAGCAAATGAAAGAGTTCTTCCTTTTTTTCTGCTGAGTAGTATTCCATTGTGTCAATGTACAGCAGTTTGTTTGTCTTATCCACTCACCTGTTGATAGGCACTTAGGTGCTTTCCAAATCTTAGCAATTGTAAATTGTGCTGCTATGAATATAGGGGAACATGTATCCTTTCTGATGTGTGTTTTGGGTTTCCTAAAATATATTCCTAGAAGTGAGATGGCAGGGTCATATGGGAGTTCCGTTTTCAATTTTTTTATGGACATGCCATTTTGTTTGTCATTATGGCTGCACCAGTCTGCTTTCCCATCATCAGTGTGCTAGGGTTCCCTTTCCTCCACAACCTTGCCAGCACTTGTCATTTGTCGATGGTACCCATTCTGACAGGAGTGAGGTGATTCCTCATTGTCCTTTTAATTTGCTCAATGTCCTTTGGGTTTCTGGTATGTTGAAGGTGCTCTTTACATATTGACCTTTATACTCTATGTTCATATTTAGGGTTTTGTAGTAGCTAATAATTAGATTTGCCTCATAATTTTTGTTGAGTTCAAAGATCCATTTATTTGACTTATGAAGAATAATTGATGGTCATTCCCTTTTTGCTACTTTCTAAGCACAACAAAATGTAGTTTGTGTAGACGTTATTCCTCAATTTCTTCTTTCAACAGATATTTACACGTGTGCCTTCTGAGTGCTAAGTACGAGAAACACCATATTTTATTCAGCAATGAGTTTTGTGGTAAAGACAACAGATATTCAAGGAAAAGAAAGTAAGTACTATTATGCACAAGAATGTTGAGAAGGAAAATAAGGGTGGTAATTTAGGCGGAATCAGTGGGGGCACTTGAAAACGCTTTTATTCATAAAAAATCAAGGGAACCAAGGGTATTAGCTAAATCTTGAATGTTGGGGATGTGGCAGAGGTGCGTAGATCTCGAGGGAATATTTTAGACCCAGAATATGTGAATGGCTCTTCTGGCTGTCACTCTGTATCAGGGTCCCTGTGTGGCAGAAATTTTATTGGGATTTGTTTACAAAAGTAATACCAAATTTTCCTTCTGAAGTTGTTTATGTGCATCAGTTACTATCCCATCAGTTATGTTTACACAGCCAATTTGACTTTGGGACATCAGCGAATTTAAGCACTTATAATAATGAAAATGCTACGTTTTAAAATGTTATATTCATAGACCCATTTAAGTAAAAATAGCTGAGTGATGTAAACATACGATAGATTATGTAATGATTCTATTTCATAATAGAAGAGATGAAATCATTTTAAACTGTAAGCAAAGAATGCAATTCAAATGGAGAATTTTTACTTCTGGCATTTTAAACCAGAGAAGTAATAAAAATAATACAGACTATAAGTAAAATAAAAAAATCACTCTGAACGAATGATTCAATACTTTATTTCCAAGCTAGTACACACTTGTTGACCACCTGGGCACACTTTAAAATGAATAAAAGCTGACAATGCAAAAATGAAGAGAGGGCAATGCATGTAATCTCTCATCATATGGGAGACATGTAAAACTTTGCTTATTTCTAGGGGGCATTTGCATAACTTTTAATAATCAATATATATGGCCCACACTTTTTCCTCCACCTTAGTGGTTTCCTGAGTCCCCACCCCATCTATTTAGCAGCTCCAGCCAAGCTGTTTGTAGCAGCTTTTCCATATGCATGGCCTGGCCTGGCTCAGGCTTCAGACTCTCTAACACCTCTCAAACAAGCAGCAGCTGGCATCAGAAAAAAATGTTAAAAACAACCCAAGATCCAGCACTAGCAGAAATCTGCATTGCTTCATGCTGGGTCTCTCCAGGGCATTTCCAAGCCCAATGAAAATAGCAGCTGGTGGTGGGCACGGTTGGAAGGTGCTGTGCCCAGCTTCACAGACCCCTCTCTTGCAGGATACAGGGTGTCCCGTGCCTCTCCCATTCAGTGGTACCAGCATTGTGAATGAGAAGCCTCCATGCACAGGCACCAGGACAGGAGCCCCAGCTTCTTCTACTGGTTCTCTGACTACAGTGTGGCAGCATCTGGCAGGATTGCTGAGGTAGAATGTCGCTGGCCATGCCAGCATGCAGCTTCCTGTGTCCGCCTGCTGCTGGGGATTCTATTCGGGTCCCTGTGCTCTCCTAACCCAGGTCTGTTTGCCCTACCAGATCTTCAACAAGGACCTGTGGCTCAATGCCCTGAAGAACTATGAGTGGGCGATGGCCCCCAGTGAGCGGACAGGACGGGTGAGGAGGGGCCGCCTGGGTCTCCCCCGGTGTGCTGCCAGGTTCCTGGGCCATTGCTTTTCTCTCAAAGGGACCCCTGGATGCTGGGAGGGATACAGCCTGTGACACCAGGGCCGCAGGGTGTGTGCCTGAGACAGGAACTACCAGTACAACAAGGGCAGTGCAATTCCAGCTCAGGCAGGGGGGCTTAGGCAGGAGGAGGGAGTGTGCATGTCCACTGTCACTCAGAGTCAAAGCAGATTCCTTGAGCCACTCCTCTGAGCTCTCCCTCTAGGCCGCCCACAGCACCTTCAGGCCTTGCCACCTGGCCCTCAACAGGGGCTGCCATGACATGTTCTTCCTATACTCCTTTCCACAGGTGTCTGCAAATCCTCCTCATGCCGTGGCCTAGGCTGCTGCGCTGCCACGCCACATTGCCCTGTTGCTGCTCACCACCATCTCCTATTTCCTCAAGGTCTCCTCTTCCTCCTGGGGCCACTGGGATTGGCCTGCTCCTTATCAGTATCTTAGGGGGCAAAGTGTGGGCCACAGAGCTGGAGGAATCCTTGTTTTGCAGCCTTGTCAGAGGTTCTTCAATCCTTTTATCCATTTAGGTTTTCCAAGGAGAATACCTCATTTGTGTACCCTCCCTAACTGGAAAACAGGGCAGCATGCCCTGAAGCAGAAACACAGTGCTTCATTTTGTATACAGTTCACTTCAAAGACTTTATGTACGTATGGTCATAGACACCCTGGGAAATCTGGGCCATGAATATAACTCACCATCCAAACACATTGCTTTGTATGTTTGTAGTAAAGTCAGACAAATTCAATTTTGTGGGAAACTTTATTCTGAAAATTTTAACACAACAAGTATTCAAATTAAACATTTAAGTATATTGTAATTAAATGAACACCTATGAAAAAACCTTGAATAATTCAAATTTTGCATTCTATAAAGAAATTTCATAAAGGGTCGATAATTCTTGCTTCTTCCCCATCCCACCGTTTGCTTTTAGTCATTCTTAAATAAAAGAAGGCAATGTCTTTACAAATTAAATGTCAACCAAACCTTAGCATTATTTTTTATTTCAGTGTTTACTTCCTTTGTCACAGGGGCTTCCCCTATGACTCCTCCAGAGGAGCCCAATAGTTTAGCTACTGCACTGTATGATTCACTCTCTCCTGCGTAGATGGTGAATCCTATGATCCCCGCCAGCACCACGCTCAGGACCTCTTACAGGGGTGTCCCATCGGCTGTTGCAGTAATTGTTAATCCCCCTCCATCATATCCATCTCGTCTGCGGCTGTAATAATCATCCCAGCGACTCCTTCCACCATAAGTCAGAGGGGCCCTCATGTTGGTGGTGCTCCACCTGAGCTTCCTGGAAAGTCAGTGACCAGATAACAATACTTTAACATCTTAAGGAATAAGTTTAAGTCAGTATGACATGACCCTAGTAAAGCCTTACATAGTTGGAAAACCTATGCTTTTATACATACACCTGTGCTAAAAATATGTCAGTATTGCTGAGGCAAGAAAGGGAGCTTACATTTATCTAAAATACAGCTGAAGAATAATGTTTTAACTGAAATAATTGATTATGAATATATGTGAAGGCACATTTTCTGGAAACAGGCTGAAATCCTGACCTTCGTATTATTTCTATGCTTCACACTATCAAATTCTCCTTCTGAAAAAGAAAAAAGTGAAAAGAACCCCCTGGATGTTGTGCCTAAGTGTGTCGAGCACCAGCCTTTGCACTGCAGGATACCGGGTTTGACTCCAGGTCAAGGGCATGACCCTGATTTTCAGGGTCCATTCCTGTCGCTGGATGGGAATTGTACATGAAGAAACGAAACAAAGTATCTCTCTCACATTGATGTAGAGTTCTCTCAGCCCCACTCCCTCCGTACCACTCTCCCGAGGTCAATGATATATATCCTCAGGTGAGAAAAAAAAAAGAAAAAGAAAATGTTGTACTTTGTTTCATTAATAAAGACAATAAATGAGTGTGATCCTTCACCCCTGAAAGAATTGCACTGTTCCAAATGAGCTGCTAACAAAAGAAAACAAGACCTCACAGATAATACAAAACCCATACTGCATATAGTCCTCCCTGTTTCAAATGGAAGTAAAATTAGAGTAAATCACAAGGCGGCCTGTTAAATCCAATCCTGTCACTTACATACAGTCTGTCTGGACACTTACCATAGCTCTCATAGGAACCTCTGTAAGAGCCTGCAGTTCGATATTCAGAATAATATCTACCAGGACTGCTGCCACAGCCATCACAATCACTACGTTAAAAAATCACGGTATTAATTTTGTCCAAGTTAACAACTGCAGTGTGCTACTAGATAAAAAGAGAGAAGGCTTTTAAACACCTGTGTCTCCTACAGGAGTGCTCATCTCCAGAACCTGAAAGGCCATGGTCACAGTGTGCACCCTCCCTAGATGGTGGGCCATAATGCTTCCTGACTCGGGAACCTGGATCACCTCTGCCGGAATAACTGAAGGAAATAAAGCAGAAGTATTTTGAAATCACCTTCTAAGATACAGAACAGGGACACACTCTGACTACACAGATAGGAAAATGCCAATGGGCAGAAGGCTTCAAGAGACATTTCTCCAAAGAAGATACACAAACAGCTAACAAGCTCATGAAAGGATGGGTCATTAGGGAAGTGCCAATCAACTAAAATGAGATACTTTATTCCTAAGTAGGTTCCAATGTTTGAAGAGGAAAACATCAGGAAATGTTGGGGATTTAGAACAACTGTAATCCTGTGCACAAGGAACAGAAAGGTGACAAGGTCTGGCTACTGTTGGAAATAATGGAAATTAGGACTCTGAATATACTACATGCTACTTAGTCGGTCAATGGTAAATATTTAGTGTTATGATAGATGAATTTCACCTCACCAACAACAGTACCTAGCATGTATTAGGTGTCCTTATGTTTTGTTGCCGGTTACCTATAACTAGTAGTGCCATCATCATTTCTTGGAGACAAATGGTAATTTCTCCTGGAAGGGGTTTTCTCTTTGCAAGGAACGCCTGCATAATTCTCTCTCACACCTGACAGCGGTCCTGTAAATGACAAATACTTACGTGAGGGTATCACAATGGAGATCAATGTTTTAAGGAAAAAGCAACTATTCAAAGCACCACTTTATTTCCTCTTTCAATGAAAATGTTTACATTTCCTCTAAGACTCCAATAAGCTCATGGTTAAATGCACTGTAGAATGTTATTCTGGAATGTATTATCTTTTGACATCTTGTCCTCCCTCTATATCTTCCTTAATTTCTTAAATTACCATCGGTGGGAAAAACCTGTCCACTCCTGAACAAAGTGCAAGCAATTTCCATGATGTCCACATACATATTTATCAGTGCCTTCCTATATCTTGACACGCATTTGTCAATTTTTCTCCTTCTCTACTTTGCACTGTCTTTCTCACAATCTCTTGTTGACATTACTAAAAGATTCTTAATCGTCCTGCTACACTCACTCACCATGCACTTTCACTTATGAACTAATAATTCCTTCATTATGCAAGTATTGAATTATTAGCTTCTCGGTGAAAACACTTTCCATTGCTCCCGGAAGTCCATAATATGCCAAGTAATGCACATGCAATTTCAAAATCAACTTCCTCACTTATCTAAGAACATTTCATGGTGTACTTTCAAAAACATTTTGGACAGAGGACAAGCCTTGTGCTCTTGTTGTGCACTTGGGTATATCTATATATCCTATCTAATAAAAAAACAATATGCAAATTAACCATCACTCTGTCACAAAGATGACAGCAGCCACAGAGCTGGGGCAAGGAGGAGGCTTGGGTTTCCCCAGGTGATGGAGCAAACCAAGCTTCCCATCTGCCCTTGCTGGCCATGGGCTCTGCTCAAGGCTACAAAGTTTCAATTATAAACTACCCCCAAAAAAACAATAAATCCCCCATAAACTAAAAAAAGGAGAGTCTGGGAGCTTGGGTCACCAGCGGGTTAAAAACAGCCCTCAGCCCCTCACCCCGGCTGGCCAGGAATACCAGCAGGATCCTCACCCTGATCCGGGACACCCTTCAGGGCAAACTAGCCAGCCCCTACAGGTGCACCAGGCCTCTGTCCTATATAACAAAAGGGTAATAGGCAAATTAACTCTATCAGGAGAACAACTGGAAATGACTGATCACTATTACACACGCTGACCACCAGGGAGAAGATGTTCAATGCAGGAGCTGCCCCCCTGGTTGTCAGTGCACTCCCACAGGGGGAGCTCTACTCAGTCACAAGCCAGGCTGATGGGGGCCAGCACAGTGGTGGTGTTGGGAGCCTCTCCAGCCTTCTCAGCAGTGCTAAGGTCGTCCTACTGCAGCTTACGCCTTCTCCCTGCTGGCAAGTGGACATTCCTGAGGGCTCTCGGGTGGCCAGAAGGATGTCTGACTTCCAGCTGAGGTGGACATGCTAAGCCAGCAGGTGGACAACCCCCGAGGGAGTCCCAGACTGCAAGAGGGTACAAGCTTGGCTGACGGGCCTCCCCGAGTGAACAAATTTTTGTGCACCAGGCCTCTAGTCTACACTAGTAAAGGACAAACTTGCAAATTGACCGTACCTTCACTACACCTAAGCCATGCCCACACGCCAATCAGAGTGACTATATGCAAATTAAACCAACCAATAAGGCAGCTGGCAGCCATGGAGCTGGAGCGAGCAGGAGGCTTGGTTGCCCCAGTGATGGAGGAAGCCAAGCTTCCTGCTTGCCATGACTGGATCTGAGCTCCACTCAAGGCAACAAATTTTCAATTATGGAAGATAAATTAATCCTAGATTCCTGCTTTAAGCTGGCCGTGGCCTCGGAGCTGGAGCGAGCAGGAGGCTTGGGCTGCCCCTGGTATGGAGGAAGCCAAGCCTCCCGCCCGCCCTGGCTGGCTCTGAGCTATACTCAAGGATACAAATTTTCAATTATACTAGGTAAATAAATCCCAGAATATAAAAAAAACAAAGACAAAAACAAAAAAGAGGAGAGGCTGGGAGCTTCCATCGCCAGGGTCTTGGCCAACCTAAAAGCAGCCCTCAGCCCCTCACCCAGGCTGGCCAAACCTTTATGGGGTTAGGGTATCACTGGGGTGGGGCTTGACCAGCCTGAAAGAGCCATCAGCCCCTCATCCAGGATGGCCAGGCACTCCAGTGGGCACCCCCACCCTGACGGGTGTGTGACCTCCTGCAAACAGCAATCATCCCCTCATCCAGGCAGGCCAGGCAGCCCAGTGGGACCCCAACCCTGATCCAGGACACCCTTCAGGGCAAACCAGCCGGCCCCCACCCGTGCACCAGACTTCTATCCTATATAGTAAAAGGGTACTATGCCTCTCAGCACCGGGATCAGCTGAGCCTCGAGGCCTCCCGGCACCGGGATCAGCGTGACAGGGGGCAGCGCCCAAACCCCCTGATCGCCCTGAGGCTCTGTGTGTGACAGGGGTCGGGGCCATAACCTCCCTATCCGCCCTCTCTCTTCGTGACAGGGGAAGGTGCCCCAACAGCCCAATCAGCCCTGCTCTGAGCCCGACCAGGGGCTGCACCTAGGGATTGGGCCTGCCCTCTGCCAGCCGGGAGCAGGCCTTAGCCAGCAGGTCGTTATCTCCCGAGGGGTCCCAGACTGCGAGAGGGCACAGGCCGGGCTGAGGGGACCCACCCTCCCCCTCGAGTGCACAAATTTCTGTACACCGGGCCTCTCTCTACATATAAAAGACTGAGTGACTGACTGTATGTCTTTGTGACCATCAGACCCACAGCCAGTATACATGATGTGCACTGGCAATCTACATTTATAAAAGGCAAATATGCTAAGTGTCCATCTGAGTAATGACATCATGTAGCAATGCCAGGCTTCCTCTCCCCAGCAACTCACCTCCTTGCAGTTTCTTCAGTCCTGGAACATGACTTGGTTTAGAGCCAGGTGGGAATATTTTACACTAACCAAATGTCTGTGAAGCATTTTCCCGTGTGTCTTTTGATCCTCACAGAAGTCGTGGAATAGGTAGATGGTAGACTCGGTGGTATCCTATTTTCTCTTCATTAGCCAGAAAACAGAGATTTAGAAAGCTGAGAAACTTGACCTGACTGAAAATAAGGAAGAAATGATGGAACTTGTAAATGACTTCAGGTTTTCTCACTGTGAAGAATATAGTCAAACACTGCTGCAGTTAAATGGTTTACTCTTTGTTCTCCCTGGGTGAGCTACAATAATAACCTGCTTGTGTTGAAATTTACTGCTGTGTTGCTCACAATTACCTGAAAGAGAAGTTGCGCTGCTTCACTGGGTTGGAAAAAATTTAGCTACCTTAGACAGCAGGTCTAATTAAGCAAGTTTACACCCTCTCGCTCTCTCTCTGTCACTCTAGGTTGACCTGCCCACGTGCGAAACATATGCAGCTCTTGCTGGCGCCAATGGTATGCATGTGTTTCAATTTGTCATGGTCAATCCTGAATTTGGTTGACACTTCTATTATAGAGAAAGGGCAAATAGCGGCATTACAATATTTCTTCTAATTAATTCCTTAGTATTACTTAGTATTTCCTTAGTATTAATTAATTAGGGCCACAAGTATTCTAATAGTGGCAAGATGTCATCTGTGAATAGTAAGGTTTTATTGGGCCCAAAGCCTAAGGGACCATTATGAGTCGTTGCTATGATGCACACTGACCAGCAGGTGGCAGATGCTCAACACAGGAGCTTCCCCCTGGTGGTCAGGGAGCTCCCAGAGTAGGACCCTTGCTCAGGCAGAAGCCAGGCTCATACCTGGAGAGTGCAGCTGTGGCAGCAGGAGCCTTCGCTGCCTATGCCACAGTGCTACCAATTGGTGGTGGCAGGTGGAGTGGGGCTTGGATGAGCGGGAACACAGCACCTGGCTCCAGCTTGGGCTCCTGCCCACCTGCCTGCCGTTTTGTGCACTGCTACATCCCTCAGGAGATGTCAGACCTAACCTGGCATTCCCATATCTCTCAAGGGGTCCCAGATTGTGTGAGGCCGCAGGCCAAGCTGTGGGATGACGCCGGTGCTTGAATTTCATTCACCGGGCCTCTAATCATTTCATAATTTATCACCCATTTAGCATGGTTCTCTTCTAATGCTGAATAATTTAAAGTAGAAACTGAATTTTGGTAATGATGGCCATTGAGATTTAACTGCTCTTTAGCGGTATTATTTAATGGCTTATATGAAGGGCACTAATCTCCTTCAAATATGAGAAATATTACATTCCCATAAATATTACTATGTTCCAGTGCTAATTCTTTCCACTAATGCCCCTAAGTGAGCCTTTCACTAATTTTCTTTGCTCACTAGCTCATCCAAAATTGAAATGGGCAGGCTGCTTGTCTATATTCAAGTGCAGAGGCATATTCTTCTTAACTACACTGATGCTCTCAATACTTTCAATTTTCCAACATAATTTATAGTGAGGGTCTCTATGTTAGATTTTAAAACATCTCTTTACTAATATGAATAAGTCACTTTTACCTGATTTCTTCACAACTATGTGCATGCAATGATTTGGAACTGGCAATGCCTGACTCTTTCAAGTGTGCCTTCCCACCCTTGTTTTCATTAAAACACCATCAGAACCCACATTAATCACTTTTCAGTCTGTTAAGAAAATGCAGACCGTCGGCGGGTTACATTGGACTCGAAGTACATCATTTTGTGGTTACAGTGCCATCCTCTGAGTATTTATTTTAAAAAAACTTCCACCATTTATATGTATTTACATATGTGCTTTATGTTTTTTATTATTTACTAGAGGCAAGGTGCACAAAAATTTGTGCACTGGAGGGGGGCCCCTGAGCCCAGCTTGGCCCCTATCACATACTGGGAGCCCTCAGGGGATGTCCTACTCCCTGCTCCATGCTCCCTTTGGCCTAAGCCACAGCCTGGCCTCCCTTTGTGGGCGCCGACCGGACTTATCAGGCAAAGATATCAGCTCAATCACCCCGCTGTTGCAGCCACTGCCAGTCAACCTCAGCCACCAAGGTGTTTTCATCAACACGGACTCCAGTCCCTTTACTATGAAAAAAATGACAACTTTTATTAGGCATTCTCAAGATGTGTCTTTCATAGGATATGACATTTCTTTCTTTCTTCCTTTTCTTTCTCCCTTCCTTCCTTCCTTCCTTCCTTCCTTCCTTCCTTCCTTCCTTCTCACCTGAGAATATGTTTCCATTGATTTTTCAAGAATGTGGAAGAGAAAGGGAAAGACAGAGAGAAACATCAAAGTGAGAGGAACACTTTGATTGGTTGCCGCCTGCATGAGCCCTGACCTGGGCCCAGGCCAGGGAGGAGCCTGCAACCTATGTACATGCCCTTAGCCAGAATTGAACCAAGACTCAGCAGTGGGCAGGCCAAGGCATTATCCACTCCGCAAAACCAGCAAGGATACGATATGACATTTCTTACCCCTCCAGCAGTGGACCTTCCTTTTTTATCCAGGAGTGCGGTAAAAAACCCTACATCACCTATTTTGATTCTTATTACCCAATTTACTAAGAATATTACCAGTGGCATAGAGGGAGCTTTACCAATGAGCAGTCAGAAAAGGTGTTTCCTCTGGAGTTCACACCAATTGCCGGCTTGGTCCCTGCCCAGCCCTAATGCCTGTGGTCCAGTCATTAGCTCTGGGAAGGGGACCACCAACTCCTTCAATCGTCTGCTCAGACCCTGCTCCCCATGATCACTGGCTCTGCCCCTGCTCCCCGCCATGGCCAGCTGCCTCCCTGCTCTCCGAAATTGCTGGCTCTGCACCTGCACAGGGCTAATGCCTCTGGCCGGGGCATTAGGCCTGGGCAGGGGACCCCCAACTCCGAGGATTGCCAGCTCCACCCCTACCAAGGCCTAATGCCATGGGCAGGAGACCCCATGCTCCCCTCAATCACAGGCTCCTCCCCTGCTCAAAACTAACGCCTCTAGCAAAGGCATTAGACCTGGGAAGGCACCAATAGTACCCCTGCAATTACCGGCTCCAGCCCTGCCCAGGCCTAATGCCTCTGGCAAAGGCATTAGGCCTGGGCAGAGGACCCCCAGCTCCCACCATCGCCAACCCCTCTCCTGCTCCCCACCATCGCTGGCTTACCCCCTGCAACACCCAAAATCCAAGCTCCGCCCTTGCCCAGGCCTAACGCTTCTGACCAAGGCATCAGGCCCTGGCAGGGGACCTCTCAGCTCTGATTGCAGGCTCCAATAGCCTATAGCCATTGGGCACCTACTTATGCAAATTAACCGCCATCTTTGTTGGTGGTTAATTTGCATATCATGCTGATTAGCCAATGGGAGGTTAAGGGAAGATACTGTCAGTTACCCTGTTTGTCTATTATTAGATAGGATTTAGCACAAGTAAAGGTCAGGAATCGTTATTTCCCTTTTAATTTTTTACTTTTATATTTTATTTTTTTTTATTGTTTCACCTCATTACTGCTGTGTATGTGTGCTCCATGTGAGTGATGTAGATGCTTATCTAGGTGGGTTCTGACTTACGGCAAAAATCATTATGACGTGCTGCAGGAATAGATCTTAAATGTAACATGAGGACCTATTGTACTTATATTCTCCTGATTAAGATGTCGTTATTTCGTCTTCATATTTCCTCATTAAGTACATGATTGTTTGAAGCACAAAGTATATCTTTATACATCTATGTGATTCTTAGACTATTAATTCAATAAGAAATAAAAACTGGGTTAGGGGGAAGCTGGGGAGTTCAAGTGGAGAAAACAAAAAAAAAAAGGACACATCTCTAATACGCTTTGAAATACTTTAAGGAATAAAAAAAAAATTTAAAAATGAAAGCCTTATCCTTATAAAAAGATCTGGCCTTATAATTAAATGGCCTAATACATTTTAGAGTAGGGCACCTTTCCAAAGTATTCTCAGAAGAACATGGCTTGAAATGCAGGGTGTATCCTTTAACACCCTATTGGAAACAAGAGCCTTAGTTGGGCTCCATCATGATCCAAACAGAGACAGAAACAGCAAGAGACATGGCAGGTTTCTGTTACTATATTCCTACTGAGCATCCCTCAATGCACATTTCCTGATGGTGCTATTGATCAGAATGTGCACTCACAGGACATTAGGACCTTCATGCACAACTCCATCCTGAAACCACATGAAAGAGAAGCCTATTGGACAAGAATGTTAGCAGGGACTTTACAATGCAGAGGGATTCTGAAGAAGATTGAAAAAGGTGGCAGAACCCTAGCTAGTTTGGAACAGTGGACAGATCACTGGCCTTCAGCCTGAAGGGCTCAGATTTGATTCAGGTCAAGGGCACTTGCCTGGGTGTGGGCTCAATCTCCTGCCTGGGGCTTGCAGGAGGAACTGATCAAAGAATCGCTCTCATCACTGATGTTTCTAACTCTCACAAGCTCTCCTTTCCTCTCTGAGATAAGTACAAATATATTTAAAAGAATGGTGGCAGAATCATTGATGATGCAGGGACATGCTCCCAGGAACAAACTGATATTCCAACTAAAATACAGAACAACTTCCTGAATAATCAATGGAAAACTCACAGGAGAGAACCCTGACACCCGAGGACCAAAGGTGGAGGCCACATAGACACTGGTACGAGGAGAGGAGGCTTGAAGGGGCGGGCCTGACACACACAGAAAGCAACTGAAGTCTCGGAGAGATATCTCAGCTGTGGAGGACTGCCACTGAGAACTCTGGGTCTAATCCCCAAGCTGCGCCTCCTAGCAGAGAGCACCAGAACTGAGGAGGGTACCCATATAACCTGTGGATGTGAATAGCAGCAGGGCACTGTCTGCCAGGGAGAGACAGCTAGAAATTCAGGTTTCCTCTTAAAGGGCCAGCACACAAATTTCCCTGTGGAGCCACACAGCTTGTGCCCTGGCAAAGGGAGGGGGAAGTGGACTGGAGCTGTGAGGGAAAAAGCCAGAACTGGGGAGTCAAGGGTTCCAGCACAGAAGACAGACACTTCAAGTTTCCTGGGAGGAGTCATTTCCTCATGCAGCAGAGAAAATCTTTCCCATGCAGACATTTGCCTTTCCTGGAGGAGTGACAATTAACACACACTACTGGGAAACACCTTGCCCGGAGGACACTTAAGAGATTATAAATAAAAATAAACCTCCACGCAGAGGCAACTGCCCCACCCTGTTGAAACAAACTCTTGCTATAACCTGAGGACCATTGCCTTGGAAGCAAGTTAAGTTGGAATCCTATCAGTCTATAGACAGAGGAGGTCTCTGGAGGCTTTGAGTCTTTGCCTGACCTACTTAGTCAGAAACATCCTTTAACAATATTCTGCACTAGAGACTGAGAGGCACAGAGGATCTACCTAACTTGTCACCGCAAACCCACACAGAAAGCCAGAAAGAGGAAATAAATAAACAACCCCCAAATGAGAGAACTAGAGAATTCTCCAGATATAGAGGGAGATGAAGCACAGAGAAGACATTTATCTGAGTCTGACTTCAGAGTTATGAAGGTAAAAGAGCTCAACAGCATGAAAAAAGATATAGTGACTATGAAAAGAAGAACAGTCCTAGTTATAAAATGACATAATACAAACAGGAGGACCATTTACATAACAGTATTAGAATAGCAAGTGTGCCAAAAGAGGCAGGAGGGGAGAAAAGCCTAGAGACGGTCTATGAAGAAACAATGGCAGAAGACTTTCCTAACGTGGTAAAGAAAAATCCCACACAAGGTCAAGAGCCAAAGAGAACCCAAAAGAAGAAGTACCCAAACACGTGCCCAGACACATCATAATTAAAATGCCAAAAATTAAAGACAAGGAGAGAATCTTCAAGGCAGCAATTAAAAAGAAAACTGTTAGCTACGAAGTCGTCCCCATAAGGATGAGTCCTGATATCTCATCTGAAACTCTACAGGCCAGAGGGATTGGCATGAAGTACTCAAGTTAATGGAAAGAGAGGATCTGAGACCAAGATTACTATATACAGCAATTCTTTCCTTCAAAATAGACAGTCAAATACAGAGCTTCATAGACAGAAAAAGGCTAAAAGAGTAAATTGTCACCAAGCCAGCATTACAAGAAATGCAAAGGGATTGCTGTAATGAGAATGAGAAACAGAGACAGAAACTTAGCCATACAGAAAGATAATGGAAAGAAATAAATACCTATCAATAATAACTCTAAATATAAATAGGTAAATGCTCCAATCAAAAGGCATAGGGTATCAAAATGGATACAAAAATATGATGCAAGTATATGCTGTATACAGGAGTGCCATCTGAAAACAAAAGACACACAAAGGATTGGAGTGAAGGAATGGGAAAATTTCCATGCAAATGGAAAGAAAAAAAGGCTGGAGTACCAATATTCATATCAGACAAAATAGACTTTTTAATAAAGGCCATCACAAGAGACAGAAAGGTCACTGCATGATACCAAAGGGATCAACCAGCAGAAAATATTACCCTAGGAAACAAATATTCATCCAACATAGGAATATATGTATATCTCCTATCTAATAAAAGAGAAACATGGTAATTAGCATACGACCGGTACCCTTCCCTTTGGCTATCAGCAAGATATGCAAATTAGCTGCCTGCCAAGATAGCGGCCGGCAGCCAGGCAGCTTGAAACTAACATGAGGCTTGCTTGCTTCAGTGACAGAGGACACCAACGTTCCCAGCCTGCCTTGCCGGCCTCTCAGCTTGCAGTTTAAGAAACATTGTAACAAATATAGAAGCTAAACAAAGCCCCAGAAACGTGCTTTCAGTGAGCCCAGGATCTCAGAGCTGGAGTTCTATATTGTTTCGATTATAGAACCCAAAAAAACCAGATACCTTCTTTCAGCAGCAGAGGCCTCAGAGCTGTAGCCAGAGCTAAAGCTGGCCCAGAATAAAAAAAAGAAAAAAAAAGCATTTGGGAGCTTCAGTCGGCCAGAAAACAGCCCTCAGTCCCGCACCCAGGCTGGCCAGGCACCCCAGTGGGGACCCCCACCCTGATCCAGGACACCCTTCAGGGCAAACCAGCCAGCCCCACCCATGCATCAGGTCTCGATCCTATACAGTAAAAGGGTAATATGCCTCCCAGCACCGGGATCAGCAGAGCTGAGAGGGCTCCCGGCACGCACGGGGATCAGCGTGACAGGGGGCAGCACCCAAAACCCCTGATCGCCCTGAGGCACCATGTGTAACAGGGGATGGGACCTCAACCTCCCTATCCGCTGTGCTCTGTTCATGACAGGGGAAGGCGCCCCAACCCCCTGGTCAGCCCTGCTTGGTGCCGATGGGGGGAGCTCCCCAACCCCCTGATCGCCATGCGGCTCTGTGTGTGACAGGGTGCGGCGCCTCAAACCCCTGATCAGCCCTGCTCTGTGTTTGACAGGGTGCTGGGCCCCAACCCTCTCCTCCCCCTTGGGCCCTGCTCTGTGTGTGATGGGGTAGAGCCATAACCTCCCCATCAGCCCTGCCCTGAGTGTGACTGGGGGCGGTGTCCCAACCCCCCAATCGGCCCTACCCTGAGCATGAGTGAGGGTGGCATCGCAACCTCCCAATCTGCCCTGCTTTGTGCATGACAGGAGAAGGCGCCCCAACTCCCCAATCAGCCCTGCTCTGAGCCCGACAAGGGGCTGAACCTAGGGATTGGGCCTGCCCTCTGCCACCCAGGAGTAGGCCTAAGCCAGCAGGTCGTTTTCTCCTGAGGGGTCCCAGACTGCGAGGGGGCACAGACCCGGCTGATGGACCCCCCTTTCCCCACCAAGTGCACAAATTTTTGTGCACCGGTCCTCTAGTATATACATGCCAATTCAAAGCTATATGCCAAAATGCTGGACAATGTGGATGAAATAGATGAAGTCAGTAAAAAATGCGAACTACCAAAATTGATTCAGAAAGAATTACTTATACATCTGAAACAAACAAACAAAAATCAAACAAAGAGACTTCCAGGGGACTTTAATGGAGAGCCTGAAAACAGGACAGTCATAGTAGCAGACTTTTATCACTCCTATCACTTCACTGGATAGATCTTCCATGTGACAAGACAATGATTCAGAGACTCTAAAGGACACACTGCATCAGATGGATTTAATTGACATTTTAGAACGTTCACCCCAACAGAGCAGAATATACTTTCTTCTCAAGTGCACAGGGGTCATTCCCAAAGATAGACCACATGGTAGGACACATAACAAGTCCCTACAAGTTCAAGAAGATTTAAATCATATAAAGCATCTTCTTGGATCTCAGTGGAATGAAATGAGAAATCAACTAGCGTAAAAACACCCCAAAACATTTAAACACTTAGAGGCTAAATAGCATGCTATTAAACAATGAATTTGTTACAATGAGATCAAGAAAATATCAAAGACTTTTTGGAAAAAAAGGAAAATGAACAAATAACAACACAATATCTCTGGGAAACAGCAAAAGCAGTCCTGAGAGGGAACTTCATAGCACTATAGACCTATCTCAGAAAATAACAAAAATCAGCAATAAACTATTTATCCCTACAACTGAAGAATTAGAAAGAAACCAACAAGAAGAGCCCAGAGTAAGTAGCGGAAGGAAAAAATAAAGATTACAGTAGAAAAAATAACAGAGAAAAAAAATTCAATGAAACCAAAAGCTGGTTCCATGAAAGGATAAACAAAATTGATAAACCATTAGCAAGACTCATGAAGAAACAAACACACATGATTCCAATAAGTAAAATCAGAAACAAGAGTGGAGGAGTAAGCACTGGCACCACAGAAATTCAAAGGATTGTAAGAAAATACTATGAACAACTATATGCCAAAATGCTGGACAATGTGGATGAAATAGATGAAGTCAGTAAAAAATGCAAACTACCAAAACTGATTCAGAAAGAATTAAGAAACCTCAATAGGCTCATAACAACTGATGAAATAGAAGCAGTAATCAAAACACTTCCAACCAACAAAAGCTCAGGTCTGGACAGCTTCACAGGGGAGTTCTACCAAACAGTCAGAAAACTACAATCTATACTCCTCAAACTGTTTCAGAAAATCAAAGAGGAAAGAATACTTCCAAACTCTTTGTATGAGGTCAGCATTATTCTAATTCCAAAAGAAGGTAAAGACACTACAAAGAAAGAGAATTACAGGCCACTATAGCTGATGATGACAGATACTAAAATCCTCAACCAAGTATTAGCAAATCACATCCAGCATTATATTAAAGGACCAAATGACATGATCAAGTGGGATATATTCCAGGGATGCAAGGCTGGTATGATATTCACAAATCAATAAATGTGATACAACTCATAAACAAACTGAAGGTTAAAAATCACGTGATCATATTGATAGACACAGAAAAAGAATTGGAAAAAACCCAACCCCCAATTTTGATAAAAAGTCTCAGCAATGTGGTAATAGAGGGAGCATACTCAACATGATAAAGGCCATATATGAGAAACCCACAGCCAACATCATACTCAATAGGCAAAAACTAAAACCATTTCCCATGAAAGAACAGGAACATGACAGTGATGCCAATTTTCACCATTCCTGTTCAACATATTACAGGAAGTGCTACCATAGTGCTCGGACATGAAGAAATAAAAGTCATCCCAACCGGAAAAGCACATAATAAATGAATTTGGTCATGAATCAGGATACAAAATTAACACCCATAAATATATGTATTTTTATTTACCAAGAATGAACTCCCAAAAAGATAAACTAAGAAAAGAATCCCACTTACCATTGCAATAAAGGAATTAAAGAAAAAACTCAATTAAGGAAGTAAAAGAACTGCACTTGGAAAATGACAGAATATTGAAAAGGAGATAAAGATATCAACCAGTGGACTAACATACCGTGTTGATGGGTTGGCAGAATTAACATTATTAAGATGTCCATACTACCCAAAGCAATTTATAGATTCAATGTAATCTCCATTAATATACCAACAGAATATTTCACAGACAAAGAACAAACTCTCCAAAAATTCATATGGAGTAAAAATAGCCTCAGCAATCAAGGGAACTACAAAAAAATATGGAAGGCTCACAATACCAGATATTAAGCTATATTATAAAGCCACCATTCTCAAAACTGCCTGCTACTGGCACTAGAAAAGACATATATACCACTGAAACAGAACAGAGAACCCAGAAGTGGACCCAAGTCATTACGCTGTATTATTAATTTACAAAGGAGGTGAGAGCATTCAATGGAGTCAAGACAGTCTCTTTGATTTCTACAAGATGGCGGCGATATAGGCAGACGCGTCCCAGGTCTTGTGACAGAGCAGATGGAGTAAGCAGCTGAAACTAATAACACCCACCGCGAATTGGCGAAATTACTCAGCTGGTGAGACGGTTTGCAGTAGGGAAGGGCAGAGCTCCTCTGGAAAGGTAAAAGAACCAGGGATCTGGGCAGGAAAGTTTGCCAGACCTCTGAGCCCAGAGGGTCAGAGGGAGACCGCATGGCACTGGGACAGGCACAGCCCCTGACTGGGGAAAAGAGATCCGCGGGATTCCTGGCACAGGGGGATTTGAGATCTGGGTTCTGTGATTACGGAGGGCTGAGCCTAGAGGGGGCTGCCTCAACAGCTGAACAGACCATGCAGTGCTGGTAAGAGAGGAGCTTACAGAAATTCAGACTTCCCCGTTTCTGTGGCCAGCATTTGTTTGTTTATTTTCACTGAACCCTGTTCATAGGACATTTCAGATACAGACACTCACCTGTGCTGAAGAGAGGGAGAAGGTGCAGATGAGTGGAATCTGGGGAGAGGCTGGGGAGAAAGGGGGCGCCGGGAGAGGTGCCAGCGAATTTAGTGCTGAGACACCCCTGGTACCAGGACTCGGGCAGCCATTCTTTCCGGAGTGTGGGACTCCTCCACCTAGCCCCCAGGCAAGGAGCACCGCCAAACCCAGATTAGACCCTGAACGAGATGAAGGATTAAAATAATCTGATCAGTCCCTGGGCGTTAACAGGGTCTGGCCTATAGAGGGACTTTCAGTCCCAGCAATAACATAGACCAGGGCCACGATTAAAGAACTGGTTCTGGGGAGTTGACTTCCCCAAACCAGTTTTAAGTGCAATAGAGAAAATAAACCCTTGCTACTGGATAGAGAAGCTGTATAGCCTCAGAGGCCAACCCAAAAATACTGCCACCCAGAGGCTGAGCCACAACCTTAATCTCAGCTAAACACAAATTAAGGCAGTCTGGGACAAAAATACGGCCTGCTTTAAAATCAGGACTATGGTTTACAATACTGAGGAACAGTGTATCGCAGGGAAATTCAACACTCTCCTGAATAACTGGCAAGACCAAGGCGAGCCAGACTGAAGAGGAGAAGAACCGAATTACCTTCACTACTGCAATTTTTTTTTTCTTTTTTCACCTTTTAACTAAGAAAGCAATCTTTTTCTTCTTTTTCCATCAGCTGATTTTATCCTTTTAATTACCACATTTTTATGTTTAACCAGTATTATTGCTGCTACCACTTTACCATTTTTTTATTTTTTTTTATTTTTTTATTTTTATTTTTATTTTTTTTATATATTTTATTGATTTTTCACAGAGAGGAAGGGAGAGAGATAGAGAGTTAGAAACATCGATGAGAGAGGAACATCGATCAGCTGCCTCCTGCACATCTCCCACTGGGGGATGTGCCCGCAACCCAGGTACATGCCCCTGACCGGAATCGAACCTGGGACCTCTCAGTCCGCAAGCCGACGCTCCATCCACCGAGCCAAACCGGTTTCGGCGATTTTTTTAAAGTGACATTTTATTGTCTCTCTATTTTATTTTGGGATTAGTGTTCTCCATTCTATTTTCATCGTTCCTATAGCATCAATTTTCCCTACCTCAATTTTACCTCTATGCTAAAACCCTCTTCCCCACTTTTCCCTTTTTGTTGTCCTGTGTCTCTTACCCTATTCCTGCTTTAGATTTCCTGATTCCTTCTTTTTCCCCCTGTCAAAATTTCACCCTAATTATATATCCTATTTCCACTCCACTGCTCTAAATCCTTATACACCTATCCCTTATCTTTCTTCACTATCCAAAATTTTTTCCCTTCTGTTATCTTTCTATGTTTAGTGCTGTTTGCTTGATTGTTGAGTATTTTGGGTGTTTTTTTTTTGTTTGTTTGTTTGTTTTTGTGTGTGTGTGTGTGTGTGTGTGTGTGTGTGTGTGTGTGGTTTAGGACTGGTTGTGAGGTTGTTTTGCTTTTTCCTTTTATTTTTCTGTTGCTGGCTTTTCCCCTCTCTCCACCCCCGCTCTACGACAGTTATTTTTGTGCTTCAGTTTTCCCTTGCCTCTCTTGATATTATTGATTATTTGTAGTTTGCATTCATCTCCAGTGATCTGTTGCTGGAATCTGGTGGGATTAGTGGCGGTTCTATCAGAGTTTTCTCCTCATGTAAATAGTCTCTTCCCCTCTTCTACTTCGTTCTCTCTTTTCAATCTTTTTTTTCTTTTTTCCCCGTCCTTTTTCCCAATTTCATTTTTGAACTCCTTTTTTCATTCTTACTTTTCTTTTCTTGTTTCTCTTTTATCTTTTTCTCTTCTTTCTTCCTTATCCCCAAATCCTCTTAATTTGGGCAGTCTCCTTTATTTGGGGTTATTAATATTGTGAATATATTTGTTTTCAGTGCCTGTTACATTGTGCCTTGACATGTTGCATTATGTGCCCTTAAATCAACGCAGCAGATCCAAGCCGCAGCAGCCTCCTGATCACCATACCCTCTGAGGATCAGCAGCTGTATGTGAAGCCTCCCCCCACCAGCAAGAAGAGTCACCAAAGCTGTGAACAGCACACATAAGAGGAGCTGCCAACTGAGGAAAAGCTGCTACCGCAACCGCCCGAGGAGCAACCGCAGCCCAAGGAGCCACTGCCACCCAGGGAGCAGCTCATGAATGACTCAACGTCTAGATATGTCAGTGAGAACAAACATGGGTATACAAAGAAACCCCCAAAGGAAAGAGAAGGAGGATTCGCCAGAAAACCAGCTAAGTGATACAGAGGCATGCAACATGAGAAGAAAAGAATTCAGAATAAGGGTCCTAGAGTGCATAAACCGGATGGAGGAAAAAATTAAAAACATATAGATGAACCAAGAAAACACAGATGAAAAAATCAACTACTTAAGCAAGAATCAAGAAGTAAGAGATGAAAAAATCAACAACTTAAGTAAGACCCAAGAAGAAATGAAGAGTGATATAGCTGCAATAAAAAACACCATTGAAAGTATCAACAGTAGACTAGGAGAAGCAGAGGACCGAATTAGTGAATTAGAAGACAAGGAAGCAAACACACCCAAACTGTACTGCAATTGGAGAAAAAAATTAAAAGACAGGAGGAGAGCGTAAGTGAGCTTTGGGAACACATGAAACGAAACACCATATGGATAATAGGGGTGCCAGAACAACAGAAAGAGGAACAAGGATTAGAAAACCTATTGGAAGAAATAATATCAGAAAACTTCCCTGCGGTGGAGAAGAAAAAAGTCACACAAGCCCAGAGAGTCCCAAACAAGGTGAACCCGAAAAGACCGACACAAGACACATCATAATTATCATGACAACTGTTCAGGGCAAAGAGAGAATCTTACAGGCTGCAAGAGAGAGATGGAAAGTTACATACAAGGGATCTCCCATTAGATTATCCAATGATTTCTCAACAGAAACACATCAGGCAAGAAAAGAATGGACGGAAATTTACCAAGTGATGCAAAGCAAAGGACTGAATCCAAAAATACTCTATCCAGCCAGGCTATCATGCAAAATTGAAGGGGAAATAGGAAGCTTCACAGACAAAAAAAGGCTACGAGAGTTTATCACCACCAAGCCGGCAATGCTAGAAATTCTAAAGGGACTGGTGTAAAAAAAGGAACAAAAAGCTCAGAAAGAAAACAGCCACACACAAAAAAAGAAATGGCTACAAACAAGTACCTTTCAATAATAACTTTAAACTTAAATGGACTAAATGCTCCAAGCAAGAGACATCGAGTGGCTGAATGGATAAAAAAAAAAAAAAAAATGATCCATACATTTGTTGTCTACAAGAGACCCTCCTCAGAAGAAGGGACTCACACAGACTGAAAGTGAAGGGATGGAAAATTATCTTTCAGGCAAATGGAAAGGAAAAGAAAGCTGGGGTAGCAATACTTATATCGGACAAAATAGACCTCAAAGTGAAGGCCATAACAAGAGATAAAGAAGGCCACTTCATAATACCAAACGGAACAATACATCAAGAAGATATAACCCTGGTAAACATATATGCACCCAATGCAGGAGCACCCAAATACAAAAAAAAAAACAAACAAACAAACAAAAAAACTCCTAGAATATATCAAAGGAGAGATTGACAACAATACAATCATAGAGGGGGACTTTAATACACCACTGACATCACTGGATAAATCCTCTAGACAAACAATCAGCAAAGAAACAGCAATCCTAAATGACTCACTTAATCAGATGGACTTAATTGACATCTTCAGAATGCTTCACCCCACAGCCAAGGAATATACATTCTACTCAAGTGCTCTTAAGACACATTCAAAAATAGACCACATATTGGGTCACAAACAAAGTCTCCCCAAATTCAAGAAGATTGAAATCATACCAAGCATCTTCTCAGACCACGATGGCATAATATTAGAAATAAACTACAATAAAAACAACCCAAAATACTCAAACACTTGAAAGCTGAAGAGCACGTAATTAAATATTGATTGGGTTACCAATGAGATCAAAGAAGAAATTAAAAACATCCTGGAAAATAATGACAATGAAAACACAACAATCCAAAACCTATGGGACACATAGAAAGCAATCCTGAGAGGGAAGTTTATAGCTCTACAGGCCTATCTCAAAAAAACAAGAAAAAATGGTAGTAAATCATGTAACTCTACAACTCAAAGATTTAGAAAGAGAGCAACAACAACAACAAAAAAAACAGAGTTAGCAGAAGCAAGGAGATAATAAAGATTAGCGCAGAAATAAATGACATAGAGAACAAAAAAATAATACAGAAAATCAATGAAACCAAGAGCTGGTTCTTCGAAAGGATAAACAAGATTGACAAACCTCTAGCCAGGCTCACCAAGAAGCAAAGAGAGAGGACCCAAATAAACAAAATCAGAAACGATAGGGGCAAAATAACCACAGACACCACAGAAATACAAATGATTGTTAAAAAATACTGTGGACAGCTCTACTCCAAAAAACTAGACAACCTGGAGGAAATGGATAAATTCTTAGAAAAATACAACATTCCAAAACTCAATCAGGAAGAATCTAAAAATCTCAACAGGCCAATAACTATGGAAGAAATTGAAGCAGTCATCAAAAAGCTTCCAGCAAACAAAAGCCCAGGACCAGATGGCCTCACAGGGGAATTTTACCAAACATTCAAGGAAGAACTAAAACCTATCCTCCTCAGACTACTACAAAAAATTCAGGAGGAAGGAACACTTCCAAGCTCATTCTATGAAGCCAGCATCACCCTAATACCAAAACCAGGTAAAGACAACACAATGAAAGAGAATTAAAGGCCAATATCCCTCATGAACATAGACGCAAAAATCCTCAATACAATGTTAGCAAATCGGATCCAGCAGTACATCAGAAAGATCATACACCATGACCAAGTAGGATTTATCCCAGGAATGCAAGGATGGTAGAGTATCCGCAAGTCAATAAACGTGATACATCACATAAACAAATTGAAAGAAGAAAAACACATGGTCCAATCAATTGATGCAGAAAAAGCATTTGACAAAACCCAACACCCATTTTTGATAAAAACTTTCAGCAAGGTGGGAGTAGAAGGATCATACCTCACCATAATAAAAGCCATATATGACAGGCCCACAGCCAACATTATACTCAATGGACAAAAACTAACACCATTTCCCCTAAGAACAGGAACAAGACAGGGATGCCAGCTCTCACCACTCCTGTTCAACATAGTACTGGAAGTATTAGCCATTGCAATTAGACAAGAAGAAGGAATAAAAGGAAACCAAATTGAAAAAGAGGAAGTAAAACTGTCATTTGCAGGCGACATGATATTATACATATAAAACCCTAGAGACTCCATCAAAAAACTTCTAGACTTAATACATGAATTTGGCAATGTAGCAGGATACAATATTAACCCCAAGAAATCTGAGGCATTTCGATACATCAATAGTCAACTTTCAGAAAGAGAGATTACAAAAACAATCCCATTTACCATCACACCAAAAAAATTAAGATACCTAGGAATAAACTTAAGTCAAGAGGTAAAAGGCCTCTACTCACAAAACTACAGGACATTGAAAAAAGAGATAGAGGAAGACATAAACTGATGGAAGAACATACCTTGTTCATGGACTGGTAGAAGCAACATCATTAAGATATCCACAAAACCCAAAGCAATCTATAAATTCAATGCACTTCCCATTAAAATACCAACGGCATACTTCACAGATCTAGAACGAACTCTCCAAAAATTCATCCATAATAAAAAAAGACCCCGGATAACTGCAGCAATCCTGAGAAAGAACAAAGTAGTTGGGATCTCAATACCAGATATCAAGCTGTATTACAAAGCCGCTGTTCTCAAAACTGCCTGGTACTGGCACAAGAACAGACATATAGATCAATGGAATAGAATAGAGAGCCCAGAATTCGACCCGAACGAATATGCTCAATTAATATTTGACAAAGTAGGCAAGAACATACAATGGAGTCAAGATAGTCTCTTCAATAAATGGTGCAGGGAAAATTGGACTGATATATGCAGGAAAATGAAACTAGACCACCAACTTACACCATACACAAATATAAACTCAAAATGGATAAAGGACTTAAATGTACGACAGGAAACCATAAAAATTCCAGAAAAATCCAAAGGCAACAAAATCTCAGACATATGCCAAAGTAATTTCTTCACTGATACAGCAACTAGGGCACTTGAAACTAAAGAGAAAATGAACAAATGGGACTCCATCAAAATAAAAAGCTTCTGCACAGCAAAAGAAACCATCAATGAAACAACAAGAAAACCCACTGCGTGGGAAAACATATTTGCCAATGTCATATCAGATAAGGGCCTAATCTCCAAACTTTATAGGGAACTCATACAACTTACAAAAGGAAGATAAACAATCCAATCAAAAAATGCGCAAAGGATCTAAATAGACACCTTTCAAAAGAGGACATTCAGAAAGTCAAGAGACATATGAAAACATGCTCAAAGTCACTAATCATCTGATAAATGCAAATCAAAACAACAATGAGGTACCATCTCACACCTGTCAGATTGGCTATCACCAACAAATCAACAAACGACAAGTGATGGAGAGGAGGTGGAGAAAAATGAACAGTCGTGCACTGCTGGTGGGTTGCAGACTGGTGCAACCACTACGGAAGGCAGTATGGAGATTCCCCAAAAAACTACAAATGGAACTGCCATTTGACCCTGTGATCCCACTTCTAGGAATATATCCCAAGAAACCAGAAACACCAATCAGAAAGGATATATGCACCCATATGTTCATAGAAGCACAATTCACCATAGCTAAGATCTGGATACAGCCTAGGTGCCCATCAGTAGATGAATAGATTAGAAAACTGTGATACATCTACACGATGGAATACTATGCTGCTGTAGAAAAGAAGGAACTCACCATTTGCAACAGAATGGATGGAAGTGGAAAGCATTATGATAAGTGAAATAAGCCAGTCAATGAAAGAAAAATACCACATGATCTCACTGATTCATGGAAAATAAAGACCATTATAAACTTATGAACAATAATAGATACAGAGGCAGAGCTGCCTCAAACTGATTGTCAAACTGCAGCGGGAAGGCAGGGAAGGGTTGGGGGGCAGAAGGGAAAGGGGTAAGAGATCAACCAAAGGACTGGTATGCATGCATACAAACATAACCAACGGACATAAGACACAGGGGGGTAGGGGAGGCCAGTGGATTGCCAAGGACAAAGAAACAAAAAGGACACATATGTAATACTCTTTGTAATACTTTACACAATAAAATTAAAAAAAAGACAGTCTCTTCAATAAATGATGAAAATCAGACAGACACATGCAAGAAAATGAAACTAGACCACCACCTTACACCATACACAAAAATAAACTCAAAGTGGATAAAGGACTTGAACGTTAGTTGGGAATCTATATGAAGAAATATCAGAAGACTGCACAGGCAGCAAATTATCAGACTTATGTCTTGGCATCTCTTTACTGACACAGCTCTGAGGGCAATGAACACAAAGGAGAAATTAAACAAATGGTCCACATCAAAATAAAAATCTTCTGCACGGCAAACTATATCCTGAACAAAACAACAAGAAAGCCCACTGCATAGGAGAACATACTTGCCAATGGTATCTCTGATAAGTGTTGAATTCCAAAGTTGACAGGGAACTCACACAAATTAACAATAGGAAGATAAACAATCCAATCAAAACATGGGCAAAGGACTTAAATGGATATTTTTTGAAAGCGGGCCTACATAAGGCCAAGAGACATAGGAAAAAATGCTCAAAGGCAATAACAGTCCAAGAGATGTGAATCAAAATGAGAGAAGTACCAATCCACCACTGTCAGAGTAGCTGTCAGAAAAAAATAAAAAATAAAAAACCACAAGTGCTGGAGAGGATGCAGAGAAAAAGCAGCCAGGCAGCTGCAGCGAACAGGAGGCTATCTTGCTCCAGTGAAGGAGGAAGCCATGGTTCCCTGCCTGCCACTGCTGGAAAGTGAGCTTGCACTCTAAGCAACTATGTTGCAATTATAGACACTAAACAAACCCATGCTTTCAGCCAGCCAGCAGATCTGGAGTTGCAACACAGTTTCGATAACAGAACCCAAACAAACACAGATACCTGCTTTCAGCAGCCGAGGCCTCAGAGCTGGAGCTGAGCCTCAGAGCTAAAGCCAGCCCTCAGTTCCAGTGACAGCCATAGAAGATAAATAAATCCCAGAATAAAAAAATTAAAAAAAGGAGAGGTTGGGAGCTTCAGTCACCCACCTGCCTGAGAAGAGCTCTCAGCCCCTCACCCAGACTGGCCAGGCTGCCCCCTGTCACTCACAGAGTAGGGTGGATCAGGAAGTTGCAATGCCACACTCAGTCACACTCAAGGCATGGTCGATGGGGTGGTTGTGGCGCCACCCCCTGTCAAGCACAGAGCAGGGTCCATCAGGTGGGTTGGGGCTCCATACCCTGTCACGCACAGAGCAGGGCCGAACAGGGGGTTGGGGAGCTTCCCCCTATCACGCACAGAGCAGGGCCCATCAAGGGGTTGAGGGGCTCCCCCCTGTCACTCACAGAGTAGAGCCGATAGGGGAGTTGGGACACCGACCCTTCACACACAGATAAGGGAAGATCAGGGTGTTGGGGAGCTTCCCCTATCAGGCACAGAGCAGGGCCGATAAGGGGGTGGGGCACCTTACCCTGTCAGGAACAGACTAGGGTGGATAGTGAGGTTGAGGCCCCGCCCCCTGTCACACAGAGAGCCTCAGGGAGATCAGGGGGTTTGGGCGCTGCCCCCTGTCACACTGATCCGGGTGCCCGGAGGCCTCTTGGCTCTGCTGATCCCAGTGCTGGGAGGCATATTACCCTTTTACTATATAGAATAGAGGCCTGGTGCACTGGTGGGGGCTGGCTGGTTTGCCCTGAAGGGTGTCCTGGATCAGGGTTGCGGTCCCCACTGGGGTGCCAGGCCAGTCTGGATGAGGGGATGATGGCTGTTTGCAGCTGGTCACACACCCTTCAGGGTGGGGGTCTCCACTGTGGTGCCTGGCCAGTCTGGGTGAGGGGCTGAGGGCTGTTTTCAGGCTGGGACTGAAGCTCCCAACAGCTCCTTTTTTTTTGTTTTTGTTTTTTTTTTATTCTGAGCCACTTTTAGCTCTGAGGCTCCAGCTCTTAGGCCTCCGCTCTTGAAAGCAGGTGTCTGGTTTGTTTGGGTTCTATAATCGAAACTCTGCATCAACTCCAGCTCTGAGATCCCAGCCAGCTGAAAGCTGGTTTCTGGGGTTTTGTTTAGCTTCTATATGTTACAATGTTTCTTAAACTGCAAGCTCAGAGGCCGGCAAGGCAGGCGGGGAATGTTGCAGTCCTCTGGCACGGAAGCAAGCAAGCCTCATGTTCAGTTTAAGCTGCCTGGCTGCCGGCCGCATTCTTGGCTGGCAGTTAATTTGCATATCACCCTGATTAGCTAATGGGAAGGGTAGCAGTCGTACGCCAATTACCATGTTTCTCTTTTATTAGATAGGATATGCACACACACATATACATACATACATATATATATGTATATGTATATGTGTGTATATATAGATATAGATATAGATATAGATATAGATATAGATATAGATATAGATATAGATATATAGATATAGATATACATATCTATATGTATCTCTCAGAGAGGGCTAATGAACTTTGATATTCAGCAAGGATGGAAATCAGCATTATATTACCCTGCAGTTGGCAAAATGGCTGAAGGAAATCTCCTAACCTGATAACCCTTTTAATGTTTAGCATACTTGACTGCTGACATGCCTGTTTGCTTTGCTAAAGGGCATATATGAGAAACCTAAAGCCAAGTCAATAAAAGCTGATGGGTGCTGGGTTTCAGAGAGCTTCTCTGCTAGAAAGAAAGGTCTCTGCCTGGCTCCCCCATGTCTTCTAAATTTCTATTTGTTGTCTAGTGTATTCATTTGTGTTCAGCTCCTTTTCCAGATCCTGAATCCTTGCTGCAAAAGGTTGTAGCATTCTGGCGCCCAATGTGGGGCATCTGGAGAGGAAATTTCACCAGAGTGAAAAATGAAGACATTTCACCAGAAAGCTGAGAAGTGCACTGAAAAGGTGGGGAAAATTCTCTGTGCACAAAGCCCATGCCAGCTTTGGAAATTGTGAAACATAAAGTGGGCGGAAAATCTTTCATTTCTGCCAGGCTATAATGAGGGAAAGTTTGATTATAAAGCAAAAAATTAAATAAATAATTGTAAACATTTACTTGTATGATCAAGGATAAAGAAATTAAAATACCAAAAGGTACTCTCTGAAATCAGGCTCAAGGAAAAAAAGTAACATTGCCATCTTGAACTATGTGGACTCTTGTTCACACTGCATTATGCCTAATTCATATTGGGGATCAAAAGTCTGTAATACCTAAGCCCTGGGTCCTCCACCTCTAGTGTGGAAAGGCACAGCATCTAGAGAAAACGGGGTTAACAGTCATTTTACAAAAGGACTCTTTAATGCTTTGTCTGAATATTACCATATGACACCTTGGGACAGGCAGATTTTAGGTAAAATAACTTTAGAGGACAGCCAATGTCATGAAGAGCACAATAGGATAAGATACATGAAAACTACTCTGATTCATAAAGCCTTGTCTCTATGTTATGGGCGCATGTCAGTTGATTATTATTAATCTGTTTTGGTTATTTATTGTTAGTCTTTTCAGCATGCCTTCAATTTAATTTAATAAGAAAAGAAACAGTAGATGGACAGGCCATTACTAAATATCTGAAACACCTCCCAACCCATTAATTACTAGTCTTTTGGTGATCCTGTAAAATGTATGCCCACTCTCGAGAGTGTTATTAAAAGTCTCATTTTATTTCCCAGACCGTCATTTGAAATTTGGATAGATGAGACATTCCTCACAATTTAAGGGATATCTCTGGGATTTCTGTATCCATGAAGAGAAAAACACTAGCTTAAGAGAAGTCACACACCACCCAATTTTGGGTGGCCTCTTGGACTGACCCCCATCTCTTCACAGATGCTATAGTACAAACCCAAGACTGTTTTTCTTTATAAGATGGTGAAAATGACACAAGGAAAATATACAGGCTGTGTTTAAGCAATAAGATTAGTGTTTCCATAAGAAGGGGCAGTTCTTAAATAATAATGGACCATATTCCAAGGATAACATTAAAGCCAATGAAAACCCAGTAAGTTTTCTCTGCTGCAAAATTTGCCAAAGTGAAACGCCCTTAGATGGTGATAACTGGCTTTTGGAATTTCAAAATTGTTAAAAGTTAAATAGATAGATATAACTAAAATGAAGGCTTTGTGACAAATCTTTTCAGTAATAATCTAATCTAACAAAAGATAAAAATGGTAATTGGCATCCGACCGCTACCGTTTCATTGTCTAATCAGGGCGATATACAAATTAACTGCCAACTAAGATGACAGTGAACCGCCATCAAAGATGGCGATTAATTTGCATATGTAGGCACAATGGAGGGAGGCAAAAGGGAAAGCAGGAAGAAGCCCCCTGTCACTGACAGTGATCAGAAACCCAGGGGGGAGCTAAGAGCCCTGCCCGCAAGCCATGGTCGGAGAATTGGGCACCTTTGCCACCCTGGCCAGTGATAGCGGGAAGTAGGGTTGGAGCCGGTGAGGGGAGCTGGGCACGGGCGAAGTTGGCAGTCCCAGGAGCTAGGGGTCCCTTGCCTGGGCCTAAAGCAGTGCCTGCGATCACGGGGCCACTGCCGCTGCTGGTCACCGCTGCCCAGGCCAGATGCCTCGGCCAGAGGCGTTAGGCCTGGGCAGGGGCAGAGCCTGTAATGGTGGGTAGCTGGGGATGCCCTGCCCAGGCCTAATGCCTCAGCCAGAGGCGTTAGGCCTGGGTAGGGGCAGAGCGGGAGATCGTGGGGAGCTCGGGGTCCCCTGCCCAGGCCTAATGCCCCGGCCAGAGGTATTAGGCCTGGGCAGGGGCAGAGCGGGAGATCATAGGGAGCTGGGGGTCCCCTGCCCAGGCCTACTGCCTTTGGCTAAAGGTTTAGGTCTGAGCAGGGGCAGAGCCACCTGCAACTGTGGGGAGCTGGGCGTCCCCTGCCCAGGCCTGACACCTCGGCCAAAGGCCTCAGGCCTGGGCAAGGGGCCGATCTGGTGATTGGTGATCAGAGGGTGATGAGGGTCAACTCCTCTGTCCGAGGCATCAGGCCTGGGCAGGGGGGGGGAGACAGCAATTGTAGGGGGCTGGGGGTCCTCTGCCCAGGCCTGATGCATCAGGCCTGGGAGGGAGGTGGAGCCGGTGATGGGGGGGATATGAGGTTCCCCTTGCCTAGGCCTGAAGCCTGGGTCAGAGGCGTCAGGGTTGGGCGCGGGGTGGAGCAAGCGATCAGAGGGAGATGAGGGTCCCCTGCCCAGGCATGATTCCTGGGCCAGAGGCATCAGGCATGGGCGGGGGTCAGAGCCAGTGATGGGGGCAGATGTGGGTCTCCTGTCCAAGCCTGACACCTCCGCTGACACCTCTGGCGTAGGTGTCAGGCCTGGGCAAGGGGCCGATCCTGCAATTGGAGGGTAATGGGGGTCAACGTCTGAGGGCTCCCAGTATGTGAGAGGGGGCAGGCTGGGCTGAGAGACACTCTCCCCCCCTCCCCCTGTGCATGAATTTCGTGCACCGGGCCCATAGTTATAAATAAATATATTGATGGTGAGGGTGCAGTCCCTGAGGAGAGGGCGGACTGCACTCTCTGTTGGAGGAAAGGGCCAGTGGATATTCTCCCTGTAAAAGCAGAGAACCTGGAAAAGCACTCTTAGATGTTATCTCTGAAGGAAAAATGTGGTGGTTTTAAAATTCCAATGGCTACAGGCCTTCTTCCTTTCTTCCCCTACTTCTTTGGCAACCTCATACGTCTAAACATACTTTTCTAAAGTCTTTGGTAACTTAAAAAATTGGAGTTGCTTACATTAAGTAATAAAACTTATTAAAACTCTAAATGTTTTGAAATAACAAAATTTTGAAATATTTATTTGAATTTGACTCGAATGAAAAAACAAAGGACAGATTTGAATCTATTAATTAAATAAGTCTTTGTTAATTTTATTGGAAATATATCCATAAAAATGTGAAGGTATTACTAAACTAAGAAATGCTAAGAATTTAACTTACCACCTAAAATTTAAGGCTTCCAATAGTTAAAAGTTCAAATTAAATTGGGAGAAATTATGTGCTCGTAATGATACAATGCATAAAGTTTAGAAATTCATTATCAAGAAAAATAATTCTTGTGATTTCTCTGGAAAAACTTAGTAGCACAAAATATATTGTAGTCCTTATGTGTACTATGTGTGGTAAAATTTCAACCTAGGATATACTATTTTATTGGACTGATTAAAAAAGAGGATTAATTCTATGGTCTGAACCAAATTTTTAATATAAAACCAGTTTAAATTTTATTGATCTATTTTAGAGTAATTACAACAAATATATAATGTAATGTTTGGGTTACACATATTTGTGATAGTCTTTCCATGTTAAATTTCAAGACTTTAACGAAGAGGTAGCTTTGACACTTGTCAAGTGCCCTGGAATAATTCAAGGGTTTACTCTTCTTAAAAGAAATATTTTAGGAAAAGAAATATTTTCAAACCAAATTACCCCAATCTAATATACTTGAAATCACTTGAAGCTTCATCAAATAAAAATTAATAACTGTGTTCTCTTTACATGCACGTATTTTAAATGTGATAAAAGTTTCACCCTCTAAGGGAGGGCAGGACAAAGTTGCTGAATACTTCTTAAGCAACATCAGATTATTCAGCAGCAGAATTTTAAGATGGGAGCCCTGACAGCCAGATCTTTAGACAGGCCAGGGGGTAGTGCAACATCTGGACTTCATAGGTCAAATGTATAAGTTTACTTACTTTGCTTTCTCAATAAAGATGCGTACTTTAGTCACTAAATAAATTAGCTTTTTACAATATAATCATGGTCTCATATAAACTCAGTTATACGAGAAGCAGATATTTTATTAGCAATTGGTTCTAACACAGTCCAGAGTAAAATTTCTGTACCTTTACAAATGAGCACTAGCCAAAAGAATGCTGTTTAAAAGTAAATTTTAAGCTCAATAAAAAGGAGAAATTTTTAAATCTCTTCTGCTACTATTTACAAGGAAAACAAAAAGTTATTATTGGAGCATTAAATCTCACCATTAATAAGACACCATAGAAAAAAGGGAATTACTTATACTTAATCTTTATGCATTGCACAATTGGCCAGCATACCTCTTATTGGTATTTCTGAAAAGGAACCAAGTTATATTTAAAAGAAAAAAAAATGTTTTTAAAAGAAACTCTCTAAATGTGGCCTAGAAATTACTCTGGGAGAAAAAACAGGAGCAGATTACCTTCAAAGATCTAGAAAACTGGAATTAAAAATAAATGTATTAGGCCTCATAAAGAAAAGTAAACCATTTGCATTTTGCCTCCGTAAACAACTCTTATGTCAATATACTCAAAGACTGATAGCAAAAACCCTATTAGTGTCATTTACTGTCCCCACCCAATGACAAAGTTAGGAAATAAGCCTTATTTTTGACTGATTTAAATTAGCAAATGAAAAAAAAAGAATATTCAGGGGAACTTAGTTGAATAGGCAGAAACCTATTCCTGGAGCAGTCACTGTTTTTACTGATAGTTCATCTCATGGTAAAGCTGCTTATAATGCAAAGAATTCAGACCAAGTCATTCAAACCAGTCATACTTCTGTGCAAAGAATCGAATTAGAAACGATCAAGGCTGACTTGCAGGATTTCCAAAAGCCTCTTCATATTATCTCTGATCTGCCTATGCTGCTGGCCTGGTAAACAGAACTGCAACTACTCAATTTAAATGTCTGTGACCGATGCCTATCTATACTATTTGAACAAGTCCAGGTCCTTTAACAAAAGGAAATGCATAGGCCTATCAATTAGTTATTTTATTAAACAGGCCACAGAATCTCATCAACTTTTACATCAGCCTGCCAAAATATTGTACAGCAGACATAACAGATTATCAAGAAATGTCCCCCTTGCATGTTATATCTGCTACAAGGGCCTCTAAATCCCAACTTGAAAAACAAAAGTGGGGGAATAGTGAAGAAATCTCCTGTAAGTAGACTACACCAAGCCTTAATTACTTTAAAATTTTCCCTTGTAATGCTGATGGCAAGACACCCATAGAATTACACTGGTGTCAGAATAAGCCAAACCGAAATAGTCTGGTTAAATGGAAAGATACTGAGTCTGGTTTATAGAAGGGTCCCTTTATTAACCTTTGGTCGAGGATATACTTGTGTGTTTCCATAAAACTCCTCCAAGCCTGGATGGTTCCTGCAACATGAACCTGAGGGAGGAACTGACCAGAGTACTGCAACCACAGATAGCAGAGGCCCCAAGCAAAACGCTGAGGAGTCAGAGGAGAAACATCCAGAGATAGGGGATGGTGAAGACGCCTTGCCATGCTAGCACTCATCATCGGTGCATTGGTGCAGGTTGCCCATGACAAAGCCAAAAAAATTCAGACCTACATTGTCATTTCTCACCATTTGTCCACCATCCAGAACTCGAACATCATTGCTGTCATGTCACAAGCTAACAGTGACTGGGAAAGGGATCCATAAAAAACAAATGGCCCCACAAGAAGCCTGCTATGAATGAATTCCTTAAATACCTGACAATAATATTTAGAAGGACATGAAAGAACTCAATCCTTGTCGTCGAATCTCCCTACGTTTCCTTTTTAGAGTAACCGCTATTGTCTTTCTTTCTTGTTCTTCTATGTTTGCTTCCAGTCTGAAGATGCAGAATGAAAAGTTTTAAAAGGATCTGAGCCCAGCTTATGGCAGACACCTTTCTAAACTAATTAAGAAAGCAAAAAGGGGGAAATGTCAGGCCAGCAAAGACCAACAGTAGTGAACATATCAATGCGAGAATCCTACAGCAGGCGAATGGACTTTGATATTCAGCATGGCGGAAAATGAGCATTTTGCTACCCTGCTGTTGGCAAAATGGCTGTAAGCAACCTCCTACCATGATAATACTTTTATTGTTTACCAAACTTTACCATCGATATGCCTGTATGCTTTGCTAAAGGGCAAATGTGTATTAAAGTAAATAAAAACTGATGGGTCCTGAGTTTCAGAGAGCCTCTTTACTAGAGAGAAATGCCTTCACCTGGCTCCCCCACGCCTTCTAAATATGTAATTGTCGTATAGTGTATTCATTTCAGTTCATACACTTTTGCAGTTCCTGAATCTTTGCTGCAAAAGGTTGCTGCAGGGAAGGTAGGGGAAGGTGGGGTTAGAGAGATCAACTAAAGGACTTGAGGCATGCATATAAGCCTGACTAATGGACACTGACACCAGTGGGGGTGATGACATGAGGAGGAGGTAGGAGGGACAAATGGGGGATAAGGACACATATGTAATACCTTAATCAATAAAGAAAAAAATAGCCCTAGCTGGTTAGGCACTGTGGATAGATGATTGGCCTCCAGACTGAAGGGTGCCAGGTTCGAATCCGGCCAAAAACACATGCCTGGGTTGTGGGCTTGGTCCCCAGTGTGAGGAATGCAGGTGGCAGAGAATCAATGATTCTCACGCATCATTGATGTTGCTATCTCTCTCCCTCTCCCTTTCTCAGTGAAATCAATAAAAAATATTTCAAAACATAAAAGAATAAACAGATGAATAAAATAGAGCCAGAGTAAAAAATATATGTTTTAGAATCTAATAAAAGGAATCCTATTATTTTCATATATTTAATAATTCCTACAACTTTTGTGATAAAATAGGTTTGCACTGTTTTGGTAATATTATATTTAATATTTTTTCCTTAACATATTAATGTTTATTGCATGTAACACTATATTATAACAGACTAATATGCAAATTGTCCCTTCAAACAGGAGTTTGACCAGGAGATCCACCATGGGGTGGGACAGACTGGCTAGCATCCAGGGCTGCACCCTGCAGGCAGCCCCACACTGTTCTGTCCACGGCCCCCTTCCACCCCCGCAATGATCGAGGACGCGCCAGCCAGTAATCTGCCCACAGCCCCTTCCCCTGGCCTTCATCTTCCCCCATCTGATCCCCCACTCGATCTGGGTGGAGCCAGCCGGCCAAACACCTGTATCCCCTCCCCCTGGCCAACCTGGCGATTGGGGTGTGCAGGCCGGACACCACCCATGCATGAATTGTACACTGGGTCTCCAGTATTATTATATTTAAAATTGTTTTTCTTGGAATATTAATGCTTATTGCATGTAAAATTATTACATTTAAAATAGTTTTCCTGGAAATATTAACATTTCTTCAATGTAACATTATGACACTAAAACCATTTTTCTTAAAATATTAAAAAAGTAAATATAAAAAAGAGGGACACTGTATCAACATGGATTAAAAGGAATGCATTCTTCACTCTGGTGTTATCTACTTATTACCTCACTAATCAGAAGATGAAGAATTATTCCTAACAATGAAACAATAAGATAGTGTTGAGTACAGATGCCCATCCACTACTCACTTTCCACATGGCTTCCAGAAATTAAAGTGTAGCATTCCTTTTAAAACAGCTCATTACTCTAATCCATGAGAGACTGTACCATTTACCTTGAAATCCCATCCCAGTAATGCTTTGCCTTGGATCAGAATGGGCAGGTCTTGTAGGTGGAGGATCCCAACCTCTTGAAGATGGAGTTCTTTTCAGTGGAAGGGAATCCACCCTGCAGCCACTTCTGTGAAGATTAATTGTATGTCCGCCATCCTCTGTGTCATAAATAACATCATTCTACGTGAGTAGGGTCAACATTTGTTAAATGGTCAAGTCTGGTTATTGTGTATAAATATTTACTAAACAGGATCATGGTCATAAGCATGCTGGTTAGCACAAAATGATAAAATTCTATCTTCACATGTCTTCAGTACAGTGCTCAGAGTTATTGAAAATCAGTTTGGATAACTGAGAAAGAACTGAAGCAGAATTATATATACATGCCAATAAAACAAAACAAAACACACACACACACACACACACACACACACACACACACCAGAATTTGAATGCAGAGAATCCAGATATACTAAGTGAAAGAAGTTATTTAAAAATACAAGAAAACAGTCTCAACTAGTCTTCAAACTAATTTCATCTCAATAAAAGCTTTTAAAACATGTAATGTCATAGTTAAAAATTAAAATATAAAAAGTCAAAACATGATGCATTACAAAAAAGTGTTATTTCACGAATGTTATCACATAATTCCTACAGTTCATTTATAAAATAACTCTTTGATCAGAATACTACACTCTATTTTAATAGCATTTAAAGAAAACATGTTGAATCATACATAATTAACAATCACTGTTTTCATTTTCAAATAGAAAAGAGGCTTATCTTCCAATTCTGTAATTCGTCATGGGAAAGAAGAACTATGAGCATCCTCATATGTGGCCAAATATGAACTGGCAAACTCTTCTCAGTATCACCCAGATGGTATAAACAGGAACATTCACCTTCATCTTGCACAAACCCTGCAATAACACTAGGAAATTTCCCGTGAAATGTCACACACCTAATTATCACAAATGGACACTAAATCTTTGAAATTTGGAAAACTGGTTAATATGAAACCAACTTTTCCTGCTACAGATATGTTGAAATGAATATACTTTCCTTTCATTGTCAGTCAAATAAGTAATTAGATAAATTAATTAAAAGACAACTCCCTGAAAATAGCTCGTCAACATTTTTATTCATGTTTCATATTCCTCATATACAAGAAAGAAAGAAGGAAAGAAAGACCAATAAACTTGGTGAATCATTGGTTTTTAGCCTTTTCCTGAGTCAGAGTCCCCTTTGTGAATCTATTTAATACCATAGACATTTCTCTTATGTAGTTTCCAAATGGAAAGTTTTCTACATCAAACGTAAGTACAAGATCATCTTATCAATTTAATAATAGAGATTATTACTTTACACAGTACAGGGTTGCACATTCCTATACTCAAAACTAGTATTTCAAATCCAATTCTAAATAATGAAGTGTGTGTCCTTGACGTTTATATAGTTAGACCAACTTTTATTTCAGTGGGAATTTTCCAAGGTGAACTGATGTCCTTTTTTGAGACGAAAGAAGGGTACTTTCAGAACAAATTCTTAGTAGTTCAATAAGTATGAATCTTCACTTTAAACCTACATGACTTCCTGTTCCCAAAGTGTAACATTCTAAAATATGATCAATAGAATTAAGTTCTTCAGAGAACTGTTGAAGTGACTAGAGGCAAACAGTAATGCTAAAATAGACTGAATTTAGCTTGAGGTTTAAATCCTATCCGTGTAAGGTCATTAGGAGTGTTTCACACATTACATATTGCATTCACTATTAGAAGTGCGATACCTCTTTAGCAATTACAAATCATCTTGATCATCAGTATACATTCTCAATCTAATGAAAGGTATCATTTCTTTTGCTCTGAATGATATGAATGAAATTGAGGTGTATCTCTTCATTCAATGTTACTGTTTTCACATAAATAATGGTTTCATGCTCATATCTTTTTTTAATTTTTTAAAAACATTTGAGTTACTGACAGTAACTTTATGAATTTAAAGTTACTGAATTTATGGAAGTTAATATGATCTCATAGGCTTCAGGTACACAAGTCTATGATACCTCATTTGCATATTGTATTATGTGTTTACCTACCTCAGATCTCCTACCATCCCTAGATTTTGAAACATTACCTAAGTGTTTTCCACCTGAGGGTCCTTTTGCTTCTCTTACTTCCTCCTCTTCCACTTCTCAGACTTCTCACATCACCTCTATTTCTTGATGGAAGTGGTTCCCCCTAGCCACCCCCACTTTGAAAAGATGGTTTCTTGGTGTAGTCTACTTTAGTTGTTTTTCCACACACAGACTAAAATGAGTACACATAATATCAACACTACATAACATTTAACCTGAACAAATGAGCAACTGTTTGAAACCTACTTATTATTGCAACTAAAATCAAGATCTACCTCAAATTCTTCTCCCAAACCAAGTGTTTCCTTCAAAAATGACAGAGTCCTTTTTCATGGTAAGTTTATGAAACACTTCATTATTAACAATATTCCATTGAAGTATTCAACACAGAACCATATATGTTGGTTAATAAAATTCCTCCAAAGACCCCTAGTAATAAGGACTAAAATGTATGTTGGTTAATAAAAGTCCTCCAAAGACCCCTAGTAATAAGGACGAAAACGTCTCACATTCCAGGGGAAAGCACATAAATTCCATTCTTGTTTTTTAGTAGGCTTATTCTTGGTTATCTGGAGAGAGGGATAGAGAGATGGAAACATAGATGAAAGAGAAATATTTTGATCAGCGGCTTCCTTAAATGGCTCCTACTGGCAAACCAGCCAGCACCCTGGGCATGTGTCCTCACCCGATATAGATGATGAGACATCTTGGTTCACAATTCTATCCTCAACCATTGAGCAATACTGACTGGGCAATGTGGATTACTTTTTAGAATGTGTCTGTTACTTCATTTATGTTTTGACACATCTATTTCATGTTTTCCAGTGCACCCGGCTTACATAAACTATTTATTTTTTAAAACAAACAATCGTTCATTCAAAATGATTAGGTACTTTATTCCTCCTCTACCGCTTCTCAGGTTTCTTAGTTTTACTATTTCTTCAGTAAAAATGACAGAAAACAATGTCCAGTATGAATGCAACTCTGTATACATAGTTCTGATTTGTTTCTCCATTCTATTTTTAATCGGCTCTTTGCACAATCTTTAGTATTTTTATGTTACTGCACTGTTTGATGTTAAATATGGTTCTAAGAAAACAAACCATCTTGAAGGGGAGAGCTGCTATGACTAGGAACCCAGCCTCACCTCTACCCAGATGGGCCTCACACATCACCTGAGAGCCACTCTGGCCAAAGACCTTTTTACGGCAGCAGCAGACCCACGGACACCGGGACTCCAGCCCCCCACCACTGCCATTGCCTCCTGTGAGTCTTGGAGTGTACAATTGATTGGGGATCCACTCTGTGGCCATTGGCCCATCACACCCTGGCACCTGGGTTCTGACATGATAGCTAAAATGGGGAGACAAACAAACAACACCCAAAGGACAGAAAAGGAGGAATTGCCAGAAGAGGAACTCAATTAAATAGAGACATACAATATGTTCGAAAAGGAATTCAGAATAAGGGTCATAAAGTTGATACACCAGATGCATGGGAAATCCACAACTTACATAAGAATCAAGGAAAAATGAAAAACATTGATAATAGCTACAATAAAAAATACGATGGAAGGTTTCTATAGTAGACTAGAAGTAGCAAAGAATTGAATCAGCGATTTAGGAGACAGGGCAGAGTAACACACCCTGAACAACACAATCTGAACAGCAACTTGAGAGAAAAAATAGAAAGCAGGTGGATATCCTAAGGGAGATTGGGGATAACATGAAACAAATAACATGTGTATAATAAGGGTGTCAGAAGGACAAGATGAGGAACAAGGATTAGGAAACCTATCAGAAGAAATAATCACAAAACCTTCCTGATCTTGGGAAGAAAAAGTCACACAAGCACAGACAGTCCCAAAAAAGATGAAACCAATAAGACATATACCAAGACACATGGTAATTATAATGGCAAACAATAATGACACAAACAGAACCTTAAAGGCTGCAAGAGGGAGACAGAGAGTCACCTACAAAGGCTCTCCTGTTAGATTATCAAATGATTTTTAACAGAAACACATCAGGCCAGAAGGGAATGAAAGGAAATATACAAAGTGATGCAAAACAAGGGACCAAATCCAGGAATACTTATCCAGTAAGGCAATCATTCAAGACTATAGGGGAATTCAGTGTCTTTACAGAAAAAAAAAAAATCTAAGGGAGTGTTTCACTACTAAACCATCAATGCAAGGAATGCTGAAGGGACTGTTGTAAAAAGAAGGAATAGAAGAGACAGAAGAAACACAGGCATGAAGAAAAAAGTGGCAACATATCAGTACCTATCAAAATAACCTTAAACCTAAATGGACTAAACACTCCATTCAAAAGATATATAATGGCCAAAATTATAATAAAACAAGACCCATATATATGCTGTCTATGAGAGACCCACCTCAGAATAAGGGACTCACATGGACTGTAAGTGGAAGGAGAGAAATACTTTTCAGGCAAAGAAGGGGAAAAAACTAGGGGATCAATAATTATATTTGAAGAAATAAATCTCAAGAAGCCAAGACGGTGATGGAATAGGCATACATGTCCCAGGGCACGTCCTGGAGCAAATGGAGTGAGCAGCTGAAACTAATAACACCCACCCGGAATTGGCAAAGTACACTCAGGTGGTGAGACAGTTTGCAGCCAGGAAGGGCAGGGTTCCTCTGGTAAGGTAAAAACCAGGGATTTGGGCAGGAAAGTTTGCCACACCTCTGAGCCCAGAAAGGATATAAGCACCCCTATGTTCATAGCAGCACAATTCACCAGAGCTAAGATCTGGAAACAGTCTAAGTGCCCATCAGCAGATGAATGGATTAGAAAACAGTGGTACATCTATATGATGGAATACTATGCTGTTTTAAAAAAGAAGGAATTCTTGCCATTTGCAGCAGCATGGATGGAACTGGAGAGCATTATGCTAAGTGAAATAAGCCAGTCAATGAAGGAAAAATACCACATGATCTCACTCATTTATGGATAATAAAGACCATTATAAACTTATGAACAAAAATAGATACAGAGGCAGAGCAGCTTCGAACAGACTGTCAAACTACAGCGGGAAGGCAGGGGAGGGTTGGGGGGTAGGCGGGGAGAGTAAGTGATCACCCGAAAGACTTGTATGCATGCATATAAGCATAACCAATGGACATAAGACACTGGGAGTTAGGGGAGGCCAGGGGAATGTCTGGGCGGGGTAGAAAGAGGAGACATATGTAATACCCTTTGTAATACTTTAAGCAATAAAACAATTTAGAAAAGAGAGAAAAAAGAAATCTCAAAGTAAAGGTCATAAAAAAGAGATAAGACTGATTGCTATGATGTGTTCTACCACCCAAGGGAGTAGACTCTCAATGCAAGAGCTGCCCTTGGGGATCAGTGAGCTCCCACAGGGCAGCCCCATTCAGCTGGATCCTGTGCTGACGACTGGCCAGTGGAGCAGCAGTGGCAGGAATCTCTCCCACCTCCACAGAGGCGCTAAGCATGTTTGGCAACTGGGATTAAGCCTAAGCCATCATTCAGACATCCCCTGAGGTCTCCCAGGCTGCCAGAGGGTGAGGGACTCCGCCAAGTGTACAAAGTTCGTTCACTGGGCCTCTTATATTGCTAATAAACTACAATAAGATATAACAAAATTCAAATACTTGGAGGCTAAATAGTCTTTTATTAAATAAATGGAGGCCCAGGGTATGAATTCCTGTATGGAAGCAGTCTGGTTGGCCTCCCCAAATGGGGGCACATGGGGCCAGGCCTGAAGCAGTTAGTGGCCATTGGCGGTTAACCAGAAGGCCATGCCTCCAATCTGGGCGTTAGCGCATATAGGGGGTGTGGCTGACCAGGGGAAAGGCTGTGAGTGGTTTTCTTATCAGTCCTGCCCCGAATGGAGGATTGGGGGCAGATGGGAAGCAAGGCTGGTCAGGGATATGGCCGATTGGGGCCCAGATAAGACTGCTTGGCTGCCGCAATGCAAGTCATAGCCACCAGCTATTCTGGTCATTCTGCCATTCCGGTCACAGGGCTTTTATGTACAAAGATAGATAACTGGGTTACGGAAGAGATTAAAGAAGAAATTAAAATCATCCTGGAAGTAAATGAAAATTAAAAATAAAAGTCCAAAATCTATGGGACACACTGAAAGTAGTCCTTAGAGGGAACTTCATAGCATTACAGGCCTAACTCAAAGAACAAGAAAAACAGTTAACAAATTATCTAACCCGCACAACTTAAAAAGTTAGAGAGAGCAACAAGCAAAGCCCAAACTCAGCAGCAGGAAGGAAATAATGAAGATCACAGCAGAAATAAATGACATAGAGACCAAAAACCGCACAAAAGATTAATAAAGACATGAGCTATTTCTTTGAAAGTATAAACCAGATTGACTAAGCTCTAGCTAGGCTCACCAACAGGACCCCAGTAAACAAAATCAGAAATGAAAGAGGCAAAATAGCAAAATACCCCACAGATATAAAAAGGATTGTAAATAAATACTATGGACAACTCTACTCCAACAAACTGATCAACCCTGAAGAAATGGACATATTCCTAGAAAAATACAATCTTCCTAAACTCAGTTAGGAAGAATAAAACATAGGACCACGCCAATAACTACTCAGGAAATTCAAGCAGTCACAAAAATAACTTGCAGCAAACAAAAGCCTGGGCGAGACGGCTTCACAGGGACTTTTACCAAGTGTTCAAAGAAAAACTAAAACCTTCTTCCTCAGACTATTCCATAAAATTCAAAGGAAGTACCATTTCCCAACACTTCCTATGAAGCCAGCATTACTCTAATCCCAAAGCCAGATAGAGAAAACACAAAGAAAGAAAAATGCAGGCCAATATATCTCTGATGACCATAGATGTTACAATCCTCAACAGAACTCTAACAAATGCGATGCAACATTACATTGAAATGAGCATACACCATGCCAAAGCGGATATATTCTGGGGAAGTAGGATGAGTCAACATCCAGAAATCAATAAGTGTGATGCATCACATAAACAAATTGAGAGAGATTCATATCCATTGGTGCAGGAAAAGCATTTGACAAAATCCAACACCCAATTTTGATAAAAACTCTAAGCAAACTGGGCATAGAGGGATCATACCTCAACATTAAAAAAAGCCTTATGTGACAAAACTACAGACAACATCATACTCAATGGGCAAAAGCAATTACTCTAAGAAGAGGAACAAGACAGGGATGCCCACTCTCACCACTTCTGTTCGACAGAGTACTGGTAGTGCTAGGCAATGCAGTCAGACAAGAAGAAGTCAAACAAGGCATGCTAAGTGGAAAAGAGGAAGTAAAACTGTCATAATTCGCAGATGGCATGGTATTGTCCATAGAAATACCTAAAGACTCCATCAAAAAAACTAGGAGATTTAATAAATGAATTTGGCAATGTAGCAGTGTACAAAATTAACACCCAGAATTCTATGGCTTTTTGATACACGGATAATGAACTCAGAAATAGAAACAAACAAAGAAAAATGCCATTTAGCAGTGCAACAAAAATTTAAGAAACCTAGGAATAAACTTAACTAAGGAGGTAAAAACCTGTTCTTGGAAAACTACAGGAAATTGAAAAAAAGTGATAGAGGAAGACTAAAGCAAATAGAAGAACATACCATATTCATGGTTTGGTACAATCAACATCATTAAAATGTTCATAGTACCCAAAGCAATGTACAGTTTTAATGTATTAACCATTAAAATGTCAATGGCGTATCTCACAGACCTAGAAGAAAGTTTCCAAAAATTCCTATGAATTTAAGAAAAGACCCCAAATAGTTACAGCAATCTGGACAAAGAAGAACAAATTTGGAGGGATCACAATACCAGATATCAAGGTATACTACAAGCCACCATTCTCAGAACTGCCTCTTACTGGAACTAAAACAGACATAAAGACCAATGGGACAGAACAGAAAACGTAGAAGTCGACCCGAACCATTATGCTCAATTAATATTTGACAAAGGAGGCAAAAGCATAGAATGGAGTCATACAGTCTCTTCAATAATTGGTGTTGGAACCTGGATGGCAGTGAGGCCTAGGCAGGGTTGGGTAGGTGGGGCGGCGCGGGGCGGGGCGGGGCATGGCGGGGCTGCTGCACACTGGGCTAGGACTCTGCTGGCACAGGCACTGCACTGGAGACTCTTGCCCTTCCCGCGGGGTCTGGGGCCTCCCAGCAGGGCCCCATGGAGGACCTTAGCCTGGACAGCTGCAGAGAGGAGGACGCGGCGCCAGGCGCCAAGGGGTGGCCCGAAACCCAGGTGAGGGTGCACTTCCGCGTGACAAGGTTCATCATGGAGGCAGGTGTCAAGCTAGGGATGTAGTCCATTCCCCTCGCCACCGCCTGTGCCATTTACCATAAGTTCTTCTGTGAGATCAACCTGGACGCCTATGACCCCTACTTGGTCGCCATGTCTGCCCTTTACTTGGCTGGCAAAGTGGAAGAACAGCCCCTGCGAACCCGTGACATCATCAACGTGTCCAACAGGTACTTCCACCCAGGCAGCGAGCCCTTGGAGATGGACTCCCTAGTCTGGGTGATCCGGGACAGCATTGTGCAGTGCGAGCTCCTTGTGCTGCGGGTACTGCGCTTCCAAGTCTCCTTTCAGCACCCACACAGGTACCTGCTCCACTACCTGATTTCTCTCAAGAACTGGCTGAATCCTTACAGCTGGCAACGGACCCCCATCTCCATCACTGCCTGGGCCCTGCTGCGGGACAGCTACCGCGGGGGGCTGTGCTTCTGGTTCCAGGCTCAGCACATAGCGGTGCTGGTGCTCCACCTGGCCCTGCAGGTCTGTGGGGTCCAGGTGCCCGCCGAGGCCATGGCCGAGAAGCCATGGTGGCAAGTGTTTAGTGGCGACCTTACCAAGCCAATCATTGATAACATTGTGTTTGATCTCACTTGCATTTATACCATGGACACAGAGATCCCCAAAGACAAGCCTGGGACACTCGGCTGCCAGGGGACAGCGCCACCACATCGCCCTGAGGGCGGGTCCCCAGAGCACTGGCAGGGAGGACTGGTTTTGTGCTGCTGGAGACAGGCCAGTGAATGCCGGGGTCCAACCCAGCAGGTCCAGGGGTTCCCAAAGGCGTTAGACGGAGTCGGCGAAGAAGGAATGACACGGAGACAGTGTTCAGTTGATCAGCAGCCTAGCCAGGATCTTCAGGCAAGTTCTGGCCTCGATCTCCAGAGAGGTTCTGCTGTTTATTGTCTTGTTACATCAGTATTTATCCCAGTTGATTTTAATCCTATCAATTTCTATTACAAAGGTTAGGGTGTTTCTTATCTCCATTCCAGGGAGTAAAGATTATGTAGCTTAAGCATGATTGTTTGTAGTTATTAACTACCCGCCTGGCACTTAGTTAAGGAGTTTCATCCCCTCCCTAACTTCAGGGAAAAATTCCTACCTGGGGAAGCAACCTTTCTAGGAGAGGCATCCTCTCCCTGACTTCAGGGAAAAGTTCCTACCTGGGGAAACAACCTTTCTAGGAGAGGTGACCTTGGTTAAAACACACAGCGCTAAGGGGAGCAAACATATTAAGAACAGTATGCTATATACGCCAGGTCCCTTGAAACATATGCTGTGCAGATATTTCTTTCCTGCAGCGACTGTGTCAAGCAGCAAGGATGGACCGCCTTCCGGCAGGTGAAGGCGATGACATGCTGCCACTTTGATTCTCAGGCTTTGACTCTCCCTGGCAGCCAAGGTCCAGATGGGGATGGGCACTGCACCTCCCGTGGGCAGGAGGGTGCCATGGGCAGGAGGGTGCTGCGGGCAGCTCTGAGGCCTCCGGGTCTGCTTTTGTCCTTTGAAAGAACGCAGACTACAGCCGAGGTTTGGGATCAGTGGAAGGAAAATCAAAGAACGGATGGGACTGTGCCCCAGGGGATTTTTTTAAAGGCCAGATTTAGAGAAAGTATGACTCAATTAACATAGAGGGAAATTTTATTTTGTTTCATTGAAGATATTACAAAGCCAAAATAAAAACATAATAATAATTGGTGTTGGACTTATAGCACAGATACATGCAAAAAAATTAGTCTACACCAACTTACACCACACATAAGTATAAATTGGGAATGAATAAAGGACTTAAACGTAAGTGGGTAACCATGAAAATCTTAGAAGAAGCAAAATATCAGGCATCTGTCTCAGCAATACCTTTACTGATACAGCTCCTAGGGCAATGGAAACTGAGGAGAAAAGAAACAAATGGGACGACGTCAAATTAAAACACTTCTGCAGAGAAGAAGCGGCCAACAAATACAACAACAACAACAACAACAAAACAAGGAAGTCCACTGCCTGGGAGAAGATATTTGCCAATGTTATATCAGATAAGGACCTATTCTCCAAAATTCATACTGAACTCATCCACTAAACAAAAGGAAGATCAACATTCCAATAAAAAACTGGGCACCACCACCACAAAGGCCCCTTCTGACTTATGGTGGCCCAGTTCCTGTGATGATTATTACAGCCACACAGGAGATGGGTATGATGGGGGCATGGCAATTACTGCAACAGCCGATGGGACACCCCTGTAAGAGGTCCTGAGTGTGGTGCTGGCAGCGATCACAGGATACACCATGTACACAAGAGAGAGTGAATCATGCAGTACAGTAGCTCACCTGATTGGGCACTTGGGGAGTCAGAGGGGAAGCCCCTGTGACAGAAGAATTGTGACAGAAGAATTAGACACTGAAAATAAAAATGATAAGGTACAGACAATATTTTATTGTAAGCAATTTGGCTTCTGTTATTTAAGAATGACAAAAAGCAAATGGTAGGTTTGGGGGAAGCATCAAGAATTGTAGGTACCATTATGAAGTTTCAGGATTGGAGGCAAGGTTTGAATTGTACAAGGTTGCTTCCTAAGTGCTGATTTAAATTACAATATACTTAAATGTTTAAATTTTACATATTGTATTGTTAACATATTCAGAATATAAGCACAACCAACAGACCAACAGAGGCAAGACACTGGGAGTGGGTGACAAGAACAAGAGACTAGAGATAGAGGAAGCTGGAGGGAAGGTAAGTAAAAAAAAAAGAAAGAGACATATATATTACTTTTTGTAAAACCTTAAACACTAACATTGCAAAAAATTTTCAGAAGAAAGTGTTCTGCAACATGGGATTTCTTGTCTGATTTTACTACAAACACAGAAAAGCAGTCTGTTTGGATGGTGAGTTATATTCATGGCCCTAAATTTCCCAGGGTGTCTATGACCATATGTGCATAAAGTCTTTGAAGTGAACTGCATACAAAATGAAGCACTGTGTTATTTCGTCATGGCATGCTGCCCTGTTTTCCAGTTAGGGAGGGTAAACAAATGAGGTATTCTCCTTGGAAAACCTAAATGGATAAAAGGATTGAAGAACCTCTGACAAGGCTGCAAAACAAGGATTCCTCCAGCTCTGTGGCCCAGACTTTGCCCCCTAAGATACTGATCAGGAGCAGGCCGATCCCAGTGGCCCCAGGAGGAAGTGGAGACCCTGGGGAAATAGGAGATGGTGGTGAGCAGCAATAGGGCAATGTGGCGTGGCAGCACAGCAGCCTAGGCCTCAGCATGAGGAAGATTCACAGACACCTGTGGAAAGGAGTATAGGAAGAACATGTCATGCCAGCCCCTGTTGAGGGGCAGGTGGAAAGGCCTGAAGGTGCTGTGGGTGGCCTAGAGGGAGAGTTCAGAGGAGGGGCTGAGGTAATCTGCTTTGATTATGAGTGACAGTGCACATGCACACTCCCTCCTCCTGCCTAAGCCCCCCTGCCTGAGCTGGAATTGCACTGCCCTTGTTGTACTGGTAGTTCCTGTCAAAGGCACACACCCTGCGGCCCTGGTGTTACAGGCTGTTTCCCTCCCAGCATCCAGGTGTCCCTGTGAGAGAAAAATAATGGCCCAGGAACCTGGCAGCACACCAGGGGAGAGCCCAGGCAGCCCCTCCTCACCCGTCCTGTCCGCTCACTATGGGCCATCGTCCTCTCATATTACTTCAGGGGATTGAGCCACAGGTCCTTGGTGATGATCTGGTAGGGCAAAGAGAGCTTGGTCAGGAGAACACAGGGACCCAAATAGAAACCCAAGCAGCAGGCGGACACAGGAATCTGGCATGGCCAGTGACATCCCACCTCAGCAATCCTGTCAGATATTGTCACACTGTGGTCAGAGAACCAGTAGAAGAAGCTGGCGCTGCTGTCCTGGAGCCTGTGGCTGTAGACTTCTCGTTCACAATGCTGGTACCACTGAATGGGAGTGGCACGGGACAACCTGTATCCTGCAGGAGAGGGGTATGTGAAGCTGGGTACATCGCCTTCCATCCCTGCCTAACACCAGCTGCAGCCCATGCAGGGAGCCTCCTCTTACCTGTGAGGGTGATGAGATACTCCTTCACAATCACATGGTTGCGGAAGTAGGGGTTGCTGCGGAAGTACAGGCTAATGGTGCAGCAACCACAGGGATGCCTGACTTCCCTCACCTGCAGAAGGAAATGGATCCAGGGAGTGAAATCGCAGCCCAGTGCTGCCGCCTGTAGCTGTTTTCAGGGACAGGCCATTTCCCCACCTGCCCTCCACTACTCCTTGGAGCAGGTGCACTTACCTTCAAATCAATCACATGGCCGAGCATATTTTCATCTTGGACGCTGATCATGGCTGACAACTCTGGGTGGTTGACAAACTGCTTTGGGTCAAGGAGCCTGCAACCTGGGAGCTGGGCCTGGACCAGCTAGAAAGAGCAGCCTGGCCTGGCCTCTCCTTCCCTTAAGGCCACTCCTTCTCCATCAAGGGCAGGAAGGGGCACAGCACCACTCTGTTTCCTGACAGACCCTGATGCCCACCAGATTGTTTTGTGCTGAGGGCTTGACAGGCTACACATCACATATTCCTGCTTCTGACTGAGGAACTGGACATAGAGACGGCCTGTAAGGCAGCATTAGTTAGTCCCAGAACAGCCCGTGCAACACAGCCCAGTCTGTGGGCATCAGCCCCTGGTGTATGCGTGCCTCTGCCTTGGAGCTCTGCCCCTGGACACCCTGGTAATGCTTCTATGGTGCCTGTACAAGACAGAGGGTGTCTCCAGGATCCTGGGCCAGACCGGGATGCACTGCCCCTAGCTTGTCCTCAATGTTCTTTTCTATGGGAACCATCCCCGCTTACACCGTTCTCCTGCACTGTCCCATGCTCCTTGTGATCCTGCTCCTCTACCCTCAAGGATACAGCTGTGAGCCAGAACCCAGGGATGCGCCGGATATTGAGGCTTCTCCGTTTGAAATAGGGCTTGAGCCTCTGCCGAGTCCTGCACCTGGGCCGAGAGAAGGCCCTGCTGGCTTGCTCGTTCATGGTCTCCATCTCCAATTGAAGGGGCTGGAGCACCTCCAGAGGGGACCAGGTTAACTTGGCCCCGGGCCCTGACTGGGCCTGCTCCTGCTGCACTGGCTCCTCTTCTTCTGGCTTTGCTTTGGCCTTGGACTGAGGCTCCACCTCTCCCACCTGTTCCACTGCCTCCATGGTGCACTTCCCCTCCCCCTGCAGGACAAACTGCTCCCCTGCAATTAATTGCTCCTCCATCCACCCCTCCTCCTGGTGGTTACTCCCTTGCAGGTCACCTGGAGCCTGTGCCTCCAGCCTCAGCTCTTCACTCACCACCTCCTCCTGCCTCCCCACCTGCAGATCTGGGAAAACCTCCTCCCCTGCCCACTTGGCCTGCCATGGCACCACCTGCAGAAGGCCCTCGGTCCACAGGATAAACTGAGCCTGTGCCTGGAACTCCTCCCCCAGGCCCTCCTTGTCTTCCCCTTGCTCCTCACTCTGGGTTCCCTGCTGCACCTCACTCTCCTCTCCCTGCACACACTGCTCTGCAGCCACCCAGTCCTCCCCTCTCCCGCACTCAAGATCAATCCCAACATCCTGGCCTGTGTCCAACCTCAGCTCCAGGGTCTCAGCCTCCCCCACCTGCATGAAGTCCTCCCACTCCAGCCCCAAAGCTGCCCTCTGAACTTCCTGTGCCCTTGTGTCCTGGGTATCACCACTTCCCTGCACCGAGGTGAAGCTAAAAGCCTCCTGGATCATCCTGCTTGCCCTGTCCTTCCTGGTGCAATGGCCCTGGGGTGCACTGTGAGTCCTCAGGCGCCCTGCAGCTGAAGGCCCCCCAGTGGAACTGAGAGGAAGCACGCTGCCCCCAGGAGCCCCTCAGTCTCCCAACACAGCCTGACTCTGGATGCTCCCTGGCTCTGAGACTGGTGCTGTGAAGGAGCAGGTGGTGCAGAGCCTGCTGAGTCCAGGCAAGGTGCTTGCTCACTGTTGTATGCAACCAGGCCCTGGTGTGCTGACTGGGTGCACACTGGGCTCATGCACAGGCGCTGGCCATGTGAACATGTGGTACAGAAGGCACCTGGCCAGGCCCAGCCTGCTGTTTCTGTTTGGGCTCCTCAAAAGCCTCCTCCAATCACGGACAGGGCAGTGGGTGTCACCCTGCGCAACCCCGCCCCACACTCAAAGTTCTGGTGTAGGTAGATGGTAACTCGGAGGTATCCTCTTATCTCTTCATTAGCCAGAAAATGGAGATTTTGAAAGCTTAGAATCTTGACCTGACTGAAAAGAAGGAAGAAATGGTGGAACTTGAAAATGACTTCAGGTTTTCTCACTGTGCTGAATGAAGTCAAACACTGCTGCAGTTAAATATTTTACCCGTTGTTCTCCCCGCATGAACTACAATAATAATGTGCTTTGTGTTGACATTTACTGCTGTGTTGCTGACAATTACCTGGAAGAGAAGTTAAGGGGATTCAATGGGTTGGAAAAAGTTGAGCTAAATCAGAAAGCAGGTCTAATTAAGCAAGTTTATTCTCTATCTATCTAAAGACACACACACACACACACACACACACACACACACACACACATATTTATATGGCTAAGGTGACTCGTGCATGTGCCATAAGTTTGAACCTGTTGCTGGCGCCAATTGCATGCATGTGTTTCAAATCGGCATTGTCAATCTGAATTTGGTTGACACTGCTATTATAGAGAAAGGGCAAATAGCAGTACTAAAATATTTCTTCTAATTAATCTCCTTTCAATGTGCACAAATCCATGCACCTGGCCACTGGTATTCTAATAGTGGCAAGATATCATCTGTAAATACTAATATTCTATTGGGCCAGGACATGCCAAATTGGTCACACATATCTATAAATATAATAGCGTAAGCGACATTATGAGTGGTTGGTACAATGCACACCGACCACCAGGACGCAGACGCTCAACACAGGAGCTTCCCCCAGGTGGTCAAGGCTCTCCCACAGCGAGAGCATCACTCAGCCAGAAGGCGGGCTAAAGGCTGGAAAGTGCAGCTGTGACAGCAAGAGCCTCTGCTGCCTATGTGACAAGGCTACGAAGCAGTGGTGGCAGGTGGAGTGGGGCTTGGATGAGCGGGAACAGAGCACCTGACTCCAGCTTGGGCTCCTGCCCACCTGCCTGCCGTTTCGTGCACTGCTACATCCCTCAGGAGGTGTCAGACCTAACCTGGCAGTCCCACATCTCCCAAGGGGTCCCAGATTGTGTGAGGGTGCAGACCAGGCTGTGGGACGCCACTGGTGCTTGAATTTCATTCACCGGGCTTCTAGTCATTTTATTATTTATCACCGATTTAGCATGGTTCTCTTCTAATGCTGAATAATTTAAAGGTATAACCTGAATTTTGGTAATGATGGCCATTCAGATTTTACTGCTCTTTAGCGGTATTATTTAATGGCTTATATGAAGGGCACTCATCACCCTCAAAATATGAGAACTATTACATGTCCCACAAACTGTACTATGCTTCAGTGCTAATTCTTTCCACTAATGCCCCTAAGTGAGCCTTTCACTAATTTTCTTTGCTCACTAGCTCATCCAAAATTGAAATGGGCAGACTGCTTGTCTATATTCAAGTGCAGAGGCATATTCTTCTTAACTACACTGATGCTATCAATACTTTCAATTTTCCAACATAATTTATAGTGAGGGTCTCTATGTTAGACTTTAAAACATCTCTTTACTAATATGAATAAGTCACTTTTACCTTATTTCTTCACAACTATGTGCACGCTCTGATGTAGCAACTTTCAGTGTCTGACTCTTTCAAGTGTCCCTTTACACCCTTCTTTTCATTAAAAACAGGCCATCTGAATCCACACTGATCACTTTTCAGCCTGTTGTGATAATTCAGACATTCCTTGGGTTACGTTGGACTCGAGGTACATAAGTTTTGTGGTTACGTTGCCATTCCCCATTTATTTATTAAAAAAAAAAAAGTTTGAGCATTTCTACGTATGTACATATGTGCTTTATGTTTTCTTATTATTCATTTACCACAAGAAAGGTCAGCAATTGTTCTCTTTCTTTTAATTATTTTTTAACTGTTGCACGCCATTACTGCTGTGTATGTGTCTCCATGTGAGTGACATACGTGCTTATGTAGGTGAGTTCTGACTTACGCGAATATTGCATTACATCCCACTGCAGGAACGTGTCAACAATGTAACGTGAGGAACTACTGGACTTGTATCCTGTTGATTAAGATGTAGTTATTTGGTCTCCATATTTCTTCAATAAGTATATGATTGTTGGAAGTACAAATTATATCTTTATATATTAATGTGTTAATTAGAATTTTCACTCAATAAAAATAAATGCCTTGTCCTTACAAAAAGATCTGGTCTTATAATTGAATGGCCTAATACATATTAGAGTAGGGCACGACTACCAAAGTTTCTCAGAAGAACACGGGTTGAAATGAAGAGTATATCCTGCCTACCCCTACTTGAAACAAGAGCCTTAGTTGAGCTCCATCATGATCCAAACAGAAACAAACAGTAAGATACATGGCAGGATTCTGTTACTATATGCCTACTGAGCATGCCTCAGTGCATATTTCCTTACGGTGCTACTGATCAGAATGTGCACTCACAGGACATTAGGGCCTTCATGCACAACTCCATCCTGAAACCACATGAAAAGGAGCGTATTGGACAAGAATGTTAGCAGGGACTTTACAATGCAGAGGGATTCCGAAGAAGATTGTAAAAGGTGGCAGAACCCTAGCCAGTTGGGAACAGTGGAAGATCAACGACCTTCATACTGAAAGGCCCCAGTTTCGATTCAGGTCAAGGGCACTTGCCTGAGTGTGGGATCAATCTCGAGTCTGAGGCTTGCAGGAGGGAGCTGATCAAAGAATCGCTCTCATCACTGATGTTTCTAACTCTCACATGCTCTCTGTTTCTCTCTGAGATAAATAAAAATATATGTAAAAGCATGGTGGCAGAATAAGTGGATGCTACAGGGACATGCTCCCAGGAACAAACTGATATTCCAACTAAAATACAGAACAACTTCCGGAATAATCAATGGAAAACTCACAGGAGAGAACCCTGACACCTAGGACCGAAGGTGGAGGCCCCGTAGACACTGGTACGAGGAGAGGAGGCTTGAAGGGGCGGGCCTGACACCCACAGACAGCAACTGAAGTCTCGGAGAGATATCTCAACTATGGAGGACTGCCACTGAGAACTCTGGGTCTAATCTCCAAGCTACGCCTCCTAGCAGAGAGCACAGAACTGAGGAGGGTACCCATATAACCTGTGGATGTGAATAGCAGCAGGACACTGTCTGCCAGTGAGAGACAGCTGGAAATTCAGGTATCCTCTTAAAGGGCCAGCGCACAAATTTCCCTGTGGAGCCACACACCTTGTGCCCTGGCAAAGGGAGGGTGAAGTGGACTGGAGCTGTGAGGGAAAAAGCCAGAACTGGGGAGTCAAGGGTTCCAGCACAGAAGACAGACACTTCAAGTTTCCTTGGAGGAGTCATTTCCTCATGCAGCAGAAAAAATCTTTCCCATGCAGACATTTACCTTTCCTGGAGGGGAGACAATTAACACATGCTACTGGGAAACACCTTGCCCTGAGGACACTTAAGAGATTATAAATAACAATTAACCTCCACGCAGAGGCAACTGTCCAACCCTGTTGAAACAAACTCTTTCTATAACCTGAGGACCATTGCCTTGGAGGCAAGTTAAGTTGGAATCCTATCAGTCTATAGACAGAGGAGGTCTCTGGAGGCTTTGAGTCTTTGCCTGACCTAATTAGTCAGAAACATCCTTTAACAATTTTCTGCACTAGAGACTGATAGGCAGACAGGTCTGCCTAACTTGTCACCACAAACCCACACAGAAAGCCAGAAAGAGGAATTAAATAAAAAATCCTCAAATGAGAGAACTGGAGAATTCTCCAGATATTGAGAGAGATGAAGCACACAGAAGACATTTATCTGAATCTGACTTCAGAGTTATGAAGGTAAAAGAGCTCAACAGCATGAAAAAAGATATAGTGACTACGAAAAGAAGAACAGTCCTAGATATAAAATGACATAATACAAATAAAGAACACATAGAAGGAATAGGCAGATATTAGGGAAAGCTGAGGATCCAATCACTGATATAGAACAGAGTTAAAAATATCACCCAATAAAAAAAAGGCAGAAAAATTAAGATTTAAAACAAACAAACAAACAAACAAACATCAGGACCACTTACATCACAGTATTAGAATAGCCAGTGTGCCAAAAGAGGCAGGAGGGGAGAAAGGCATAGAGAAGGTCTTTGAAGAAACAATGGCAGAACACTTACCTAACCTGGTAAAGGAAAATCCCACACAAGATCAAGAGCCAAAGAGAACCCCAAAGAAGAAGTACCCAAACAAACACGTGACCAGACACATCATAATTAAAATGCCAAAAATTAAAGACAAAGACAGAATCTTCAAGGCAGCAAGACAAAAGAAAACTGTTAGCTATGAAGGAGTTCCCATAAGGCTGACTCCTGATCTCTCATCAGAAACTCTACAGGCCAGAAGAAGATGGCATGAAGTACTCAAGTTAATGGAAAGCAAGGATCTGAGACCAAGATTACTATATCTGGCAATTCTTTCATTCAAAATAGACGGTCAAATACAGAGCTTCCTAGACAGAAAAAGGCTGAAGGAGTACATCATCTCCAAGCCAGCTTTACAAGAAATGCTACAGAGATTGCTGTAATGAGAAGGAGAAACAGAGACAGAAACTTAGCCACACAGAAACAAAATGGAAAGAAATAAATACCTATGAATAATAACCCTAAATGTAAATAGGTCAATGCTCCAATCTAAAGGTGTAGTGGAGCCAAATGGATACAGAAACATGATGCAAGTATATGCTGTCTACAGGAGCACCATCTCAAAACAAAAGACACACACAGGATGAGAGTGAAGGAATGGGAAAAATTTCCATGCAAATGGAAAAGGAAAAAAAAGGCCGAAGTAACAATACGCATATCAGAAAAAAAAGACTTTAAAATAAAGGCCATCCCAAGAGATAAAGGTCACTGCATGATACTAAAGGGACCAACCAACAAGACGATATAACCCTAGTAATCATATATTCAGCCAACATAGGAGCACCTCAATATATATATCTCAAACAAACAAATAAACAAAAAATCAAAACAAACAAAAATTCTAGAAGACTTTAACAGAGAGTGTGACAAAAGGACAGTCACAGTAAGGGACTTTTATCACCCCTCTGACATCACTGGATAGATCTTCCATATGAAAAAATAACAAGGATGCAGAGCCTCTAATGGACACACTGGATCTATTAGATTTACGTGACATTTTAGAATAGCGGTTCTCAACCTGTGGGTTGCGACCCCTTTGTGGGTCAAATGGCCCTTTCACAGGAGTCGCCTAAGTAAAGGGTGTCCCACAATTCACGCAAGAAGTAATTTTGATAGAAAACAAGGTTTACAATTAAAAACTGTACATTTTTATTGATTCATAAAGAAAGTAAAAGAACTGCACTTGGAAAACTACAGGACATTGAAATGGAGATAAAGATATCAACCAATGGATTCATATACCATGTTGATGGGTTGGTAGACTTAACTTCATTAACATGTCCATACCACCCAAAGCAATCTATAGATTCATTGTTATCTCCAATAATATACCAACAGAATATTGCACAGACACAAAAAAATCCTTGAAAAAATTCAAATGGTGTAAAAATAGTCTGAGGAAGAAGAAAAAAGTTGGCGGGCTCACAATACCAGATATTAAGCTATATTATAAAGCCACCATTCTCAAAACTGCCTGCTACTGGCACTAGAAAAGACATATACTCCACTGAAACAGAACAGAGAACCCAGAAGTGGACCCAAGTCATTACGCTCTATTATTAATTTACAAAGGAGGCAAGAGCACACAATGGAGTCAAGACAGTCTCTTCAATAAATGTTAGGAAAATTAGAAAGATACATGCAAAATAATGAAACTAGACCACCAACTTACACCATTCACAAAAATAAACCCAAAATGGATGAAGGACTTAAACATCAGATGAGAACCTATAAAACAACCTTATAAGATTGCCTATGTAGCAATATATCAGATATGTCTTCGCAGTACCTTTATTGATACAGCTCCAAAGGCAATGCACACAGAGGGTAAAATAAACAAGTGGACTCCGTCAAAATAAAAACCTTCTGCACAGCAAACAAAATCCTGAACAAAACAACCAGAAAGCCCACTGCATAGGGAGAACATATTTGCCAATGGTATCTCGGATAAGTGTTGAATCTCCAAAGTTTTCAGGGAACTCACACAAATTAACAATAGGAAGATAAACAATCCAATCAAAACATGGGCAAAGGACCTAAATTAACACTTTTTAAAAGGAGACCTATAAAAGGCCAAGAGACATACGAAAAATGCTCAAAGGCACGAACAGTCCAAGAGATGCAAATCAAAACGACAATGAGGTACCATCCACACCTGTCAGAATAGCTGTCAGAAAAAAATCAACAAACCACAAGTGCTGGTGAGGATGCAGAGAAAAAGCAACCCTTGCGCACTGCTGGTGGGCATGCAGACTGCTGCAACCACTGTGGAAAACCATATAGAGTTTGCTTAAAAAATTAAAAATGGAGCTCCCCTTTGACCCAGTGTTCTCTCTTCTAGGTATATATCCCAAGAAATGAGAAAGGCCAATCAGGAAAGATATATGCAACTGTATGTTCATACCAGCCCAATTTACAATAGCTAAGAATTGGAAACAGTCTAAATGCCCATTAGCAGATGCACGGATGAAAAAACTGTGGAACATCTATACAATGGAATACTCTACTGCTGTAACAAAGAATGAACTCGTATAATTTGAAACAGCATGGATGGACTTGGAGAGCATTACACTAAGCAAATTAAGCCAGTCAGAGGACGATAAATATCACATTATCTCACTAATTTGTGGAATATAATGAACATTAGCTGATGAACAACAAGACATCCAGACACAAAGAAGCATTGATCACACTGTCAAACCTTAGAGTAAAGTGCTGGAGGCAAAGACCAACAGTAGTATGGGTGTGTGTATATGTGTGTGTGTGTATGTATACGTGTGTGTGTGTGTGTGTGTGTGTGTGTGTATGTATGGAGAGCTAATGAACTTTGACATGAACTTTGATATTCAGCAGGGCTGAAAATCAGCATTTTATTAAACGGCTGTTGGGAAAATGCTGAAGGCAATCTTGCTAACCTGATAATTAAACTTTACTACTGATATGCCTGTCTGCTTTGCTAAAGGGCATATATGAGAAACCTACAGCCAAGTAAATGAAAGCTGATGGGTGCTGCATTTCAGAGAGCCTCTCCCCAAGAGAAAAAGGTCTCCGCCTGGCTCCCCAATGCCTTCTAAATTTATATTTGTTGTCTAGTGTATTCATTTGTGTGCAGCTCCTTTCCCAGATCCTGAATCATTGCAGCAAAAGGTTGCAACATTCTGGCGCCCAATGTGGGACATCTGGAGAATAAGTCTCACCAGAGCAAAAAAAGAAGACTGTCAAGGGCATGTACCTTGGTTGCGGGGACATACCCAGTGGGGACTGTGCAGGAGGCAGCTGATTGATGTTTCTCTCTCATTGATGTTTCTAACTCTCTATCGCTGTACCTTCCTCTCTGTTAAAAATCAATAAAAATATCTTAAAAAAAAACACAAAAAAACTCATTCAAGCATTAAATCTCACCATTAATAAGACACAATAAGTAAAAAGATAGTTTTACTTAAACTGTATGCATTACAGCATTTGCCAGCATATCTCTCTCCAATTGGTATTTCCGAAAAGAAACCAAGTTTGTAGCACTATTTAAAAGAAAGAAAAAGGTTTTTAAAAGAAACTCCATAACTGTGGCCTAGAAATTTCTCTGGAAGAAGAAACGGAAGGAGATTCCCTTCAAATATCTAGAAAACTGCATATAAAAATAAATGTATCAGGCCTCAAAAAGAAAACAATTTGCATTATGCTTTCCTAAAAAAAAAAATATGTCAATATACTCAAAGACTGATAGCAGAAATCCAATTAGTGTCATTCACTGTCCCCACCCAATGAGAAAGGAAGATAGGAAATAAGCCTTGTTTTAGACTGATTTAAATTAGCAAATGGAAATAAAATAATATTCAGGGGAACATAGTTGGAATAGGCAGAAACCTATTCCTGGAGAAGTCACTGTTTTTACTGATAGTTCATCTCATGGTAAAGCTGCTTATACTGCAATGATTTCAGACCAAGTCATGCAGACCAGTCATACTTCTGTGCAAAGAATCGAATTAGAAACGATCAAGGCTGACTTGCAGGATTTCCAAAAGCCTCTTCATATTATCTCTTTATCTGCTTATGCTGCTGGCTTTGTAAACAGAACTGCAACTACTCAATTTAAATGACTCGGTGACCGAAGCCTTTCTATACTATTTGAACAAGTCCTGGTCCTTTAACAAAAGGAAATGAATATGCCTGTCAGTTAGTTATTTTATTAAACAAGTCACAGAATTTCACAAGCTTTTACATCAGCCTGCCAAAATATTGTACAGCCGGCAAAACAGATTATGAAGAAATGCCCTCCTTGCATGTTACATCTACTACAAGGGCTCTAAAATCCCAACTTGGAAAACAAAAGTGGTGGAATAGTGAAGACATCTCTTGTAAGTAGACCACACCAAGCCTTAATTACTTTAAATTTTACCCTTGTAATGCTGATGGTAAGACACCCATAGAATTACACTGGTGTCAGAATAAGCCAAAGCAAAATGGTCTGGTTAAATGGAAAGATACCGAGTATAGTTCAAGGAAGGGTCCCTTTATTAATCTTTGGTCAAGGATATGCTTGTGTATTTGCAGAAAACTCCTCCAAGCCTGAGTGGATTCCTGCAACATGAATCTGAGAGAGGAACTGACCAAACTACTCCAACTACAGATAGCAGTGCCCCAAGCAACATGCTGAGAAGACAGAGGAGAAACATCTAGAGATGGGGGATGGTGACCATGCCTTGCCACGCTAGCAGTCATCAGCTGTGCCTATGTGCCGGTGGCTCTTGACAAAGCCAAAAGAGGTCAGACCTATATTGTCATTTCTCACCGTTTGCCCACCATCCAGAACTCGAACATCATTGCTGTCATGTCACAAGGGAACAGTGACTGTAAAGGGACCCATAAAGAACTGATAGCCCAAAAAGAAGCCTACTATGGACAAATTCCTTAAATACCTGAAAACGATATTTAAAAGGACATGAAAGAACTCAATCCTTTTCATTGAATCTCCTTACAGTTGCTTTTTAGAATAACCAATATTGTCTCTCTTTCTTGTTCTTCTATGTTTTCTTCCAGTCTGAAGAAGAATCACAAGTCTTAAAAGAATCTGAGCCCAGAAGATGGCATTCACCTTTCTAAATTACTTAAGAAAACAAAAAGGGGGAAATGATGGGGCAAAGACCAAAAGTAGTTAACATATCAATGCGAGAATTCCCACAGAAGGCGAATGGATTTTGATATTCAGCATGGCAGAAAATCAGCATTTTGTTATCCTGTTGTGGGGAAAATGGCTGAAGGCAACCTCCTAACATGAAAATTCTTCTATTGTTTACTAAACTTTACCATTGATATGTCTGTTTGCTTTGCTAAAGGACAAATGTGTATTCAAGTAAATAAAAGCTATTTTGTCCTGGGCTTCAGAGTGCCTCTCCATTAGAGAAAAAAGCCCACAGTACACAAAAAGAAAGAGATAAAAAAGGTCAGAACAGAAATAAATGACGTAGGGACGAAAAAAAAAATAATACAAAAAATCAATGAAACCCAAGCTGGTTCTTGGAAAGAATAAACAACACTGATGAACCTCTAGTCAATCTCAGCAAGAAACTAAGAGAGAGCACCCAAATAAACAAAAACAGAAATGAGAGAGGTGAAGTAACAAACGACCCCACAGATATACAAAGGATTATAAAAAATTACAATGAACAACTCTACTACAACAAACTGGACAAGCTCAATTAAATGGACACATTCCTACAAAAAGACAAGCTTTCAAAACTCAATCAGGAAGAAGCAAAAATCCTGAACAGACCGATAAATACTGATAAAATTGAAACAGTAATCAAAAAGCTTCCAAAAAACAAAAGCTCTGGACCAGATGGCTTCACAGGGGAGTTTGACCAAACATTCAAAGAAGAAGGAAAACCAAACTTTCTCACACTATTTCAAATAATTCAAGAGGACGGCATACTTCCAATCTATTTTTAAGAAGCCAGCATTACCATAATCCCAAAGCCAGAAAAAGACACTACAAAGAAAGTGACTTACAGGCCAATATTCCAGATGAACATTAATGCTGCAATCCTCAACTAAATTCAGCAAACTGGATTCATCATTGCATTAGAAAGATCATACACCATGACCAAGTGGGATTTATTCCAGGGATGCAAGGATGGTACAAAATCAGCAAATCAATGAACGTGAAACATCACATAAACTATTTGAGGGAGAAAAACCACACAATCATATCAATTGGTGCAGAAAAGGCATGTGACCAAGTGCAACAGACTTTTCTGATAAAAACACTCAGCGAAGTAGGAATAGCAGAATCATCCTTCCACATAATAAAAGCCTTATATGACAAACCTACAGCCAACAACATACTCAAAGTGCAAAACAAAAACCATTTCCCTCTAGGACAGGAACAAGACAGGGATGCCCACTTTCATCACGCCTGTTCAACACAGTACTGGAAGTCCTAGTCAGTGTGATCACACAAGAAAAAGAAATAAATGGTTCCCAAATTGGAAAAGAAGAAGTAAATTGTCATTATTTGCAGATGACGTGATACTGTACATAGAAAACCACAAACACTCCTTCAAAAATTTAATAAACTTACTAAATGAATTTGTCAATGTAGCAGACTACATAATTAATGCCAAGAAATTTGCTAAAGGACAAATGTGTATTCAAGTAAATAAAAGCTGTTTTGTTCTTGGCTTCAGAGTGCCTCTCCATTAGAGAAAAAAGCCCACAGTACACAAAAAGAAAGAGATAATAAAGGTCAGAACAGAAATAAATTACGTTTATGGCATTTTTATACACCAATAGTGAACTTACAGAAAAGGAGATTGAAAAAAGAATCCTATGTATCATCCCACCAAAAAAAATAAGACACCTAGGAATAAATTTAGCTAAGGAGGTAAAAGACCTACACTCAGAAAACTAGAAGATGTTGAAAAAAGAGATAGAGGAAGACATAAACAGATGGAAGGACAAACCTTGTTCATGGATTGGTAGAAACAACCTCATTAAAATGGCTATAGTACCCAAAGCAATCTATACGTTCAATGCACTCCGCATTAAAACACCAACAGCATATTTCACAGACCTAGAATGAACTCTCCAAAAATCCATCTGTAATTAAAAAAAAAAGACCCTGAGCCCAAACAGGTTTGGCTCAGTGGATAGAACGTCGGCCTCCGGACTGAAAGGTGCCTGGTTCAATTCAGATCAAGGGCATGTACCTTGGTTGGGGGCACATATCAAGTAGGAGGTGTGCAGGAGGAGGCTGATCTATGTTTCTCTCTCATCGATGTTTCTAACTCTCTATCCCTCTCCTTTACTCTCTGTAAAAAATCAATAAAATATATTTAAAAAACAAACAAATCCCAAAGAGCTGCAGCGATCCTGAGAAAGAAGAACAAAGTAGGAGGTATCTCAGTACCAGGTATCAAGCTGTTTTACAAAGCCACTGTTCTCAAAACTGCCTGACACTGGCACAAGAATAGACATATAGGCCAATGCAATAGAACAGAGAACCCAGAAACCAATCCAAACCAATAAGCTGAATTAATATTTGACAAAGGAGGCCAAAACATACAATGGAGTTAAGACAGTCTCTTCAATAAATGGTGCTGGGAAATTTGGTCAGACACATGCAGAAAATGAAACTAGGCCACCAACTTACACCATGCACAATAATAAGGTCAAAATGGATAATGACTTAAACAGAAAGCTGGAAACCAGAAAAATATATAGAGGAATCCATAGGCAGCAGAGTCTCAGATATATGCTGAAGCAATCTCTTCACCAACGCAGCTCCTGGGGCAATGGAAAATAAAGTTAAAGTAAACAAATGGGACGACATCAAAATAAAAGGCTTCTTCATATCAAAAGAAACCATCAACAAGACAACAACAAAGCCCACTGCATGGGAGAACATATTTGCCAATGTTCTCTCTGATAAGGGTTTCATCTCCAACATTTACAGGGAACTCATACAACTTAACAAAAGGAAGATAAACAACCCAATCACAAAAATGGGCAACGGACCTAAATAGATACTTTTCCAGAGAGGACAAAAGGAAGGCCAAGAGACACATGAAAACATGCTCAGAGTCACTGATCTCCCAAGAGATGCAAATCAAAAGGACAAGGAGGTACTACCTCACAGCTGTCAGAATGGCTATCACCAACAAATCAACAAAGGGCGAGTGCTGGTGAGGATGGGGAGAAAAAGGAACCCTCCTTCACTGCTGGTGTGAATGCAGACTGGTGCAGCCACTATGGAGAAGAGTATGGAGTTTCCTCAAAAAACTAAAAACGGAACTCCCATTTGACCCAGTGATCCCACTTCTAGGAATATATCCCAGGAACCTAGAATTACCAATCTGAAAGGATGCATGCTCCTCTATGTTCACTGCAGCACAATTTACAATAGCTAAGGTTTGGAAACAGCCTAAGTGCTGGTCAGCAGATGAGTGGGTTAAACAGCCGTGGTACATCTACACACTGGCATAGTATGCTGCCACAAAAAAGGAAGGGGCACTGACCATCTGCAACAGCATGGATGGAGCTGGACAGCATTATGCTAAGCAAAGCTAGTCAGTCAGTGAGTCCGAGAAAGAGAAATATCACATGACCTCACTCATCTGTGGATTATAATGAACAACATAAACCAATGAACAAAAACAGATCCAGAGACAGAGAAGCATGGATCAGACCATCACCCTCAGAGGGAAGGTAGGGGAGGGTGGGGCTAAGGGGGAGAGATCAACCAAAGGACTTGTATGCATGCCTATAAGCCTAGCCAATGGACGCAGACACCAGGGGGTGAGCGTGAGGGCATGCTTGTGGGGTGCGGGTGGAGGTGTGAGGGTAGTGGGGGATAAGAACACATATGTAATACCTTAATCAGTAATAGGAATGAAAAGGAACCCAGGAACATATCATCAGGTGAGAATTCACACACTCACACTCACGCACACTCAGGCACCCGCACACTCACACCAGGAGAGGGCTCTGCCGCTCTCAGTGGAAGTCACCTCTTATCTCCAAGCCTGACCACCGCTTTCTCACCAGCTGAACCAGAGGACAATGATGAGTGACGGGCCTGGTGCTCTGCGGAAAGCGACCTCTCCCTCCCGGACAGTTCCCACCATCCAGCAGCCTCTTTTCGGCCCCCTCTCTGTCCCCACGCCCTGAGCAGGGCTGGGCTGGCCTGAGAGCCCACAGACTTGAGGAGCCAGATCCCGGGGGAGTTGGCACCGGGGCCTGTGGGGGTCCCCTTGGTCAACTGCAAACTCGGCCAGCTGAGGTCACACAATAAAGGCCGACGCCAGAGTTCCATGAATTGTTGCGTGTAAGTCCCCTCAGCGAGCTCCCACTCTGGGGCAGCAAGCGGAAGGCTTCACGCCAGTGAGCCAGGTTTGGACCTCAGGCCTTCACTCCAACCAGTTGGGAACTCATTTTCAGATGGAAAAAGCGACTGGGGAGAGGCTGCGCGTTGCCAGTGACTAGAGCAAGTTCACCCCTGGAGACAGCAAGTTCACCCCCTGAGACAGCAAGAACCCAGAGTGTGCGCTTACCTTTTCCACAGGCCGTGCTCCTCACCACTTGGACTCCTGCACAGCAGGGAGGCTGGCAGGAAGGAAGAGGTGGGGGGCTGCGCCTGGCAAGCTTCCTGGGACTGCACCCTGGTTCCTGCCAGGGCGAAATCTCGCAGGATCAGGAGATCAGGAACAAACCAAGATCAGGGGGCAGGAGGGGGGGCGTGTTTTAACAGGCCCACAGAAGGTGGGGAGAGGGGTGCCTGTGCCACTCCCACCAGGCTGCAAGGGGTGGCAGAGGGTGGGGGACTGTCAGGGGGACCCTGTGCTTCCAGGCATGAGGTTGGGGGCGGTCGCGGAAGTGGAGGGAGAAACAGGAGGCCGCGACCCCCAGCTAACCTCCCACTCACCACCCCTGGTCTGTGTTTCTGGGGACCCCTTTCCCTCTGTGGTTGTGGCTGCCACTTACCTACCTTGTTCCCTGGGCCAGGCTTGGCGCCCCACTCCCACCCCACCGCAGCCCTCTGTCTAGAAAAGAGCGCCCTGCCCTGGGCTAGCCCACTGTCCCTACTGTCTGGATGGGGACATTTTAGTAACCCCCGGGGCAGAGGAGAGCTGGCCAGATGCAATTACATTGTCTCTCTCCACAGGTGCCCTCCTCAGTCTACCCCTGGGGTATGGGTCACCAGAGCTCTTTGACAAGCCTGGAATCCAGCCTTTGCTCTGCTCACCTCCCCTAAGCCTTCAGGTGATGGCAGCCTCCCTGCCTTCCTCCCGCCTCAGGAAGGGGTTCTCCTCTCATCAACAAATCCCTTTGGCGAAGTCACACCTGGGCCTGAAAGCAGAAGAGTGGGCAGGGGGCTCCTGAGGAGGAGCAGGCCAACAAAGCTGAGGAGAGGTGGGGAGGCACCAGCCACAGCCTGGTGCTCAGGCGCTGGCAGAGCTGCCCCTTAGCTGAACCTTAACCCAGGTTTCTCCTCTCAGGTGACGCCTCCAGGGCACACAGGGGGCCTGGCATGCTCAGTCTGGCAGGTTTTGCTGCCTGCTTTTCCATAGTCTCTTTAGGAGACAAAAGTCAGGCTTGTGAGGAGAGAGGGAGAGGGGAAGAGCAAAGCTGAGGCAGAGCCTTGTCATCCAAGCTGGCCTGAGGCATCTCCTGGGCGTCCTTGGAAATCAGCTTCTCTTAGTGAGGAAGGGCTTGTAATAAGAATAGAGCCGCAGTTGTTTAATCATTACTTACAAACTATAAATACGAGGCCCTGGGACACTGGAGGATGAAACAGGCTCTACTGAAAACATAGGCTGCCTCCATGGCCCATTACTCAGAAAAGAATTGCATTTTGGGAAGAGACCAGGCACAGGACCGGCTTTGATTTGGCAGCTGTGCTGCACCCTGACCCCGTCCTGGGGTCTTCCTCAGGAGGGCTGACCATTCCAATCTCATCCCAGGAAAGGGCTGAGCTGTTCCTAAAGTCTTGAAAGATTAGCCACCTTGTGGTCAGCCTTTGAGCTCCTGAAGGGCAGATAGTAGGCCCTCCCCTCCCCTTTGCATGTGACACTTGCAGCTGGCAGCTACAGGTAGCTATCTTCTCCCCAAGAGGCTGAGAGCCGAATTTCCAGGGTGAGCGACTGCTCTCCCCATACTGACCGCATCCTTGGATAAACGCTCATTGTGTGGTTCAAACCTCTCTCTGCTTAACTTGGCTCAAGGAGTGACAGGCAGCCTCAGACACATTGTGCTGCCTTTCTCTTCCCCACTCAGCCTTGGGGAATATTCAGACTCTGCAAACTGTGAGACCTTATCTGAGAGGGAGAGTGGGCAGAGGACACTGTGTCCCTGTCATGCAGGTGACCCTGCATCTCTTCACCATAGGCTGTGGGGAGGTCGTGTGGACGGAGCGTAACAGCAGGGTGGTGAGGCTGGCTTCTTGTGTGTCCCTACCCTGCCATTCCTCCAGACGTTCCCCATGCCTATGAACGAGCAGAGTTTAAGGTTTCCAGCTACATAGATGGAGGAATGTGGACAAATGAGGCGACTGCTCTCAGCCCCAGTGGATCTGGGATTGTCACCTAGAGCAGAGCAGATAAAAAGCAGAAACAAACAAACAAACAAACAGAACCAACTCTATTATTTTATACTAGAGGCCCGGTGCACAAAAATTTGTTCACTTAGGGGTGAGGGGGATCCCTCAGTCCGGCCTCTGCCCTCTTGTAGTCTGGGACCCCTCGGGAGATAATGACCTGCTGGCTTAGGCCTGCTCCTGGGTGGCAGAGGGCAGGCCCAATCCCTAGGTGCAGACCCTGGTCAGGCTCAGAGCAGGGCCGACTGGGGAGTTGGGGTGCTGCCTCCTGTCATGCACAGAACAGGGCCTATTGGGGAGTTGGGGCGCCGCCCCCTGTCATGCACAGAGCTGCAGGGTGATCAGGGGTTTGGTCGCTCCCCCTGTCATGCTGATCCCGGTGCTGGGAGGTCTCCTTGCTCCGCTGACCCTGGGGCCAGGACCCCTCTCGCTCCGCTGATCCAGGGTCCTGAGGCCTCATGGCTCCGCTGATCCCAGGGGCTGGGAGGCCTCTTAGCTCTGCTGATAACCTGGACAGGGAGGCCTCTTGGCTCCGCTGATAACCTGGACAGGGAGGCCTCTCGGCTCAGCTAATCCCAGGGGCCGGTAGGTCTATCAGCTCAGCTGATAACCTGGACAGGGAGGCCTCTCAGCTCAGCTAATCCCAGGGGCCGGTAGGTCTATCAGCTCAGCTGATAACCTGGACAGGGAGGCCTTTCGGCTCCACTGATCCCCGGGTCCTGAAGCCTCTTACACTGCTGATCCCGGGGTCCTGAGACCTCTCGGCTCTGCTGATCCCTGGGCTGGGAGGCCTATCGGCTCCGCTGATCCTGGTGCCGGGAGGCCTCTCGGCTCCGCTGATCCCCGGGTCCTGAGGCCTCGGGGCTCCGCTCATCCCGGGGTCCTGAGGCCTCTCAGCTCCGCTGATCCCGGGGTCCTAACGCCTCTTGGCTCCACTTATCCCCGGCCAGGAGGCCTGTCTGCTCCACTGTTCCCGGGGCCCTGTGGCCTCTCTGCCCTGCTGCTTCAGGGCTGTATGGCTTCGCTCAGCTTGCAGCCTGAGTATGCAAATTAACCGCCATCCTTTAGCCTCTATAATTAAAACATTGTATCTTTTGGAGTTGTTGCTTCAGGAGCTCAGAGCCCCCCAGCTGCAGATGGGGAACCTTCGCATCCTCATGCTGGGGCAAGCAAGCCTCCCTGTTCCCATCAACTGCCTGGCTGCCGGCGGCCATGTTGGCTGCCAATTAATTTGCATATCTCGCTGATTAGCAAATGGGAAGGGTAGCGGTTGTACGCCAATTACCATGTTTCTCTTTTATTAGTGTAGATTGGAACTAGATATTCAGCCTAGCTCTCCCACCTCTTTCCTAGATGCATTTGGCAATTATTTGTCCTGGTGGGGTCTCCCCCATGGCCTGGGCTCTACTCCCTTCTTTCTCCTCAGGACACACGTGACCGTTCCCAAGGCAAGTTCATGTGGGTGCCTGCACTGACGCCTCTCCCTCCCCTCCAGGTTCACCTGAGTCATCCCCCTCTTCTCCTCTGCATTTCCCCCTCTTCTCCAGGCCCTGGGCCCAGCAATCCTGGACCCAGCCTCTGCCCTGTCCAGCTGTGGGCCTACGAGGTGTGCTGGGTGAGCTGAACTGCCACCAATTCCAGTACTGGACACAGCAGACACTGGAATTTATAACCCTGCCTCCTGGGGCCAACAATGTCTGGGAACCGCTCCCACACTCCTGATTGATGGTGACAGGGGAGGAGGGGTATCTAGCTAATAGACATGTGCTGAAGCCCTCTTGTTTACCATGTTTCACTCCAATCAGGCAAAGGCAACAACCTTCTGAAGAAGGTCTCTCCCTCTCTCTCTTTTGGCCAGGAGGGTGCTGGGGTGCCCAAAGGTGCTCTCTGACACTTTGGCTACTTAATAAACAGCTGAAAATCAATATCCCCAAAAGAAGCTTCAGGGTGGCAGAAACTTGGTTTCCTTTATTTCTTAACCGTTGGCTAAGAGGGTTCAGACTGGTGTCAGTTGGCTAGTTAACCCGTGTCTCATGGTTTCTTAATTTTCCTGACACGTGTGTTCTGTTCTTCCTCAACTACCTGCAAATTGCCCATTCTCACTTCTGAAAAATAACGTCCCCCCTTTCTCCTTTGTTCAAAATATATACTACATAGTCCAATCGGCCTGGCTCAGTAGTTGAGCATGGACCTATGAGCCAGGCATCAGCATTCATTTTCCTATCAGGGCACATGACAGTTTTCAGGCTGGATCCCCAGGGTGGTGCCCACGGAAGGCTGAGGATCAATGATTCTCTCTCATTGTTAATGTTCCTACGTCTCTTTCCCACTCCTTCCTCTCTGATATCAATAAAAAACTTGCTTTAAAAACTTTAAAAATGTCATATACCCAATGTTGCTTCAATGAGTTTGTAATTTTATGGCTACGTCAATTCTATGTGAAACCTTCTTGCACATGTACTAACCCCTGATGTTCTGCTGTTTATCTCTGTGTGTTAATTTGTCTATTCGCCTGGCCTAGAAGAACCAAGCAGCCACAAATAAAGGACTTGTATGCATGCATACAAACAAAACCAATGGACATAAGACACTGGGGGGTAGGGGAGGCCAGGGGATTGTCAAGGGTGGGGGGAAAAAATTAGACATATGTAATACTCTTTGTAATACTTTAAGCAACAACAACAACAAAAAATGTTAATGAGGTATTTTACCTTTAAGTTTTGCACAAAGTCTTCTTAGTTTGATGTCTCTCACAGGCCATCTCACTAAGGATTGAGTGCTAAATTGTATCTTTTTAAATCAGGAATGCTGAGTCTGTATTTGCATTCCCTAGCATTTGATAAAATAGATTCATTGACACACTCAAGGTGTTCTAAACAATAACCAAAGTATATGTTACCTTGATAGATTAAAATAAAAACTCAGCTCCTCAAGTGCACTCCATATATTTCAAGGGCTTAATCATCACATGGGGTTGGTGGCTACCGTACTGGACAGGGAGGCCCTGACCATCTGCTATGTGCAGCACAGCAGGTACTACAAGGCTGAGTACCTTGTTTCCAGGGGTGGGGAGGGCTGCTGTTGGTGAAACTGGTCCCAGGGGAGATGCTGCAAGCACTGGTCAAGGGAAGACACTGCAAGGGTAGGTGCTGCAGCTCTGTTTGCCTGTGTGGCAGCTGCAGCCACAATTAGGGACACAGCAGGGAACCTTTGTTTGGGCCTCAGTGTCCCCAATCTCAGTCCAGGGCTCACTAAGTTTTGTGCTGAGCAGAGGTCTCTGGGCTCTGCAAACCTCCAAGTGGGGTGTGTGTGGGGGTGTGGGGTGAGGCTCCGGGCTCCCTAAACTGCTCCTTATATTTGATTTGCACCCATAGATGAGAAAGTGAATCATGCGCAGGTATCATGAATGTTTGTTTACCAGCTGTTGTCAACCTCTGGGTCAGGAACAATGGAACTACATCCTGCATATCAGATATGTACATTACTATTCATAACAGTAGCAAACTTACAGTTATGAAGTAGCAACGAAAATAATCTTATGGTGGGGGGTCACCACACATGAGGAAATTTATTAAAGGGTCGCAGCATTAGGAATGTTGAGAACACTGGTTTAGACAGTTGTGGAACTTTGGAACAAACCTTGGCTCACACTTATTGGGTCCTGTGGTCTCAGCTCTTCGCCCTGAATAACTCTGCTCAGGGGCCTTGTCTCCATGGGGAGCCCCTCCCAGATTTATTTTTAAACATATATACCAGACACACCCTCTTGGCCAGGTCCCAAGGAGGCAGGACACTCTTTGAGGTCCCACCTTTAGGGGTCTGAAGTGAGGGGGGACAGTGAAGACAGTCCAGGCTCAGAGAAGGCCTCTGAATGAATAGGCATGAACACCTTCCCACCTCCACTGCCAACACAGGACAGCCTGCTGAGACCAATAACCCCAGGGGTAGGCTGCCCTGTCCAGCTCTGGGCTCAGGAGGCACTCTGAGAGCCTCTAGCATGTCTGGGTCCCTGTGCTCCTCACCACCCTTGATCACTGCACAGGCATAGTTTGTTTCTTGGGTGACCAGTTATTTCATTGAGGCTCAACTGGAGCCATGGTCCTGGACTTGCAATCTGCCTGTGCCTTTGTCTTCATTTTCAAGTTCATGAACTCTCTCTTCATGACTCAACCTCCCTCAGCATTCAGGTCTCTGAAGCAGAAGCTCCAGAAGAGCCAGTGACACTGGGTGGGGAGGAGTGCGGGTTATAATGAGGTGGCCTAGCCCCAATAAGGCAGGGCCACTGCCTCTCAACTTCTGATGGATCCTGTCAGTTTGTAGCCTTCAGGGATCTCAGACCATTCCTCTGGCTACCGGTTCGGCACTCCAGCCTCTGTGATCATCTCTAGGCACCAGCGTGGAAGGAGGCTGATGTCATTGTTTCATATCCCATCTGTGGCACTTACCACAGTGCCTCAAGCAACTGGGGGAAATGAGAGCAAACCTGCCTGAGCTCCCAGGATCCCTGCTCACTGAATTCCTGTTTCCCTGTGTCCAGGGACATTTATGTCTCCATGGCTGGAGTTCTCTCTGAACTCCTCTCACCTCTCATCATGGACACGAGGAACCTACTCCAGTTTGGTGGCCCCTTGAAAAAGAAGCGTACCACAAGAGACACCACAGATGAGAACTTCCTTTAGGCTCTCTGTCTCCTTTGACACAACAATCAGTCAATATTTCATGAGGACTGAGCTGGGGGAGAGTTGGAGGGACAAATCCTGTGCACTGTACAGAACTGACCCCCCCAAGGCCCTACCCGCTGCCCTCGTACCAAGCTTGGCACAGTGTCCTTTCCATCTTGATGAAATATTTCCCAATTGGCTCCTTTGCCCCATCTATCAAAAGATAGCATGGGGCTTTGTCTGTTGAGCAACTTTCTCCTAACTGCATTCACCTAATTTGCCTAGATGAAAGCATGAAGAAATTCATCCACCCACAGGTGTCATGAATGTGGAGTCTATGAAGAACTTCTGAACAAACTTGGGCTTGAGCTTCTGGAGCCTTGTGTACCCGGTTCTTCTCTCTTCCGTATTTTCCCAAACTCAGAGTATAGCCATCAGTCCCAGCTTGAGGAATCTCCTTGCCCCTCCTGGAACAGAGCCTCACAGGGACCAGGGGGAGCCTCTCCTCTCTCAGGTGGAGTCACACCCTGATCACCTGTCCTTCAATTCTGTAATGCCAGGTAGGTGCTGGGCCCAGTGCCTCCTTAGACATCAAGGAAGGAAAGGGCAGAAAGTTGAGAGGTGCCAATGGATGTCACCCAGGCTCCACACGGAAAGCATCTTCCTGCCCGTGATGGGAGGGAAGGAATTCCTTAAACAAAGAACCACATGGGAACCAGTGTGGGAATTCATAAGCGACGTCCTAAAATGTCATTGATTGTAGGAGGAAAATGTCCTCTTTGGTTTATGGTAAGGCATAATTCAATGGGAAGCACTAGTGAAGGCTACAGAAGCTAGACTGTGAGCAAGGTTATACTGATGGATATTTCTAGGTCCTTCCCTTACTTTGTGTGCAGTCCTAAGCAGTGGGAACAGACTCTCAGGTTTCCATTAATATTAAAAGTATTTCAAGAAAAGGACAGCCAGGTCAATTTAAACGCTGTTTAAAAGTTGGTTTGGGGTAGCTCCTGTGTCTGGAACACCTCCATGTGCCACTGTGCAAAACATCCTGAGAACAGCCTCTCAGAGCCGTGTGTGTGTGTGTGTGTGTGTGTGTGTGTGTGTGTGTGTGTGTCACTGTGCAGGACTGGAAGGCTGGTTCCAGAGCCTAGGTAATGAGGCCACAAAGATATCCTGGTGTTAATCCCTGGGATCTGGGAATGTTACCTAATAAGGCAAAAGGGAGTTTGCAGATGGGATGAAGGCTTTGAGATGGGGACTGGGATTGTTAATTGTATGCCTTGGTTTCACAGCCCACAGGACAGGAGAGCAGCCCAACCTAAACATGATTTCTGGGTGTGTCTCTGAGCTAGTTTCAAGAGAAGATTAGCATTTGAAGTGGTGGACCCTAAAAGGATATCACCCTCCCTATGTGCACAGCATCAATGCACTGAGAACCTGACTAGAACAAAAGGAGGAACTCACCCCTATATTCATGAATCACTGTAGGGTTGGGACATCACATCCCATCTCACAGGCCTCTGTCCTCACACTGGATCTTAAACCATCAGCTCCTCCGGTTCTCAGGTCCTTAGTCTCAGGCCAAATTAGACCAACAGCTTTCCTGGGCCCCCCAGCTTGCAGATCTTGGGGTTTCTCAGTCTTTGGAATCACACCAGCCAAATCCTCATATCCTCCTGCTGCTCTGAAGAACCCTGACTAATACAGTGGATTACGAATGTGTGCATGCAGAGTTGGGGACAGAAGATGAGCAGGAGATGGGACCACAGAGCAGAGATTGGAGTCATGTTGCTACAGCCATGGAATGCTGGCAACCTAGCAACTGGAGGAGCCAGGAAACAGACTCTCCCTGAAACTCCACAAGGAACCAGCGCATCTCTCACCTTGACTTCTGCTATTCTAAGCCTCTGGGTCTTCTCAATCTCACAGAGCCTTTGCTTCTTTGTACAATATTTTTCTCCTCACAATTTGAGAAGTCAGTGTGTCTTCACCTGGCACCATGTTTCTCATCCAACCTTGCTATTCGGTGTTTTTAGGTAATGTGTCCTCAGCCTTGAGCCAAGAGCTGCCTCACAAGCAGCACCATGGTGCCTAGTCTATGGTGGGGCATACTAATAAGCCCTGATAATAGCATCTGGGCCACCTGGTGTGGCAGGCAACACCTTCCAGTCTAGAGGAAGTTGATGGACAAAGGGCAATGGGCTCACTGGGAAATAGAAGGGGTCAAGGAACCTGGTGCTGAGCTGGAAGGGACAGAAGATGGGAAGGAAGTAATCTGGGAATTGTCCCTTCCCTCTCAGCTTCCTTCCCTGAGGAATGCAGTCTTGGCACCCCAGGGGGATGTATAGTCTTAGGACCCTAGGGGCACAAGAGCCTGGATGTGGGGAAGGTACTTGCTGGGCTTTATGCTGTCCTGTGATGAAGTTTGAAGTGCTGCTTCCCTGCAAGCCCATGAGGTCCCCAAACTGTTGTGCCCGATACATCATCTCTTAAAAGAGCTAATACATTCAAGGGCTCTGCTTCAGAATAAAACCACTGCAAAGACAGAGGATGGAGCCATGCAGAGGAGCCATCCTCACTAAGGGGAATAAGAAGGAGTGGAGGGCAATATGCAGACCCCAGCTCTGCCATTGACACCCAGGAAATGGAGTGCCCGAACCTGCCTCAGTCAAGCTGTCTTTACCTTTGCCCACACCACACAAAGGGAAGTCCTGGGATAGCTCATCCAGGATACACCAGGACTCCCCGAAGAGAATAGGTAGGTATCCCTTGACTGGCTCCATTACTGCATGCTGTCCTGGGCTCTGTCTGACCTTACTTAGAGTATATGAAAGAGTTTGACTGTTTTGAAAGCATTTACTGATTGAATTTAGGGAGAGAGGGGAGGAGAGAGAAGGACGTGGAGGTTTTGTTCTGATTTCCTAAGCACTCATTATGAATTCCTGTATGTGCACTGGCCAGGCATCAAACACCCAACCTTGCCATACCAGGATGATGCTGTGACCCACTAAGCCACCCAGCCAGGGCAAGAGCTTCATTCTTGGGAAAGCTCTTCTTTCCAGGGTTGCAGGTGTATGTAGACTCCAGGTCAGTATGGAGTGGAATGTGTTGAGGCAGGAGAAGGAAGCAGATTTGCATGGAGGCCCCTCCCTCCTCTGAGGCAGGGGAGTGGATAAGAGAAGTGTGTGGAGCCAGGCTCAGGCTTGGGGTGTCAGAAGGCAGCATTGTTGGTGTAGCTCCACCATGACCTGGCCTCTGCTCCTGCTCACCGGCCTCACTCAGGGCCCAGGTGAGGCCTCCATGGAAGGGACCGTGGGTTCACCTTGGCCTGATTCTTTGCCTCCTCTTCAGGCTCACCAGGTCCCCAGCACTGCACCCACCAGTGAGTGCTTTTGCTGTTTTCAGGGCCCTTGGCCCAGTCTGCCCTGACTCAGCCTCACTCAGTGTCCAGGGCTCTGGGACAGGCAGTCTCCTCCACCTGTGCCAGACACAGCGATGATTTTAGTTGTTATGAACATGTCTCCTAGTAAAAAGAATGACCAGGCATGGCCCTAAACTGCTGGTTTATAAAATCCAAAAATGGCCATCACTGATCCCTTATTTATTCTCTTGATAAAAATGTGGAAAAAGAGCTACACTGCCCAATCCTGGGCTGCCATTACAGGATGGGGCTGATTAGTACTGTTGTTCTTCACATGAGCCATGGCACTACCCACTGCCGGAGTCCATTCATTGTCTTCACTAGCTGAGTTTAGACAGAGACCCCCCAAAAGCTAGTAGCCCTTGAAAGTCCTAGTAAAGGTCAGGGCTTGAAAGTCCTAGCAAAGGTCAGGGCTGTGCACCACCCAGTTAATCTAGGAACCACTCAGTTAATTTAGGTAATAATAGTTGAAGCATCCCCACCTTAGTTCCCTTAATTCCTTAGATACTTATGTAGATCCTTCTTGATTATTGTTAATCAGATACTCCCAGAAATCTATTGATGGGCTAATCAGATACTTTGTCTATTCCTGGAAATTTTCTGCTGATCTGTGTGTCATTGAAACCTCCTTACCCTAAGGGCTACTCCAGATCAATAAAAGATTGGAGCGGCCTGACCAAGGAGGAAGTCCTTCGGGACTTGCCGCCTGGTCCCCCAATATTGCAAAATTATCTCGCGTCTTTTTCTCTCATTTGCTGTGCGGCTCCTCTTTCAGATACCGAACCCTACTCCACGCAGAACGTGGAGGGAGTCTCACTCGACAATCCACAGTGGTGCTTGTTTGTGAGAACATGAGACCAACACCTGCCCTGGGCTCACAGGCGCCCTCCTTGCTCTGAAGATGCTTCACCACCCCGAGCAGGTGCTCATACAACATGGCTCTGAGGAAAATTCATCCTCTCTGTGTCCTTCCTCCTCTCACAAAGCATTGAGAGCACAGTTGTTTTCTTCAGATAGTGTTCTCTCTCACACACAATCCCAAAGCAAACTCTCCGTTACTGGCTGGTTGTCTTTACTTGTGTTTTGTGCTTCCAGATGACCACTCATTCAACCTTTCATTGTAACAGCCACAAGGAGGCCCCTCGTGTGCTTATTGGGTAGGTTTCCCACAATCCTCTGGGAAATCCCCACTTTAAATCCCTTAGCCTCTTGAAGGGACAGAACGGAACTTGAAAGAACTAAGCAGAACTAAGCAGCAATGCACCCTACTCCCTCTTCAAGGACGAAGCCGGGACATACTCTTCTCCCTCTCCTCTATCTTGTCTTGCAAGGCTGGGCCCTCAGCCCAAGCCGCTCCCCCCCGAGAGTGACCACAAGAATGCTGGTATTGTCCTAACTCTCCCAACCACCCACCTGAGTGGACCAATGAAGCTCCAGAAATGTAGCGACGGTCCTAATAAGCCTACAGTGGAGGACGGCACCAACCTTCAGAATATGATGGTCACTTCCTGACCCTTATGCTGTAAAACCCTGACCAATCTCTGTAACTCACGCCACCCCTAAAGCCCACCCCAAATAGCTAGCCCTATATAACCTTTGTTCTCCTGGGACACTCTCTCTCGCCTCACCGCTGTGCCATATAGAGGCTGGGAGCCAATTCTAGAATTGATCAATAAAGACTCGTTGCTTTTGCATCGGAGGAGGCTCCCTGGTGGTGGATTATTGGGGACCCCGAGCTCTGGGCATAACATTTTGGGGGCGCGTCCGGGATCCCCAAGAAAAACCCATGAGGGACCCAACTCCCAGAGTCTGCTGTCCGCGGTAAGTGTCTATGTGTTATCGGTTCTGTCTTATGCGAGCTCGCTTCTGCAATCTGGCCTGATAAAGATCTAAGTGGACGCACTGGCGGGTCTCGGGAAGGGGGAGGCAACGGATCCCTTGCACCTCCATCTGGCGGGGTGTAAAAGCCCCCATCAGTTTTTTTTTTGTTTTTTTGTGTTTTTTTTTTCAGTTTTTCTTCTGCGGGGTCGGAAGGCTGTTCTTAGGTGTCTTTGTTTGTTTGGTGTCTGTGTTCTTTTGTTTGATTTTGTGGACTCACTGGACAAAGGCTATGGGACAGACTCAAACTACTCCTTTAAGCATTATTGTTGATCATTTTAAAGAGGTTAAGGGAAGGGCTAACAACCTCAGTGCAGAAGTGAAGAAGGGTCAATGGCGGACTTTCTGTTCCAGTGAGTGGCCGGCTCTCAATGCCGGGTGGCCGCCGGAGGGGACGTTCGACCTCCCCACCATTCGCCGGGTCAGGGAAGTCGTAGCTCGGCCGAAGGGGGGTCATCCCAATCAACTCCCTTACATTATTACTTGGCAGGACCTCGTGGAGGACCCTTCCTCCTGGCTCAAGCCCTTCCCGGCTCCACGCCCTCCGGAGCCGGCACCCATACTTGCCTTGCAGGATGCAGAAAAGAAGAAGGTGGTTCCCGGCGTAGATGGGAATCCAACTACCAACCAGGCCCAGATAGATGTCTCTTTCCCTTTAACCAGGCCTGAATGGGACTTCAACACGGCTGAAGGTAAGGAGAGGCTCAAAATCTACCGTCAGACTTTGATGGGGGGGGTCTTCGTATGGCTGCTAGGAAGTCTACCAATTTGGCCAAGGTAGGGAACGTACAACAGGAAAGGGATGAATCTCCAGCTGCCTTTCTAGAACGGATCATGGAGGCATATTGCACCTATACCCCCATGGATCCAGAAGCTCCTGAAAATAAGGCGGCTGTGGTTATGAGCTTTATAAACCAGTCAGCCACAGACATTAGAAGGAAACTGAAGAGGATAGATAGATTAGGGGAAAAGAGTTTTCAGGACTTGTTGGAGGTGGCTGAAAAGGTGTATAACAACCGAGAATCTCCTGAGGATAGGCAAGCCCATGCCATGGTGGCTGCCAGTGACAAGCAGACCCGAAACCTGGCCAAGATTCTGCTGGCCACCACCACGGAGAACCCTGAGGAGCGGACCCGCCACCTTCGCCAGCTTGCCACTGACCAAGAGGGAGGTAAAGGGACCGCCCGGGGCGGGAAGAAGAAGCTGCAACGAAACCAGTGTGCTTACTGCAAAGAGATAGGACACTGGGCCCGGGAATGAACAAAGAAGGCCGGTAAAAAAGGAAACAAGACAGATCAGGTGGAGGTCTTGGAGCTGGGAGGACTGAGTGATTAGGGGAGTCGGGGTTCGGACCCCCTCCCCGAGCCCAGGGTAACTCTTAGACTGGAGGGGACGCCTATTAACTTCCTTGTCGACACTGGGGCACAACATTCGGTCCTACGCACACCTCAAGGGAAGCTAGCCAGCAAGAAGTCCTGGGTGCAAGGGGCAACTGGCATAAGCCAGTATTCATGGACTACCCGAAGAACAGTAGATCTAGGAACGGGCCGGGTTTCCCATTCCTTCATGGTAATACCGGAGTGCCCCTACCCCCTATTAGGATGGGACTTGCTGACCAAGATCGGAGCCCAAATAACTTTCAGACAAGGGGGGCCCCAGGTCACTGATGGCAAAGGCCATCCCATCCAGGTTCTGACTCTGAGACTGGAGGATGAATATCGCCTCCACCAGGGGGCGCCCCCAGGAGAGAACAATATGGACAGATGGCTACAAGAATTCCCCACCGCCTGGGCAGAGACGGGGGGCCGGGGGGGGGGGGAGTAGGACTGGCCGCTCACAGGGCCCCAACCCTGGTAGAGTTAAAACCAGGGGAAAATCCGATAAGAGTCAAACAGTATCCAATGCCCCAGGAGGCCCGGAAGGGGATTCAGCCTCATATCCGAAGACTGCGAAGCCTAGGGATACTGGTTCCATGCCAATCTGCCTGGAACACCTCCCTCCTGCCAGTCAGAAAGCCCCACACGAATGACTACCGACCAGTCCAGGACCTCCGAGAAGTAAATAAAAGAGTTATGGATATACACCCAACCGTTCCTAACCCGTACACTCTCCTAAGCTCTTTAACACCCACTAGAGTGTGGTACACTGTATTGGATTTGAAGGATGCTTTTTTCAGCCTGACGCTCGCGCCTCAAAGCCAACCCCTGTTCGCCTTCGAATGGCACGATCCAGAGGGTGGCTACAGTGGACAATTAACCTGGACTCGGTTACCCCAAGGGTTCAAGAATTCGCCCACCATCTTTGACGAGGCACTGCACAAGGATCTCGGTGAGTACAGGAGAGAACACCCTAGTCTCACCCTCCTGCAGTATGTAGATGACATCCTGGTTGCTGCAGACACTGCCGAGGACTGTGAGCAGGGGACCAAAGACTTGTTGACCACCCTAGGGACCTTAGGGTACCGGGCCTCTGCGAAGAAAGCTCAGATATGCCAAGAAAGGGTGAGTTACCTGGGGTACATACTGGAGGGCGGACAGCGGCGGTTGTTGGACGCTAGGAAGGAGACAGTCCTGAAAATCCCTATTCCCACCACCCGGAGGGAAGTAAGGGAATTCCTAGGATCAGCTGGCTATTGCCGCCTCTGGATCCCAAGTTTTGCAGAGATCGCCAGGCCCCTATATGAAGCTACCAAAGAGGGAAAGGCCTTTGAATGGACTGAGACAGAGGAAATTGCCTTTAATCAGATAAAGAGAGCTCTTTTGGCTGCTCCAGCCCTGGGCCTGCCAGACATTACAAAACCCTTCCGCCTCTTTGTAGATGAGCGCAAGGGAATAGCAAAAGGGGTTTTAACTCAGGCTTTAGGCCCCTGGAGCAGCCCGGTAGCGTATTTGTCCAAAAAGCTGGACCCCGTAGCCGCCGGCTGGCCACCATGCCTAAGAATCATTGCAGCAACCGCGCTCTTAGTCAAGGATCCCGACAAATTGACCCTGGGACAGGAAATCTGGATAACAACCCCCCCATGCCCTTGAGGGAGTCCTAAAACAGCCTCCTGACCGATGGATGAGCAATGCACGCATGACCCACTATCAGAGCTTATTGCTCAACCCTCCTAGAGTGCGGTTCCATCCCAGCGAGGCTCTCAACCCCACTACCCTGCTGCCTGACCCCGACCTAGATGCCCCGCTGCACGACTGTGCGGGGATCCTGGAGCAGGTACATGGACTTCAGAAGGACTTGACCGACCGGCCCCTCCCTGATGCAGAGGCCACCTGGTTCACGGATGGAAGCAGCTTCGTGCGGGACGGATGCAGGTACGCGGGTGCAGCGGTGGTCACCGACACAGACACTGTGTGGGCAGAAGCACTGCCCCCTGGGACATCAGCCCAGCGAGCAGAACTCATTGCTCTCACCAAGGCACTGACACTGGGGGCGGGGAAGCGGCTCAACATTTACACAGACAGCCGTTATGCATTTGCTGCGGCTCATGTTCACGGGGCGATTTACCAGGAAAGAGGGCTGTTGACAGCAGAAGGACGAACAGTGAAAAACAAACAGGAGATTCTCGACCTGCTTGGGGCCCTATGGCTTCCCACGAAGCTAGCCATTATCCACTGTCAAGGGCACCAGAAGGCAGATGACCCAGTAGCAAAAGGTAACCAAAAAGCTGATCAGGCAGCCAAGGCAGCGGCCTTCACCCCGGTCCCTGCAATGGCCATACAACTACCAGACCCCGGGGACCCAGTTCTACCAGATCAGCCTAAATACTCTCAGGAAGAGCTGCAGCAGATCAGAAAACTCCCCCTCGCTAAGGAAGTGAAAGGATGGTGGTACACCTCAGATGGGAAACTCACACTACCGGACTGGCTTGGGGTCACAGTATTAGAACGCATGCATCGGTCCACCCACTTGGGAGCCTGGAAGTTAAAGGACTTAATTCAGCATGCCAAAATCAAGATCCACCAACAAGACTCCAAAATCAATCAAATTATAACCTCCTGTAAGACCTGCCAACTCACAAATGCAAGAGCTGGGTCAGGTGGACAAGGAACCAGGCTCAGGGGCACCAAACCAGGAGCAAACTGGGAGGTTGATTTCACTGAAGTCAAACGAGGGAAGTATAGTTATAAATATCTTTTAGTATTCATAGATACCTTTTCTGGCTGGGTAGAGGCATACCCAACTAAGCATGAGACGGCCCAGACGGTGGCCAAGAAGCTGCTGGAAGACATCTTACCCAGGTATGGTTTTCCTGCTATGATAGGCTCCGACAACGGGCCAGCCTTTATTTCGCAGGTAACACAGGCAGTAGCCAAAGTCATAGGGGCGGATTGGAAATTGCATTGTGCTTACAGGCCCCAGAGTTCAGGGCAGGTAGAAAGAATAAATAGAACTCTAAAAGAGACCCTTACCAAATTAACCATGGAGACTGGCGGGGATTGGGTGGCTCTCCTTCCATATGCCCTTTACCAGGTGAGGAACTCTCCTTACACCCTGGGACTCACCCCTTACGAGATCATGTTTGGTAGGCCCCCTCCTATCATCCCTAATCTAAAAGCTGAACTTCTTATTGAGTTTGAAAATCAGGAGATATCTTCTTTCCTAAGAGAATTGCAGAGGGTGCATGAGGACATTTGGCCGCGCCTCCGCGCCATCTACGAGGCTGGCCTCACCCCGACGCCTCATCAGTACAAGCCAGGTGACTGGGTGTTCATCAGAAGACACTGCCGGGAGATCCTCAAACCACGGTGGAAAGGCCCCTACATCGTCGTGCTGACTACACCCACCGCTCTCAAGGTAGACGGCATCGCGACTTGGGTCCATCACTCCCACGTTTGCCCAGCTGACCCCTCTGCAATCCAGGAAGATTTCATCACACAATGGAGCATCGACCAAGACCAGCGCAACCCGCTCAAGCTCAAGCTGCGGTGCACTCGACCTACCTGATGTTGGTTACTTTACTCGTGAACACTCCTGCCACCGGGAGCCCGCACACTCCTTATAATATCACCTGGCAGATCATAGACACTAACTCAGGGGTGATCCTTAATCAGACTTCTCAAATCCATCCCAAAGACACCTGGTTCCCTGAACTGCGAGTAGACCTCCTAACTCTCCTTCCCAACCCACTCGGCACCAGCGATTACTGCCTGGGTGCGGCAATACGCCAGGCTTTTGAGGACTCAAAACCAAGGAGAACCCTCTATTTTTATGTCTTCCCCGGACACTCACAAGCTCAGTCCCGGGGAAATGACCCTTGTGGAAGTGCTGGAGACTACTTCTGTGCTTCCTGGTCATGTGTGTCAACCGGACACATCTGGTGGAAGGCCCCCAAGAAGGGTGACCTAATCACCGTTGGGTGACCGGCTGCTCCACCGTGTCCCCAGAGTGGCCGTGTCTACTGCAACCCTGTGAGCATTTCCTTCACAAAAGAGGGTAGAAAGGCTACAGGATGGGACACCGGAAAGACTTGGGGATTCCGAATCTATTCTTGCAGGGGGGCTTTGCGTAGGGCGGACCCTGGGATGTTGTTCACCCTCCGGGTTCAAAATACCCCCCTTCACTATCATTCCCCTGTGGGAATGGGGCCCAACAAAGTACTAGCTCCTCAACCTCAGCTGACCACTCCCCGGGTATCTACAACTGAAGGAGCATGGGCCCCGGCATCACTGCCTAACACCCTACTCGCACCTACCACGAAGAACCTGACTCTGAGTCATACCCCCCCGCCTGAAGTAGACCCACTTATAAGCATGGTTATAGGAGCTTATTATGTTTTAAACGCCTCCAGGCCTGACCTGACCAAATCTTGCTGGCTCTGTCTAGACGTTGAGCCACCGTATTATGAGGGTATCGCGGTTAAGGGTAACTATACAACCGCCACGATTGTCAGCTCCTGCAGGTGGCAGCAAACTGTTGCAAGGCTAACCCTCCAGGCAGTAATGGGGCAGGGGGCCTGCGTAGGCAACGTACCCCCTGAGCAGTTGCATCTCTGCAACGAAACTCTGACTATCCCTGAAGAGGCAGTATACCTTTTGCCTCCCAAGAATGCATGGTGGGCCTGCTCCAGTGGCCTCGCTCCTTGTGTCCACTCCCTGGTCCTTAATTCCCAGAAGGAGGGCTGTTGCGTGCTCGTGCAGTTAATTCCCAAGTTAATATACCATTCAGAGAAAGAGGTATATGAATTTGTTAAGAGGTTCCTTAACAAATTCAGCGCTGCCAATCCCCGAAATAAAAGAGAGCCCATCACAGCCTTAACTATGGCCGCCCTCTTGGGATTGGGACTAGCGGGAGCAGGGACTGGAATATCCTCACTTGTCATACAAGACAAGAATTATGGAGCCCTAAGAGCAGCCATTGACCTAGACATAGAAAGAATTGAAAAATCTATTACCCATTTACAGGATTCTCTCACCTCCTTATCTGAGGTAGTGCTCCAAAACAGAAGAGGACTAGACTTGCTATTCCTGCAGCAGGGGGGCTTATGTGCAGCTTTGGGAGAGGAATGTTGTTTTTATGTTGACCACTCAGGTGTTGTTAAAGAGTCTATGGCCCTCAAAAGGGAAGGATTGCAGAAGCGGAAGTTGGAAAAAGAGCGGTCTCACTCCTGGTATAAATCCCTGTTTAATTGGTCCCCATGGTTAACCACTCTCATTTCTGCCCTCGCCGGGCCCCTTGTAATCCTCCTAATGTTGCTAACTTTTGGCCCCTGCATTATTAACAAGATAGTTCAATTTGTCAAGGAACGCATAGGGGTAGTTCAATTAATGGTCTTACAAGCTCAATACCGGCCTCTAGCGACAGAGGGAGAGGTAGAAATGCAGTCCGTCTCATGACTGAGCCGTGAGTTCCAAGACAAGGGGGGAATGAAGGGACAGAACGGAACTTGAAAGAACTAAGCAGAACTAAGCAGAAATGCACCCTCTTCCCTCTTCAAGGACGAAGCAGGGACATACTCTTCTCCCTCTCCTCTATCTTGTCTTGCAAGGCTGGGCCCTCAGCCCAAGCCACTCCACCACCCCCCCCCCCCCGAGAGTGACCACAAGAATGCTGGTATTGTCCTAACTCTCCCAACCACCCACCTGAGTGGACCAATGAAGCTACAGAAATGTAGTGACGGTCCTAATAAAGCTACAGGGAGGACGGCTCCAACCTTCGGAATATGATGGTCACTTCCTGACCCTTATGCTGTAAAACCCTGACCAATCTCTGTAACTCACGCCACCCCTAAAGCCCACCCCAAATAGCTAGCCCTATATAACCTTTGTTCTCCTGGGACACTCTCTCTCGCCTCACTGCTGTGCCGGATAGAGGCTGGGAGCCAATTCTAGAATTGATCAATAAAGACTCGTTGCTTTTGCATCGGAGGAGGCTTCCTGGTGGTGGATTATTGGGGACCCCGAGCTCTGGGCATAACACTCTCATACCTGTGCAGACCACCTGGATTCAGTTCTCCACAAATGAAGTGGGAATGAGAATAAAGGAAAAAAAATTATTTCCTTCTCTTCCTTTCTCCCCTCCTTCCAATTTGATTTTCTGTCTTTTTATGCTCCCAATACTTCCCAGAACCTAGGAAGGTTTGAGGCTGTGTTTTGAGTGAAAGGTTCTGTGTCCTCTCAGAATCACCTCTGCACTCAGGTATCTAAAGGATGCTTCTAAAAGCAGCCCATGGCTGCTTGGATCTTGCAGAATCTGTGGGAGGTGGCCCCATTCCTCAGGGGTCCCCAAAGATTTCCGTGATGCTGCAACACATTTCCAGTGATAATCCCAGTTAAAGTTCATCAAACAGTACAAGTACACATAACTATCAGGCCAAGAAGTTCAGGACTGTTGAAGGAAGCTGAGCCAAGGTACCACAAGCCCTGGTGTGTGACCTCATGATCCAAAGGCTGTAAGCCATCTCTGACTTCCAGCCCTGCAGATGTCAGCTCTTAGAAATGACATGGATGATCACCCTACCTGGAAGTTAAGTCTTTGCTATAATTTTCTCCATTTAAGTCACTTGGTGACATTTTCCCAAGTACTGCTTTGTTTACCATCATGCTTTAATCGTCCAAGCTGCAACAGTGACCCATGTAGACCCTCTCCAGTTGTGTCACAGCGCAGTGGGAAAGGGTCCCTGCTAATGAAGACGCGGAGAAGATCCTGAGTCCCAGCCCCACATCTGTGTAAAGCTGGTCAGAGGGGTGAGCCTGCCTATAGGGTGTGTGTGTTTGTGTGTGTGTGTGTGTGTGCGTGTGTGTGTGTGTGTGAGGGGGCGGGGGGCGAGCAATGTAGCTATGCTGGACACCAGTACGAACCAGAGAGTAATGGCTCTGCTGACCCTCCACCGTGGCATTTGAGATTGGTTGTGGCTCCTGACTGTAACAGCAGGGTCCATAGTTTGCATGTTATTTCGATGTTCATACGACTGTGGGAGCCCCCACTGGCCCTTCTAGTGTTTCTCCTCAAAGGTGGACCACCATTTCCTTTTAAGAAGGTAGTCACTATTTCATAAGAGGGACTATTACCAGGAGAACCAGGACAAGCTGTTGGGTGCTCAGGGTCTCTCTGATGAGACCTTGCTGGAGTAAGAAGCACACTGTTCCCTGGGTATTTGGGGTCTCAGATGGTAGACATGGTCCCTGCATTTCTCAAGTAACACCATTGGACACCTGTTTAATTTTTATTGGATGTGGAAGAAGGGTCATTTTTGATGGAAGGGATTAGAAGTGCTTTAGGTGTCACTATGGCCAATGTACCCATCACTCTTCTCCCATAAGATTCAGTCAGAGACTCAGCACCATAGAGCATGACCTTTCATGTGTCACAGAACCTCCGTGTCAGGTGCTCTCTCTTTATCATGTACTATTTCCGGATGTTTCATCTTTCTCCCTAGTTGGCATTCTAAAAGGAAATTATTATATCTCTTTGACCTGAAAGTATGGGTTTGGGAATAAATATTAGTGTGTTTAAATGTATTTGTTTGGCTCTATTGGTTATTAACTATTTTTGCAAGTGGTCCTTTTGCCTGCTCTGGCAGCCATCATGCTTAGCATGTCTACGTCACGTGTTATCATGTGGGCACACGGGTAGAGGATGGTGTTAAATGAGAGTGGTTACTCCTGCAGCACTGGCCCTGGGTCCCTGTGGTCCTGACAGAACAAGGCGCAATGAACGAGGACAAGGTGCAACTCCATGAAGGTCAGAGGTCTGCTTCCTGCAGGAAGGATGAGGATAACTGGAATGTGCCTAGGGCTTCCCACACTTTTCCCAGGAGATGAGGATTCAGTCTACTTGGTCCACAGGTCCAGCTGATGGATTTAAGAACAGGTCAGGGATTAGTACCATTTCACTGTTATCTCACACCAAAGACATTACTGTGGAAACTGACTTAATGGAGCACATACAGGTTTAGGCACTGACACTGAAGCCATGGTATCACATAGAATATTGTCACTGCCTAACATATCCAATTTACACGGCTCTGCTCCATCACAGATGTCTGACCTCCCTTAGCCAAGTTGTCACCACCCTTTGCTCTTCAGAATGTCTGTGCTGTGGTATGAACAATAATACAAACTTTGTGCCCTAGCTTTGTGGGAGCATCTTGATCCATAGGACTTCCAGTCATTACCTGAGTACAGTGCCATGTCAATCTGGCAAGGACCACTCGGTTCTGACTTGTCTGTTCTCCAAATCCAACTCTTTCCAGAAGAATACACCCCGCCAACCATCTCTCTGTGCATGAGGCAGATTTTGCCACCAGAAGTCACATGGCTCAGAGGTGAGGATTCCCAGTGGATCATGTAGGGGGTACAGTGAAGAACATGGTGTGCCCCATTTGAGATCCTGCCACACTCTTGGGAGAAGACCTGGGGTTAGGTTTCTTGCCAAGTCACCTCCCTGAATCTCAAACTCAGGATCCCACTTCGTGTTTTCCTCTCACTGCAATCAATCCTACTGAGCTCTCTCCATCATGGGTATTGTGACCTTCAACGTTGTGGGAAGTCATTCTGTCTTCCCTTGATCCCATTTTCTTTTCACCCACTTGCCCTCCTGCAATTGATTTTACTCAACGTCTAATGTCTCCTCAGGCAAGGCAAAGAGCTACCTCAGGAGCACTAACCCTCTGCCAAAACTACCTAGAAACAAGCAAAATGGTCCTAAGGGGAGGGTCTGGTCCACCTCCTGTGGCCGGTGACAGCCCATGCAAAAGGAAGTGGGATACAAAGGTAACTGGGCTCAGATGCATGTAGGAGTTATCGAGGGGCCAGGTACTGAGCTGGATTGGACTTGAAAGAGTAAGAGAAGCAGACAGAGCAGAGTCTGCCACCTCCCTCTCAGCTGCCTTCTCTGACTCTCAGGGTGAATCATCTTAGGCCGTCAGGGGGCACCGCTGTCCTCATACGGGGAGGAAGTTTGCTGTGGTTTACCCCTGACCTGTATGAAGTCCTCACTGGTGTTTAACAGGAGATTCTCTTGAGTCTGTGTCTGCCACAGAGGGGTATGCCCTGTGTCTGCTGTGTCCCAACATTTCAACTTCCCAATATTTCTACTTCTGGAAGTGGCAATAACGGGCCCCGAGCATCAGACACTGTGCAGATTGGGACAAGGGGGGCATGAGGACTCATTGCAACTGAGAGTGTCAAGGAAATGGCTGAGAAAGAATAAAAGAGTCCAGATTTGTCCATGGTTCTGGAGTAACCAAGCGATTGGATGTTTTCCGAGACAACCTCAGTCACTGTCCGCTCTTTCCTCCCAATGTCACATGAGGGAAGTCCTCAATTCCTCAGTCAAGTACCATGTTGATGCCCACAGGAGAAAAGACAAGGACATCAGAGGTTGGATCCAGTCACCAGGTCTCAGTGTGTCCTGAGTAAGAAGAAACACTCAAACTATTCCCATTCTCTCAGGTTGGCTCGCCAGATTGTGTTCGTGGTCTTTTCAGGGTCCTGTGTCCTTGTCTGCCCTCAGGGTCCTGTGCCTTGTCCGGCACACCTGGAAAGTAGGTCACCATCTGCTTGCTGGAAGAAGTGATGGCACTGGGTTATGTGACCTGGTACCGTTTATGTCTCTGACATGGCCCCTAACCTCCTGATTTATGGGGTCACACTGGCCCTCAGGAATCCCTGAGCACTTCTCTGGCCCCAAGTCTGGCAACACAGCCATGCTGACCATGCCTGCGCTGCAGTTGGAGGACGAGGCTGATCATTACTGTTGCTCACACACAAGGAGTGACAATCTTTACACAGTGGAGCCAGCTCATGGGACAGTGGGAACTCAACTGGCCCTGTGCTCACAGGCTCCCTTCGTGCCCTGAAGATGCTTCCACAGCCTTCATTCACAATGGGCTGGAGAAACATTGCAGGAGCCTCTCTCACCATGGCACGCAAACCTTCTCTCTAGCTTATTCTTTTGGGACAGTGACGGTTTCCTCTTTACCTGTGTGTCAGAGTCCCAGAACATGCAACTCTTTCCACCTCTTCAACTGCAGTCATGGGGAGAAGAGGGCGAGCATGCATGGGGCCATTTTAGAGCTCTCAGGAGAATCTCCACTTTAAGTGTTTTCATCTCTACCGCAGAGCAGAGCGCCAGAGATGGATTTTCTTCTACTGTTGCCCACTTCAATTCTGAGTGCCCAGGCTCTCTTGGCAGGATGGCCCTCCTCAGTGGGTGGTCCCTCTCTGGGCCCGTTGCTGAAAGAAGAGCAACTGAGAAAAGGGGACTGTGTTGCTGAGGGACTGAGGAGAGTCAGGTGCTCTCAGTCTTTTGGGATATCTCATTGTGACACCATATCCAAGGAGACTGAGCAGTAAAGGTCTGGAGATGCAACTCTGTTTTACGGAGAATGTCCTCTCCCTTAGAGCAATGGACTCCTAATCTGGAGGCGGTTCTCACAATGCCTGTCTCCCTATCACCTGACCTCTTTCCAAAATGGCTCCTTTTTCCCCACAAGGGAAGAGATACAGGGTGTGTGTGTGCCCTCTTTGCAAGGACCCTCAAGGGGTCTGCGATACGTCGATGAGTTTCTACCTGGCACATATGTATTTCTGCTGTGTATATACAATGCCAAGAACTGTTTGCATGTCTCAATCAGCCTGGCAGAAGCACTGAAAAAACTGCACTGTGACCGATTCTTGCCATTTTTCCAGGATTTCCCCGGTTTTAGCACTGAAAGCGTATATCTTAGCAAGGTCCTCATTCTCAGGGCAATTAGGATAGGTGTTCATGGTGAAGATTAATTTCATGGTGATCTCGAGAGGGCTACGGGGTTCTGGGATTACACATTATTTCTGGGTGTATCTGTGAGGGTGTTCCTGGATGTGATGGACATGTCACTGGCTGACTCAGTTTAGCAGACACATTGCCCTCCCGTGAGATTGAGCTCAAACAACCCGCTGAGGATCTGAGAAGAACAAAAGGCCAGGTAAGAAGGATCTGACCCCCCCGTGTCTCATGGATTGAATGGGGACATCTCATCTCACCTTCTCCTGCCCTCAGACTGAAATTTACATAATCTTCTCCCCTGGTTCTCAGGCCTTTGTAGTGAAATTGAGTGGCAACACCAGCTTTCCTGTCTCTGTAGCTTAGTGGGCAGCTCCTGGGACTTTCCTGCCTCAGTAATCAATAACCATGTGAGAGCCATTTTTATATATCCAGGGTGGAGCAAAAGTAGCTTAACAGTTGTTCATGTGGAAAAGAATACCATGATTAATAAATAATAATACAGGCATAAACTCTGTGTTTCCCATACTCACAGCTGGAAACCTGCCTGTGCCCCATCCGTGTGTTTCTGAGTCAGGACAGACGGAGCCCAATGACAGAGCCGAGGGAATCAAGCCCGCCTTAGGGTGTCCTTACTTTCCTACTGCAGGAGTTACAGTGCTGAAGGCAGAGGAATCCTAGGACATCCCCCATTGCTGTGTGGGACAAAGGTAACAAGAACATCACAGGATGGCTGGGGTTAGGGCGATCCAAATCCTGCCCTTCTCGGGGACCACGGGCAGAGCTGGAGATTGGAAATTCTCCCTCAACCCCTTCTTGATCCCGCTCTGTTGGGAGATGCTTACTGGCACTTCCAGAAAAGGAATTATCCTGACACAATCAACATTGATACAAACAGTAAACATTCTTTGTGTCCCACTTAGGAATGGCTCAGCATGCAGCTAATGAGACTCTACACAGCAAAGGATAACAACGAAAGTACCTTTCCCAACTACAGGCCCTTGCTGACCCCTTGCGGCCTTAGATAGTGAATACCGAGCACCATGCTCTGCTCCTACTCCTGGCATCCCTCCCCAGCTCATGTCCAGGGCCCTGGCCCCTCTGATCCAATTCATGATCCTTTAAAGTCCGCCAGAAAGGCTTATGTTGGGCAAAGATGTGTCGCCCATGGTAAAGCCTTTCTTCTTTGAAAGCAAGGATATACCTTCGCACAGACCCCAGTCCATTTTGAGATGTGTCAACAGCACCCTCTCCTTAATGGTTTCCCCACCTTGGTAGGAACACCTTGGAACTTAGAGGGGATGGAAGCCACCTCTGATGCCCAGAGAAGACCTCTGACAGAGCATGGAACGATAGACTCCCCACAGGTCTCTGGGTAATGAGAATCCCATGGAGCTTGGCCTAGAGGTTAGCTCATGTCAGCTATCCACAAACCAGTGAACCATGACGATCAGGGTTGCTACCTTCTGGGTCTAGTTCCACGGCTTCTGGTTTAGCAGTGATGGCAACTAGAAAACGTCACCTGTCTTCTGTGCTGACAAGGGTAGGTGTCTGAGAAAATTGCAATGTCAGTGACTACCCAAGTCAAAGGTATTGAGAAGCTATGGACCGGGAGCTAACATCAGGCCCCTGTCCTCCTGAAGTGTACACAGCCCCTGTCCCCTGAAAACGTATAACATGTCCTTTTTCTTTCCATTATGTTTTTCATGGCAGTTATTTTTTAAAAATCTTTATTGTTGAAAGTATTACATATGTCTGTTTCCTTCCCCCCAGCGACCCTTCCAGGCCACTCCAGCTCCCTTCCCCAGGCCCTGACCACACCCATTGTCTGCTTCTGTGGGTTGTGCATACATTCACACAAGGTCCTTGGTTGGTTATGTCTCAGCCATCACCCACTCACCCTCCCCTGCCTTCCCTATGAGTTTCCACAGCCTGTCCATGCTTCCATGTCTCCGCCTCCATGATTTTTAAATCAATGTATTTTGATCATGAGATTCCAAATAAGAGTGAGATCACACGATACTTGTGTAGTTCTGGCTTGCTTATTCCCTGAGCATAATGCTCTATAGGTCCACCCATGCTTAGCAAATGAAAGAGTTCTTCCTTTTTTTCTGCTGAGTAGTATTCCATTGTGTCAATGTACAGCAGTTTGTTTGTCTTATCCACTCACCTGTTGATAGGCACTTAGGTGCTTTCCAAATCTTAGCAATTGTAAATTATGCTGCTATGAATATAGGGGAACATGTATCCTTAATGATGTGTGTTTTGGGTTTCCTAAAATGTATTCCTAGGAGTGAGATGGCAGGGTCATATGGGAGTTCCGTTTTCAATTTTTTTATGGGCATGCCATTTTGTTTGTCATTATGGCTGCACCAGTCTGCTTTCCCATCATCAGTGTGCTAGGGTTCCCTTTCCTCCACAACCTTGCCAGCACTTGTCATTTGTCGATGGTACCCATTCTGACAGGAGTGAGGTGATTCCTCATTGTCCTTTTAATTTGCTCAATGTCCTTTTGGTTTCTGGTGTGTTGAAGGTGCTCTTTACATATTGACCTTTATACCCTACGTTCATATTTAGGGTTTTGTAGTAGCTAATAATTAGATTTGCCTCATAATTTTTGTTGAGTTCAAAGATCCATTTATTTGACTTATGAAGAATAATTGATGGTCATTCCCTTTTTGCTACTTTCTAAGCACAACAAAATGTAGTTTGTGTAGACGTTATTCCTCAATTTCTTCTTTCAACAGATATTTACATGTGTGCCTTCTGAGTGCTAAGTACGAGAAACACCATATTTTATTCAGCAATGAGTTTTGTGGTAAAGACAACAGATATTCAAGGAAAAGAAAGTAAGTATTATTATGCACAAGAATGTTGAGAAGGAAAATAAGGGTGGTAATTTAGGCGGAATCAGTGGGGGCACTTGAAAACGCTTTTATTCATAAAAAATCAAGGGAACCAAGGGTATTAGCTAAATCTTGAATGTTGGGGATGTGGCAGAGGTGCGTAGATCTCGAGGGAATATTTTAGACCCAGAATATGTGAATGGCTCTTATGGCTGTCACTTTGTATCAGGGCCCCTGTGTGGCAGAAATTTTATTGGGATTTGTTTACAAAAGTAATACCAAATTTTCCTTCTGAAGTTGTTTATGTGCATCAGTTACTATCCCATCAGTTATGTTTACACAGCCAATTTGACTTTGGGACATCAGCGAATTTAAGTATTTATGAAAATGAAAATGCTACATTTTAAAATGTTATATTCATAGACCCATTTAAGTAAAAATAGCTGAGTGATGTAAACATACGATAGATTATGTAATGATTCTATTTCATAGTAGAAGAGATGAAATCATTTTAAGCTGTAAGCAAAGAATGCAATTCAAATGGAGAATTTTTACTTCTGGCATTTTAACCGGAGAAGTAATAAAAATAATACAGACTATAAGTAAAATAACAAAGCACTCTGAACGAATGATTCAATACTTTATTTCCAAGCTAGTACACACTTGTTGACCACCTGGGCACACTTTAAAATGAATAAAAGCTGACAATGCAAAAATGAAGAGAGGGCAATGCATGTAATCTCTCATCATATGGGAGACATGTAAAACTTTGCTTATTTCTAGGGGGCATTTGCATAACTTTTAATAATCAATATATATGGCCCACACTTTTTCCTCCACCTTAGTGGTTTCCTGAGTCCGCACCCCATCTAATTAGCAGCTCCAGCCAAGCTGTTTGTAGCAGCTTTTCCATATGCATGGCCTGGCCTGGCTCAGGCTTCAGACTCTCTAACACCTCTCAAACAAGCAGCAGCTGGCATCAGAAAAAAATGTTAAAAACAACCCAAGATCCAGCACTAGCAGAAATCTGCATTGCTTCATGCTGGGTCTCTCCAGGGCATTTCCAAGCCCAATAAAAATAGCAGCTGGTGGTGGGCACGGTTGGAAGGTGCTGTGCCCAGCTTCACAGACCCCTCTCTTGCAGGATACAGGGTGTCCCGTGCCTCTCCCATTCAGTGGTTCCAGCATTGTGAATGAGAAGCCTCCATGCACAGGCACCAGGACAGGAGCCCCAGCTTCTTCTACTGGTTCTCTGACCACAGTGTGGCAGCATCTGGCAGGATTGCTGAGGTGGGATGTTGCTGGCCATGCCAGCATACAGCTCCCTGTGTCCGCCTGCTGCTTGGGATTCTATTCGGGTCCCTGTGCTCTCCTAACCCAGGTCTGTTTGCCCTACCAGATCATCAACAAGGACCTGTGGCTCAATGCCCTAAAGAACTATGAGTGGGCGATGGCCCCCAGTGAGCGGACAGGACGGGTGAGGAGGGGCCGCCTGGGTCTCCCCCGGTGTGCTGCCAGGTTCCTGGGCCATTGCTTTTCTCTCACAGGGACACCTGGATGCTGGGAGGGAAACAGCCTGTGACACCAGGGCCGCAGGGTGTGTGCCTGAGACAGGAACTACCAGTACAACAAGGGCAGTGCAATTCCAGCTCAGGCAGGGGGGCTTAGGCAGGAGGAGGGAGTGTGCATGTCCACTGTCACTCAGAGTCAAAGCAGATTCCTTGAGCCACTCCTCTGAACTCTCCCTCTAGGCCGCCCACAGCACCTTCAGGCCTTGCCACCTGCCCCTCAACAGGGGCTGCCATGACATATTCTTCCTATACTCCTTTCCACAGGTGTCTGCAAATCCTCCTCATGCCGTGGCCTAGGCTGATGCGCTGCCACGCCACATTGCCCTATTGCTGCTCACCACCATCTCCTATTTCCCCAGGGTCTCCTCTTCCTCCTGGGGCCACTGGGATCGGCCTGCTCGTTATCAGTATCTTAGGGAGAAAAGTGTGGGCCACAGAGCTGGAGGAATCCTTGTTTTGCAGCCTTGTCAGAGGTTCTTCAATCCGTTTATCCATTTAGGTTTTCCAAGGAGAATACCTCATTTGTGTACCCTCCCTAACTGGAAAACAGGGCAGCATGCCCTGAAGCAGAAACACAGTGCTTCATTTTGTATGCAGTTCACTTCAAAGACTTTATGTACGTATGGTCATAGACACCCTGGGAAATCTGGGCCATGAATATAACTCACCATCCAAGCACATTGCTTTGTATGTCTGTAGTAAAGTCAGACAAATTCAATTTTGTGGGAAACTTTATTCTGAAAATTTTAACACAACAAGTATTCAAATTAAACATTTAAGTATATTGTAATTAAATGAACACCTATGAAAAAACCTTGAATAATTCAAATTTTGCATTCTCTGCAGAAATTTCATAAAGGGTCGATAATTCTTGCTTCTTCCCCATCCCACCGTTTGCTTTTAGTCATTCTTAAATAAAAGAAGGCAATATCTTTACAAATTAAATGTCAACCAAACCTTAGCATTATTTTTTATTTCAGTGTCTACTTCCTTTGTCACAGGGGCTTCCCCTATGACTCCTCCAGAGGAGCCCAATAGTTTAGCTACTGCACTGTATGATTCACTCTCTCCTGCGTAGATGGGGAATCCTATGATCCCCGCCAGCATCACGCTCAGGACCTCTTACAGGGGTGTCCCATCGGCTGTTGCAGTAATTGTTATTCCCCCTCCATCATATCCATCTCGTCTGCGGCTGTAATAATCATCCCAGCGACTCCTTCCACCATAAGTCAGAGGGGCCCTCATGTTGGTGGTGCTCCACCTGAGCTTCCTGGAAAGTCAGTGACCAGATAATAACACTTTCACATCTTAACAAATAAGTTTAAGTCAGTATGACATGACCCTAGTAAAGCCTTAAATAGTTGGAAAACCTATGCTTTTATACATACACCTGTGCTAAAAATATGTCAGTATTGCTGAGGCAGGCAAGGGAGCTTACATTTATCTAAAATACAGCTGAAGAATAATGTTTTAACTGAAATAATTGATTATGAATATATGTGAAGGCACATTTTCTGGAAACAGGCTGAAATCCTGACCTTCGTATTATCTCTATGCTTCACACTGTCAAATTCTCCTTCTGAAAAAGAAAAAAGTGAAAAGAGCCCACTGGATGTTGTGCCTAAGTGTGTTGAGCACCAGCCTTTGCACTGCAGGATACCGGGTTTGACTCCAGGTCAAGGGCATGACCCTGATTTTCAGGGTCCATTCCTGTCGCTGGATGGGGATTGTACATGAAGAAATGAAACAAAGTATCTCTCTCACATTGATGTAGAGTTCTCTCAGCCCCACTCCCTCCGTACCACTCTCCCGAGGTCAATGATATATATCCTCAGGTGAGAAAAAAATAAAAAGAAAAAGAAAAAGTTGTACTTTGTTTCATTAATAAAGACAATAAATGAGTGTGATCCTTCACCCCAGAAAGAATTGCACTGTTCCAATTGAGCTGCTAACAAAAGAAAACAAGACCTCCCAGATAATACAAAACCCATACTGCATATAGTCCTCCCTGTGGCAAATGGAAGTAAAATTAGAGTAAATCACAAGGCGGCCTGTTAAATCCAATCCTGTCACTTACACACAGTCTGTCTGGACACTTACCATAGCTCTCATAGGAACCTCTGTAAGAGCCTCCAGTTCGATATTCAGAATAATATCTACCAGGACTGCTGCCACAGCCATCAAGATCACTACGTTAAAAAAACACGGTATTAATTTTGTCCAAGTTAACAACTGCAGTGTGCTACTAGATAAAAAGAGAGAAGGCTTTTAAACACCTGTGTCTCCTACAGGAGTGCTCATCTCCAGAACCTGAAAGGCCATGGTCACAGTGTGCATCCTCCCTAGATGGTGGGCCATAATGCTTCCTGACTCGGGAACCTGGATCAGCTCTGCCGGAATAACTGAAGGAAATAAAGCAGAAATATTTTGAAATCACCTTCTAAGATACAGAACAGGGACACACTCTGACTACACAGATAGGAAAATGCCAATGGGCAGAAGGCTTCAAGAGACATTTCTCCAAAGAAGATAGACAAACAGCTAACAAGCTCATGAAAGGATGGGTCATTAGGGAAGTGCCAATCAACTAAAATGAGATACTTTATTCCTAAGTAGGTTCCAATGTTTGAAGAGGAAAACATCAGGAAATGTTGGGGATTTAGAACAACTGGAATCCTGTGCACAAGGAACAGGAAGGTGACAAGGTCTGGCTGCTGTTGGAAATAATGGAAATTAGGACTCTGAATATACTACATGCTACTTAGTCGGTCAATGGTAAATATTTAGTGTTATGATAGATGAATTTCACCTCACCAACAACAGTACCTAGCATATATTAGGTGTCCTTATGTTTTGTTGCCGGTTACCTATAACTAGTAGTGCCATCATCATTTCTTGGAGACAAATGGTAATTTCTCCTGGAAGGGGTTTTCTCTTTGCAAGGAACGCCTGCATAATTCTCTCTCACACATGACAGCGGTGCTGTAAATGACAAATACTTACCTGAGGGTATCACAATGGAGATCAATGTTTTAAGGAAAAAGCAACTATTCAAAGCACCACTTTATTTCCTCTTTCAATGAAAATGTTTACATTTCCTCTAAGACTCCAATAAGCTCATGGTTAAATGCACTGTAGAATGTTATTCTGGAATGTATTATCTTTTGACATCTTGTCCTCCCTCTATATCTTCCTTAATTTCTTAAATTACCATCGGTGGGAAAAACCTGTCCACTCCTGAACAAAGTGCAAGCAATTTCCATGATGTCCACATACATATTTATCAGTGCCTTCCTATATCTTGACACGCATTTGTCAATTTTTCTCCTTCTCTACTTTGCACTGTCTTTCTCACAATCCCTTGTTGACATTACTAAAAGATTCTTAATCGTCCTGCTACACTCACTCACCATGCACTTTCACTTATGAACTAATAATTCCTTCATTATGCAAGTATTGAATTATTAGCTTCTCGGTGAAAACACTTTCCATTGCTCCCGGAAGTCCATAATATGCCAAGTAATGCACATGCAATTTCAAAATCAACTTCCTCACTTATCTAAGAACATTTCGTGGTGTACTTTCAAAAACATTTTGGACAGAGGATAAGCCTTGTGCTCTTGTTGTGCACTTGGGTATATCTATATATCCTATCTAATAAAAAAACAATATGCAAATTAACCATCACTCTGTCACAAAGATGACAGCAGCCACAGAGCTGGAGCAAGGAGGAGGCTTGGGTTTCCCCAGGCGATGGAGCAAGCCAAGCTTCCCATCTGCCCTGGCTGGCCGTGGGCTCTGCTCAAGGCTACAAATTTTTTACTAATAGAAGATAAATAAATCCCCAATATCTGCTTCCAGCCAGCGCTGGTTTCCACTCAAGAAGAGTCTGGGAGCTTGGGAAGCCGGGGGGCGTGGCCAGCCTGAACATGGCTTTCAGCCCCTCACCCAGGCTGGCCAGGCATGCCAGCGGGACCCCAAGGTTGATCCGGGACAACCTTCAGGGCATACCAGACAGCACCCACCCATGCACCAGGCCTCTATCCTATATACTAAAAGGGTAATATGCAAATTGACCCTAACAGCAGAACAACTGGGAATGACTGGTCCCTACGACACATACTGACCACCAGAGGGCAGACGCTCAATGCAGGAGCTGCCCCCAGTGGTCACTGTGCTCCCACAGGGGGCGTGCTGCTCAGCCACAAGCCTGGCTGATGGCTGCCAGCACAGCGATGGTGGTTGGAGCCTCTCCTGCCTCCTCAGCAGCACTAAGGATGTTCGACTGCGGCTTAGGCCTACTCCACACTGGCAAGTGGACATCCCGGGCTGCCAGAAGGATGTCTGACTGCTAGCTTAGGCCCAGTCTCCTGGGGAGTGAGCCTAAGCCAGCAGGTGGACATTCCTCGAGGTGTCCCAGACCACAAGAGAGCACAGGCCAGGCTGAGCAACCCCCTCAGAGTGCAAAAATATTGTGCACCAGGCCTCTAGTCTACACTAAGAAAACAGAAAGATGCAAATCAACCATCATTCCATCACTCTGCTACACCCACAAGACACGCCCACCAGCCAATCGGGAGGAACTATACAAATGAATCCAAGTAAGATGGCGGTGGCCACAGAGCTGGAGCAAATAGGAGGCTTGGGTATCCCCTGGAGATGAGGAAAGAAAAGCTTCCCACCAGCCCTGACTGGCCCTGGGTTCCGATAAAGGCTACAAAGTTTCAATTATAAACTACCCCCAAAAAAACAATAAATCCCCCAAAAACTAAAAAAAGGAGAGTCTGGGAGCTTGGGTCACCAGGGGGTTAAAAACAGCCCTCAGCCCCTCACCCCGGCTGGCCAGGCATACCAGCAGGATCCTCACCCTGATCCGGGACACCCTTCAGGGCAAACTCGCTAGCCCCTACTGGTGCACCAGGCCTCTGTCCTATATAACAAAAGGGTAATAGGCAAATTAACTCTATCAGCAGAACAACTGGAAATGACTGATCACTATTACACACGCTGACCACCAGGGAGAAGATGTTCAATGCAGGAGCTGCCCCCCTGGTTGTCAGTGCACTCCTACAGGGGGAGCTCTACTCAGTCACAAGCCAGGCTGATGGGGGCCAGCACAGTGGTGGTGTTGGGAGCCTCTCCAGCCTTCTCAGCAGTGCTAAGGTCGTCCTACTGCAGCTTACGCCTTCTCCCTGCTGGCAAGTGGACATTCCTGAGGGCTCTCGGGTGGCCAGAAGGATGTCTGACTTCCAGCTGAGGTGGACATGCTAAGCCAGCAGGTGGACAACCCCCGAGGGAGTCCCAGACTGCAAGAGGGTACAAGCTTGGCTGACGGGCCTCCCCGAGTGAACAAATTTTTGTGCACCAGGCCTCTAGTCTACACTAGTAAAGGACAAACTTGCAAATTGACCGTACCTTCACTACACCTAAGCCATGCCCACACGCCAATCAGAGTGACTATATGCAAATTAAACCAACCAATAAGGCAGCTGGCAGCCATGGAGCTGGAGCGAGCAGGAGGCTTGGTTGCCCCAGTGATGGAGGAAGCCAAGCTTCCTGCTTGCCATGACTGGATCTGAGCTCCACTCAAGGCAACAAATTTTCAATTATAGAAGATAAATTAATCCTAGATTCCTGCTTTAAGCTGGCCGTGGCCTCGGAGCTGGAGCGAGCAGGAGGCTTGGGCTGCCCCTGGTATGGAGGAAGCCAAGCCTCCCGCCCGCCCTGGCTGGCTCTGAGCTATACTCAAGGATACAAATTTTCAATTATACTAGGTAAATAAATCCCAGAATATAAAAAAAAACAAAGACAAAAACAAAAAAGAGGAGAGGCTGGGAGCTTCCATCGCCAGGGTCTTGGCCAACCTAAAAGCAGCCCTCAGCCCCTCACCCAGGCTGGCCAAACCTTTATGGGGTTAGGGTATCACTGGGGTGGGGCTTGACCAGCCTGAAAGAGCCATCAGCCCCTCATCCAGGATGGCCAGGCACTCCAGTGGGCACCCCCACCCTGACGGGTGTGTGACCTCCTGCAAACAGCAATCATCCCCTCATCCAGGCAGGCCAGGCAGCCCAGTGGGGACCCCAACCCTGATCCAGGACACCCTTCAGGGCAAACCAGCCGGCCCCCACCCGTGCACCAGACTTCTATCCTATATAGTAAAAGGGTACTATGCCTCTCAGCACCGGGATCAGCTGAGCCTCGAGGCCTCCCGGCACCGGGATCAGCGTGACAGGGGGCAGCGCCCAAACCCCCTGATCGCCCTGAGGCTCTGTGTGTGACAGGGGTCGGGGCCATAACCTCCCTATCCGCCCTCTCTCTTCGTGACAGGGGAAGGTGCCCCAACAGCCCAATCAGCCCTGCTCTGAGCCCGACCAGGGGCTGCACCTAGGGATTGGGCCTGCCCTCTGCCAGCCGGGAGCAGGCCTTAGCCAGCAGGTCGTTATCTCCCGAGGGGTCCCAGACTGCGAGAGGGCACAGGCCGGGCTGAGGGGACCCACCCTCCCCCTCGAGTGCACAAATTTCTGTACACCGGGCCTCTCTCTACATATAAAAGACTGAGTGACTGACTGTATGTCTTTGTGACCATCAGACCCACAGCCAGTATACATGATGTGCACTGGCAATCTACATTTATAAAAGGCAAATATGCTAAGTGTCCATCTGAGTAATGACATCATGTAGCAATGCCAGGCTTCCTCTCCCCAGCAACTCACCTCCTTGCAGTTTCTTCAGTCCTGGAACATGACTTGGTTTAGAGCCAGGTGGGAATATTTTACACTAACCAAATGTCTGTGAAGCATTTTCCCGTGTGTCTTTTGATCCTCACAGAAGTCGTGGAATAGGTAGATGGTAGACTCGGTGGTATCCTATTTTCTCTTCATTAGCCAGAAAACAGAGATTTAGAAAGCTGAGAAACTTGACCTGACTGAAAATAAGGAAGAAATGATGGAACTTGTAAATGACTTCAGGTTTTCTCACTGTGAAGAATATAGTCAAACACTGCTGCAGTTAAATGGTTTACTCTTTGTTCTCCCTGGGTGAGCTACAATAATAACCTGCTTGTGTTGAAATTTACTGCTGTGTTGCTCACAATTACCTGAAAGAGAAGTTGCGCTGCTTCACTGGGTTGGAAAAAATTTAGCTACCTTAGACAGCAGGTCTAATTAAGCAAGTTTACACCCTCTCGCTCTCTCTCTGTCACTCTAGGTTGACCTGCCCACGTGCGAAACATATGCAGCTCTTGCTGGCGCCAATGGTATGCATGTGTTTCAATTTGTCATGGTCAATCCTGAATTTGGTTGACACTTCTATTATAGAGAAAGGGCAAATAGCGGCATTACAATATTTCTTCTAATTAATTCCTTAGTATTAATTAGTATTTCCTTAGTATTAATTAATTAATTAGGGCCACAAGTATTCTAATAGTGGCAAGATGTCATCTGTGAATAGTAAGGTTTTATTGGGCCAAAAGCCTAAGGGACCATTATGAGTCGTTGCTATGATGCACACTGACCAGCAGGTGGCAGATGCTCAACACAGGAGCTTCCCCCTGGTGGTCAGGGAGCTCCCAGAGTGGGACCCTTGCTCAGGCAGAAGCCAGGCTCATACCTGGAGAGTGCAGCTGTGGCAGGAGGTGCCTTCGCTGCCTATGCCACAGTGCTACCAATTGGTGGTGGCAGGAGGAGTGGGGCTTGGATGAGCAGGAACACAGCACCTGGCTCCAGCTTGGGCTCCTGCCCACCTGCCCGCCGTTTTGTGCACTGCTACATCCCTCAGGAGATGTCAGACCTAACCTGGCAGTCCCACATCTCCCAAGGGGTCCCAGATTGTGTGAGGCCGCAGGCCAAGCTGTGGGATGACACCGGTGCTTGAATTTCATTCACCGGGCCTCTAATCATTTCATAATTTATCACCCATTTAGCATGGTTCTCTTCTAATGCTGAATAATTTAAAGTAGAAACTGAATTTTGGTAATGATGGCCATTGAGATTTAACTGCTCTTTAGCGGTATTATTTAATGGCTTATATGAAGGGCACTAATCTCCTTCAAATATGAGAAATATTACATTCCCATAAATATTACTATGTTCCAGTGCTAATTCTTTCCACTAATGCCACTAAGTGAGCCTTTCACTAATTTTCTTTGCTCACTAGCTCATCCAAAATTGAAATGGGAGGCTGCTTGTCTATATTCAAGGGCAGAGGCATATTCTTCTTAACTACACTGATGCTCTCAATACTTTCATTTTTCCAACATAATTTATAGTGAGGGTCTCTATGTTAGATTTTAAAACATCTCTTTACTAATATGAATAAGTCACTTTTACCTGATTTCTTCACAACTGTGTGCATGCAATGATTTGGAACTTGCAATGCCTGACTCTTTTAAGTGTGCCTTCCCACCCTTGTTTTCATTAAAACACCATCAGAACCCACATTAATCACTTTTCAGTCTGTTAAGAAAATGCAGACCATCCTCGGGTTACATTGGACTCGAAGTACATCATTTTGTGGTTACAGTGCCATCCTCTGAGTATTTATTTTAAAAAAACTTCCATCATTTATATGTATTTACATATGTGCTTTATGTTTTTTATTATTTACTAGAGGCAAGGTGCACAAAAATTTGTGCACTGGAGTGGGGCCCCTAGGCCAGCTTGGCCCCTATCACATACTGGGAGCCCTCAGGGGATGTCCTACTCCCTGCTCCATGCTCCCTTTGGGGAGTGGGCCTAAGCCACAGCCTGGCCTCCCTTTGTGGGCGCCGACCGGGCTTATCAGGCAAAGATATCAGCTCAATCACCCCGCTGTTGCAGCCACTGCCAGTCAACCTCAGCCACCAAGGTGTTTTCATCAACACGGACTCCAGTCCCTTTACTATGAAAAAAATGACAACTTTTTTTAGGCATTCTCAAGATGTGTCTTTCATAGGATATGACATTTCTTTCTTTTTTCCTTTTCTTCCTTCCTTCCTTCCTTCCTTCCTTCCTTCCTTCCTTCCTTCCTTCTCACCTGAGAATATGTTTCCATTGATTTTTCAAAAATGTGGAAGAGAAAGGGAAAGACAGAGAGAAACATCAAAATGAGAGGAACACTTTGATTGGTTGCCGCCTGCATGAGCCCTGACCTGGGCCCAGGCCAGGGAGGAGCCTGCAACCTATGTACATGCCCTTAGCCAGAATTGAACCAAGACTCAGCAGTGGGCAGGCCAAGGCATTATCCACTCCGCAAAACCAGCAAGGATAGGATATGACATTTCCTACCCCTCCAGGAGTGGACTTTCCTTTTTTCTCCAGGAGTGGGGTAAAAATCCCTACATCACCTATTTTGATTCTTATTACCCAATTTACTAAGAATATTACCACTGGCATAGAGGGAGCTTAACCAATGAGCAGTCAGAAAAGGTGTTTCCTCTGGAGTTCACACCAATTGCCGGCTTGGTCCCTGCCCAGGCCTAATGCCTGTGGTCCAGTCATTAGCTCTGGGCAGGGGACCACCAACTCCCTCAATCGCCTGCTCAGACCCTGCTCCCCATGATCACTGGCTCTGCCCCTGCTCCCGGCCATGGCCAGCTGCCTCCCTGCTCCACGAAATTGCTGGCTCTGTACCTGCACAGGGCGAATGCCTCTGGCCGGGGCATTAGGCCTGGGCAGGGGACCCCCAACTCCCCAGGATTGTCAGCTCCACCCCTGCCAAGGCCTAATGCCATGGGCAGGAGACCCCATGCTCCCCTCAATCACAGGCTCCTCCCCTGCTCAAAACTAACGCCTCTAGCAAAGGCATTAGACCTGGGAAGGCACCAATAGTACCCCTGCAATTACCGGCTCCAGCCCTGCCCAGGCCTAATGCCTCTGACAAAGGCATTAGGACTGGGCAGAGGACCCCCAGCTCCCACCAACGCCAACTCCTCTCCTGCTCCCCACCATCGCTGGCTTACCCCCTGCTACCCACCATCCCAGCTCCGCCCTTGCCCAGGCCTAACACTTCTGACCAAGGCATCAGGCCTTGGCAGGGGACCTCTCAGCTCTGATTGCAGGCTCCAATAGCCTATAGCCATTGGGCACCTACTTATGCAAATTAACCGCCATGTTGTTGGTGGTTAATTTGCATATCATGCTGATTAGCCAATGGGAGGTTAAGGGAAGATACTGTCAGTTACCCTGTTTGTCTATTATTAGATAGGATTTAGCACAAGTAAAGGTCAGGAATCATTATTTTACTTTTAATTTTTTACTTTTATATTTTATTTTTTTTAATTGTTTCACCTCATTACTGCTGTGTATGTGTGCTCCATGTGAGTGATGTAGATGCTTATCTAGGTGGGTTCTGACTTACAGCAAAAACCATTATGACGTGCTGCAGGAATAGATCTTAATTGTAACATGAGGACCTATTGTACTTATATTCTCCTGATGAAGATGTCGTTATTTGGTCTTCATATTTCCTCATTAAGTACATGATTGTTGGAAGCACAAAGTATATATATATCTATGTGATTCTTAGACTATTAATTCAATAAGAAATAAAAACTGGGGTGGGGGGGGGAAGCTGGGAAGGTCAAGGGGAGAAAACAAAAAAAAAATGGACACATCTCTAATACGCTTTGAAATACTTTAAGGAATAAAAAAAAATTAAAAAATGAAAGCCTTATTCTTATAAAAAGATCTGGCCTTATAATTAAATGGCCTAATACATTTTAGAGTAGGGCACCTTTCCAAAGTATTCTCAGAAGAACATGGCTTGAAATCCAGGGTGTATCCTTTAACACCCTATTGGAAACAAGAGCCTTAGTTGGGCTCCATCATGATCCAAACAGAGACAGAAACAGCAAGAGACATGGCAGGTTTCTGTTACTATATTCCTACTGAGCATCCCTCAATGCACATTTCCTGATGGTGCTATTGATCAGAATGTGCACTCACAGGACATTAGGGCCTTCATGCACAACTCCGTCATGAAACCACATGAAAGAGAAGCCTATTGGACAAGAATGTTAGCAGGGACTTTACAATGCAGAGGGATTCTGAAGAACATTGAAAAAGGTGGCAGAACCATAGCCAGTTTGGAACAGTGGACAGATCACTGGCCTTCAGACTGAAGGGCTCAGATTTGATTCAGGTCAAGGGCACTTGCCTGGGTGTGGGCTCAATCTCCAGTCTTGGGCTTGCAGGAGGAACTGATCAAAGAATCGCTCTCATCACTGAAGTTTCTAACTCTCACAAGCTCTCATTTCCTCTCTGAGATAAGTACAAATATATTTAAAAGAATGGTGGCAGAATCATGGATGATGCAGGGACATGCTCCCAGGAACAAACTGATATTCCAACTAAAATACAGAACAACTTCCTGAATAATCAATGGAAAACTCACAGGAGAGAACCCTGAAACCAGAAGACCGAAGGTGGAGGCCACTTAGACACTGGTAGGAGGAGAGGAGGCTTGAAGGGGCGTGCCTGACACCCACAGACAGCAACTGAAGTCTCGGAGAGATATCTCAGCTGTGGAGGACTGCCACTGAGAACTCTGGGTCTAATCCCCAAGCTGCGCCTCCTAGCAGAGAGCACCAGAACTGAGGAGGGTACCCATATAACCTGTGGATGTGAATAGCAGCAGGGCACTCTCTGCCAGGGAGAGACAGCTAGAAATTCAGGTATACTCTTAAAGGGCCAGCACACAAATTTCCCTGTGGAGCCACACACCTTGTGCCCTGGCTAAGGGAGGGTGAAGTGGACTGGAGCTGTGAAGGAAAAAGCCAGAACTGGGGAGTCAAGGGTTCCAGCACAGAAGACAGACACTTCAAGTTTCCTGGGAGGAGTCATTTCCTCAGGCAGCAGAGAAAATCTTTCCCACGCAGACATTTGCCTTTCCTGGAGGAGTGACAATTAACACACACTACTGGGAAACACCTTGCCCGGAGGACACTTAAGAGATTATAAATAACAATAAACCTCCACACAGAAGCAACTGCCCCACCCTGTTGAAACAAACTCTTGCTATAACCTGAGGACCATTGCCTTGGAAGCAAGTTAAGTTGGAATCCTATCAGTCTATAGACAGAGGAGGTCTCTGGAGGCTTTGAGTCTTTGCCTGATCTAATTAGTCAGAAACATCCTTTAACAATGTTCTGCACTAGAGACTGAGAGGCACAGAGGATCTACCTAACTTGTCACCACAAACCCACACAGAAAGCCGGAAAGAGGAAATAAAGAAACAACCCCCAAATGAGAGAACTAGAGAATTCTCCAGATATTGAGAGAGATGAAGCACAGAGAAGACATTTATCTGAATCTGACTTCAGGGTTATGAAGGTAAAAGAGCTCAACAGCATGAAAAAAGATATAGTGACTATGAAAAGAAGAACAGTCCTAGTTATAAAATGACATAATACAAACAGGAGGACCACTTACATAACAGTATTAGAATAGCGAGTGTGCCAAAAGAGGCAGGAGGGGAGAAAAGCGTAAAGACGGTCTTTGAAGAAACAATGGCAGAACACTTTCCTAACGTGGTAAAGAAAAATCCCACACAAGGTCAAAAGCCAAAGAGAACCCAATAGAAAAAGTACCCAAACACGTGCCCAGACACATCATAATTAAAATGCCAAAAATTAAAGACAAGGAGAGAATCTTCAAGGCAGCAATTAAAAAGAAAACTGTTAGCTACGAAGTCGTCCCCATAAGGATGAGTCCTGATATCTCATCTGAAACTCTACAGGCCAGAGGGATTGGCATGAAGTACTCTAGTTAATGGAAAGAGAGGATCTGAGACCAAGATTACTATATACGGCAATTCTTTCCTTCAAAATAGACAGTCAAATACAGAGCTTCATAGACAGAAAAAGGCTAAAAGTGTAAATTGTCACCAAGCCAGCATTACAAGAAATGCAAAGGGATTGCTGTAATGAGAATGAGAAACAGAGACAGAAACTTAGCCATACAGAAAGATAATGGAAAGAAATAAATACCTATCAATAATAACTCTAAATATAAATAGGTAAATGCTCCAATCAAAAGGCATAGGGTATCAAAATGGATACAAAAATATGATGCAAGTATATGCTGTATACAGGAGTGCCATCTGAAAACAAAAGACACACAAAGGATTGGAGTGAAGGAATGGGAAAATTTCCATGCAAATGGAAAGAAAAAAAGGCTGGAGTACCAATATTCATATCAGACAAAATAGACATTTTAATAAAGGCCATCACAAGAGACAGAAAGGTCACTGCATGATACCAAAGGGATCAACCAGCAGAAAATATTACCCTAGGAAACAAATATTCATCCAACATAGGAATATATGTATGTCTCCTATATAATAAAAGAGAAACATGGTAATTAGCATACGACCAGTACTCTTCCCTTTGGCTATCAGCGAGATATGCAAATTAGCTGCCTGCCAAGATGGCGGCCGGCAGCCAGGCAGCTTGAAACTAACATGAGGCTTGCTTGCTTCAGTGACAGAGGACACCAACGTTCCTAGCCTGCCTTGCCGGCCTCTGAGCTTGCAGTTTAAGAAACATTGTAACAAATATAGAAGCTAAACAAAGCCCCAGAAACATGCTTTCAGTGAGCCCGGGATCTCAGAGCTGGAGTTCTATATTGTTTGGATTATAGAACCCAAACAAACCAGATACCTTCCTTCAGCAGCAGAGGCCTCAGAGCTGGAGCCAGAGCTAAAGCTGGCCCAGAATAAAAACAAGAGAAAAAAAATAGCATTTGGGAGCTTCAGTAGGCCAGAAAACAGCCCTCAGCCCCTCACACAGGCTGGCCACGCACCCCAGTGGGGACCCCCACCCTGATCCAGGACACCCTTCAGGGCAAACCAGCCAGCCCCACCCATGCATCAGGCCTCTATCCTATACAGTAAAAGGGTAATATGCCTCCCAGCACCGGGATCAGCAGAGCTGAGAGGGCTCCCGGCACGCAGGGGGATCAGCGTGACAGGGGGCAGCACCCAAAACCCCTGATCGCCCTGAGGCTCCATGTGTAACAGGGGATGGGACCTCAACCTCCCTATCCGCTGTGCTCTGTTCATGACAGGGGAAAGCGCCACAACCTCCTGGTCAGCCCTGCTCGGTGCCTGATGGGAGGAGCTCCCCAACCGCCTGATCGCCCGGCGGCTCTGTGTGTGACAGGATGCGGCACCTCAAACCCCTGATCAGCCCTGCTCTGTGTTTGACAGGGTGCTGGGCCCCAACCCTCTCCTCCCCCTCGGGCCCTGCTCTGTGTGTGACGGGGTAGAGCCATAACCTCCCCATCAGCCCTGCCCTGAGTGTGACTGGGGGCGGTGGCCCAACCCCCCAATCGGCCCTACCCTGAGCATGAGTGAGGGTGGCATCGCAACCTCCCAATCTGCCCTGCTTTGTGCATGACAGGAGAAGGCACCCCAACTCCCCAATCAGCCCTGCTCTGAGCCCGACAAGGGGCTGAACCTAGGGATTGGGCCTGCCCTCTGCCACCCAGGAGTAGGCCTAAGCCAGCAGGTCGTTTTCTCCTGAGGGGTCCCAGACTGCGAGGGGGCACAGACCCAGGTGATGGACCCTCCTTTCCCCACCAAGTGCACAAATTTTTGTGCACCGGTCCTCTAGTATATACATGCCAATTCAAAGCTATATGCCAAAATGCTGGACAATGTGGATGAAATAGATGAAGTCAGTAAAAAATGCGAACTACCAAAATTGATTCAGAAAGAATTACTTATACATCTGAAACAAACAAACAAAAATCAAACAAAGAGACTTCCAGGGGACTTTAATGGAGAGCCTGAAAACAGGACAGTCATAGTAGCAGACTTTTATCACTCCTATCACTTCACTGGATAGATCTTCCATGTGACAAGACAATGATTCAGAGACTCTAAAGGACACACTGCATCAGATGGATTTAATTGACATTTTAGAACGTTCACCCCAACAGAGCAGAATATACTTTCTTCTCAAGTGCACAGGGGTCATTCCCAAAGATAGACCACATGGTAGGACACATAACAAGTCCCTACAAGTTCAAGAAGATTTAAATCATATAAAGCATCTTCTTGGATCTCAGTGGAATGAAATGAGAAATCAACTAGCGTAAAAACACCCCAAAACATTTAAACACTTAGAGGCTAAATAGCATGCTATTAAACAATGAATTTGTTACAATGAGATCAAGAAAATATCAAAGACTTTTTGGAAAAAAAGGAAAATGAACAAATAACAACACAATATCTCTGGGAAACAGCAAAAGCAGTCCTGAGAGGGAACTTCATAGCACTATAGACCTATCTCAGAAAATAACAAAAATCAGCAATAAACTATTTATCCCTACAACTGAAGAATTAGAAAGAAACCAACAAGAAGAGCCCAGAGTAAGTAGCGGAAGGAAAAAATAAAGATTACAGTAGAAAAAATAACAGAGAAAAAAAATTCAATGAAACCAAAAGCTCGTTCCATGAAAGGATAAACAAAATTGATAAACCATTAGCAAGACTCATGAAGAAACAAACACGCATGATTCCAATAAGTAAAATCAGAGACAAGAGTGGAGGAGTAAGCACTGACACCACAGAAATTCAAAGGATTGTAAGAAAATACTATGAACAACTATATGCCAAAATGCTGGACAATGTGGATGAAATAGATGAAGTCAGTAAAAAATGCAAACTACCAAAACTGATTCAGAAAGAATTAAGAAAACTCAATAGGCTCATAACAACTGATGAAATAGAAGAAGTAATCAAAACACTTCCAACCAACAAAAGCTCAGGTCTGGACAGCTTCACAGGGGAGTTCTACCAAACAGTCAGAAAACTACAATCTATACTCCTCAAACTGTTTCAGAAAATCAAAGAGGAAAGAATACTTCCAAACTCTTTGTATGAGGTCAGCATTATTCTAATTCCAAAAGAAGGTAAAGACACTACAAAGAAAGAGAATTACAGGCCACTATAGCTGATGATGACAGATACTAAAATCCTCAACCAAGTATTAGCAAATCACATCCAGCATTATATTAAAGGACCAAATGACATGATCAAGTGGGATATATTCCAGGGATGCAAGGCTGGTATGATATTCACAAATCAATAAATGTGATACAACTCATAAACAAACTGAAGGTTAAAAATCACGTGATCATATTGATAGACACAGAAAAAGAATTGGAAAAAACCCAACCCCCAATTTTGATAAAAAGTCTCAGCAATGTGGTAATAGAGGGAGCATACTCAACATGATAAAGGCCATATATGAGAAACCCACAGCCAACATCATACTCAATAGGCAAAAACTAAAACCATTTCCCATGAAAGAACAGGAACATGACAGTGATGCCAATTTTCACCATTCCTGTTCAACATAGTATAGGAAGTGCTACCATAGTGCTCAGACATGAAGAAATAAAAGTCATCCCAACCGGAAAAGCACATAATAAATGAATTTGGTCATGAATCAGGATACAAAATTAACACCCATAAATATATGTATTTTTATTTACCAAGAATGAACTCCCAAAAAGATAAACTAAGAAAAGAATCCCACTTACCATTGCAATAAAGGAATTAAGGAAAAAACTCAATTAAGGAAGTAAAAGAACTCAATTAAGGAAGTAAAAGAACTGCACTTGGAAAATGACAGAATATTGAAAAGGAGATAAAGATATCAACCAGTGGATTAATATACCGTGTTGATGGGTTGGTAGAATTAACATTATTAAGATGTCCATACTACCCAAAGCAATTTATAGATTCAATGTAATCTCCATTAATATACCAACAGAATATTTCACAGACAAAGAACAAACCCTCCAAAAATTCATATGGAGTAAAAATAGCCTCAGCAATCCAGGGAACTACAAAAAAATATGGAAGGCTCACAATACCAGATATTAAGCTATATTATAAAGCCACCATTCTCAAAACTGCCTGCTACTGGCACTAGAAAAGACATATACACCACTGAAACAGAACAGAGAACCCAGAAGTGGACCCAAGTCATTACACTGTATTATTAATTTACAAAGGAGGTGAGAGCATTCAATGGAGTCAAGACAGTCTCTTTGATTTTCTACAAGATGGCAGCGATATAGGCAGACGCGACCCAGGTCTTGTGCCAGAGCAGATGGAGTAAGCAGCTGAAACTAATAACACCCACCGCGAATTGGGGAAATTACTCAGCTGGTGAGACGGTTTGCAGTAGGGAAGGGCAGAGCTCCTCTGGAAAGGTAAAAGAACCAGGGATCTGGGCAGGAAAGTTTGCCAGACCTCTGAGCCCAGAGGGTCAGAGGGAGACCGCATGGCACTGGGACAGGCACAGCCCCTGACTGGGGAAAAGAGATCCGCGGGATTCCTGGCACAGGGGGATTTGAGATCTGGGTTCTGTGATTACGGAGGACTGAGCCTAGAGGGGGCTGCCTCAACAGCTGAACAGACCATGCAGTGCTGGTAAGAGAGGAGCTTACAGAAATTCAGACTTCCTCATTTCTGTGGCCAGCATTTGTTTGTTTATTTTCACTGAACCCTGTTCATAGGACATTTCAGATACAGACACTCACCTGTGCTGAAGAGAGGGAGAAGGTGCAGATGAGTGGAATCTGGGGAGAGGCTGGGGAGAAAGGGGGCGCCGGGAGAGGTGCCAGCGAATATAGTGCTGAGACACCCTTGGGCCAGGACTAGGGCAGCCATTCTTTCCGGAGTGTGGGACTCCTCCACCTAGCCCCCAGGCAAGGAGCACAGCCACACCCAGATTAGACCCTGAACGAGATGAAGGATTAAAATAATCTGATCAGTCCCTGGGCATTAACAGGGTCTGGCCTATAGAGGGACTTTCAGTCCCAGCAATAACACAGACCAGGGCCACGATTAAAGAACCAGTTCTGGGGAGTTGACCTCCCCAAACCAGTTTTAAGTGCAATAGAGAAAATAAACCCTTGCTACTGGATAGAGAAGCTGTATAGCCTCAGAGACAAACCCAAAAATACTGCCACCCAGAGGCTAAGCCACAACCTTAATCTCAGCTAAACACAAATTAAGGCAGTCTGGGACAAAAATACGGCCTGCTTTAAAATCAGGACTATGGTTTACAACACTGAGGAACAGTGTATCGCAGGGAAATTCAACACTCCCCTGAATAACTGGCAAGACCAAGGCGAGCCAGACTGAAGAGTAGAAGAACCGAATTACCTTCACTCCTGCAATTTTTTTTTCTTTTTTCATCTTTTAACTAAGAAAGCAATTTTTTTCTTCTTTTTCCATCAGCTGATTTTATCCTTTTAATTACCACATTTTTATGTTTAACCAGTATTATTGCTGCTACCACTTTACCATTTTTTTAAAGTGACATTTTATTGTCTCTCTATTTTATTTTGGGATTAGTTTTCTCCATTCTATTTTCATCGTTCCTATAGCATCAATTTTCCCTACCTCAATTTTACCTCTATGCTAAAACCCTCTTCCCCACTTTTCCCTTTTTGTTGTCCTGTTTCCCTTACCCTATTCCTGCTTTAGATTTTCCTGATTCCTTCTTTTTCCCCCTGTCAAAATTTCACCCTAATTATATATCCCATTTCCACTCCACTGCTCTAAATCCTTATACACCTATCCCTTATCTTTCTTCACTATCCAAAATTTTTTCCCTTCTTTTATCTTTCTATGTTTTGTTGCTGTTTGCTTGATTGTTGAGTATTTTGTTTTTTTTGGTGTTTTTTTTGTTTGTGTGTGTGTGTGTGTGTGTGTGTGTGTGTGTGTGTGTGGTTTAGGACTGGTTGTGAGGTTGTTTGCTTTTTCCTTTTTTTTCTTTTGCTGGCTTTTCCCCTCTCTCCACCCCCACTCCCCTCCAGTTATTTTTGTGCTTCTGTTTTCCCTTGGCTCTCTTGATATTATTGATTATTTGTAGTTTGCATTCATCTCCAGTGATCTGTTCCTGGAATCTGTTGGGATTAGTGGCGGTTCTTTCAGAGTTTTCTCCTCATATAAATAGTCTCTTCCCCTCTTCTACTTCGTTCTCTCTTTTCACTCTTTTTTTTTCTTTTTTTCCGCGTCATTTTTCCCAATTTCATTTTTGAACTCCTTTTTTTTCTTACTTTTCTTTTCTTTTCTCTCTTTTATATTTTTCTCTTCTTTCTTCCTTATCCCCTAATCCTCTTAATTTGGGCAGTCACCTTTATTTGGGGTTATTAATATTGTGAATATATTTGTCTTTAGTGCCTGGTACGTTGTGGCTTGATTTGTTGCATTATGTGCCCTTAAATCAGCGCAGCAGATCCAAGCCGCAGAAGCCTCCTGATCACCATACCCTCTGAGGATCAGCAGCTGTATGTGAAGCCTCCCCCCACCAGCAAGAAGAGCCACCAAAGCTGTGAACAGCACACATAAGAGGAGCTGCCAACTGAGGAAAAGCTGCTATCGCAACCGCCCAAGGAGCAACCACAGCCCAAGGAGCCACTGCCACCCAGGGAGCAGCTCATGAATGACTCAACGTCTACATATGTCAGTCAGATCAAACATGGGTAGACAAAGAAATCCCGAAAGGAAAGAGAAGGAGGATTCGCCAGAAAACCAGCTAAGTGATACAGAGGCATGCAACATGAGAGGAAAAGAATTCAGAATAAGGGTCCTAGAGTCCATAAACCGAATGGAGGAAAAAATCAAAAACATATAGAAGAACCAAGAAAAAACAGATGAAAAAATCAACTACTTAAGCAAGAATCAAGAAGTAAGAGATAAAAAATCAACAACTTAAGTAAGACCCAAGAAGAAATGAAGAGTGATATAGCTGCAATGAAAAACTCCATTGAAAGTATCAACAGTAGACTAGGAGAAGCGGAGGACCAAATTAGTGAATTAGAAGACAAGGAAGCAAACACACCCAAACTGTACTGCAATTGGATAAAAAAATTAAAAGACAGGAGGAGAGCGTAAGTGACATTGGGACAACATGAAACGAAACAACATATGGATAATAGGGGTGCCAGAACAACAGAAAGAGGAACAAGGATTAGAAAACCTATTGGAAGAAATAATATCAGAAAACTGCCCTGTGTTGGGGAAGAAAAAAGTCACACAAGCCCAGAGAGTCCCAAACAAGGTGAACCCGAAAAGACCGACACAAGACACATCATAATTATCATGGCAACTGTTCAGGACAAAGAGAGAATCTTACAGGCTGCAAGAGAGAGACGGAAAGTTACATACAAGGGATCTCCCATTAGATTATCCAATGATTTCTCAACAGAAACACATCAGGCAAGAAAAGAATGGACAGAAATTTACAAAGTGATGCAAAGCAAAGGACTGAATCCAAAAATACTCTATCAAAGGCTATCATGCAAAATTGAAGGGGAAATAGGAAGCTTCACAGACAAAAAAAGGCTACGAGAGTTTATCACCACCAAGCCGGCAATGCAAGAAATTCTAAAGGGACTGGTGTAAAAAAAGGAACAAAAAGCTCAGAAAGAAAACAGCCACACACACAAAAAAGAAATGGCTACAAACATGTACCTTTCAATAATAACTTTAAACTTAAATGGACTAAATGCTCCAACCAAAAGACATCGAGTGGCTGAATGGATAAAAAAAACATGACCCATACATTTGTTGTCTACAAGAGACCCTCCTCAGAAGAAGGGACTCACACAGACTGAAAGTGAAGGGATGGAAAATTATCTTTCAGGCAAATGGAAAGGAAAAGAAAGCTGGGGTAGCAATACTTATATCGGACAAAATAGACCTCAAAGTGAAGGCCATAACAAGAGATAAGGAAGGCCACTTCATAATACTAAACGGATCAATACATCAAGAAGATATAACCCTGGTAAACATATATGCACCCAATGCAGGAGCACACAAATACATAAAAATAACTCCTGGAAGATATCAAAGGAGAGATCGACAACAATGCAATCATAGAGGGGGACTTTAATACACCACTGACATCATTGGATAAATCCTCTAGGCAAAAAATCAGCAGAGAAACAGCCATCCTAAATGACTCACTAAATCAGATGGACTTAATTGACATCTTCAGAACGCTTCACCCCACAGCCAAGGAATATACATTCTACTCAAGTGCTCTTGAGACACATTCAAAAATAGACCACATATAGGGTCACAAACAAAGTCTCCCCAAATTCAAGAAGATTGAAATCATACCAAGCATCTTCTCAGACCACGATGGCATAATATTAGAAATAAACTACAATAAAAACAACCCCAAATACTCAAACACTTGGAAGCTGAAGAGCATGTTATTAAATATTGATTGGGTTACCAATGAGATCAAAGAAGAAATTAAAAACATCCTGGAAACTAATGACAATGAAAACACTACAATCCAAAACCTATGGGACACATAGAAAGCAATCCTGAGAGGGAAGTTTATAGCTCTACAGGCCTATCTCAAAAAACAAGAAAAAATGGTAGTAAATCATCTAACTTACATCTCAAAGAATTAGAAAGAGAGCAACAACAACAACAAAAAAAAACCCAGAGTGAGCAGAAGGAAGGAGATAATAAAGATTCGCACAGAAATAAATGACATAGAGACCAAAAAAATAATACAGAAAATCAATGAAACCAAGAGCTGGTTCTTCGAAAGGATAAACAAGATTGACAAACCTCTATCCAGACTCACCAAGAAGCAGAGAGATAGGACCCCAATAAACAAAATCAGAAACGATAGGGGTAAAATAACCACAGACCCCACAGAAATACAAATGATTGTTAAAAAATACTGTGGACAGCTCTACTCTAAAAAACTAGACAACCTGGAGGAAATAGATAAATTCCTAGAAAAATACAACATTCCAAAACTCAATCAGGAAGAATCTAAAAATCTCAACAGGCCAATAACTATGGAAGAAATTGAAGCAGTCATCAAAAAGCTTCCAGCAAACAAAAGCCCAGGACCAGATGGCCTCACAGGGGAATTTTACCAAACATTCAAGGAAGTACTAAAACCTATCCTCCTCAGACTACTACAAAAAAATCAGGAGGAAGGAACACTTCCAAGCTCATTCTATGAAGCCAGCATCACCCTAATACCAAAACCAGGTAAAGACAACACAATGAAAGAGAATTAAAGGCCAATACCCTCATGAACATAGAAGCGAAAATCCTCAACACAATCTTAGCAATCGGATCCAGCAGTACATCAGAAAGATCATACAACATGACCAAGTAGGATTTATCCCAGGGATGCAAGGATGGTACAATATCCGCAAGTCAATAAACGTGATACATCACATAAACAAATTGAAAGAAGAAAAACACATGGTCCAATCAATTGATGCAGAAAAAGCATTTGCCAAAACCCAACACCCATTTTTGATAAAAACTCTCAGCAAGGTGGGAGTAGAAGGATCATACCTCAACATAATAAAAGCCATATATGACAGGCCCACAGCCAACATCATACTCAATGGACAAAAACTAACACCATTTCCCCTAAGAACAGGAACAAGACAGGGATGCCCGCTCTCACCACTTCTGTTCAACAAAGTATTGGAAGTATTAGCCATTGCAATTAGACAAGAAGAAGAAATAAAAGGCAACCAAATTGGAAAAGAGGAAGTAAAACTGTCCTTATTTGCAGGCGACATGATATTATACATACAAAACCCTAGAGACTCCATCAAAAATTTCTAGACTTAATACATGAATTTGGCAGTGTAGCAGGATAAAAAATTAACCCCAAGAAATCTGAGGCATTTCGATATATCAATAGTCAACTTTCAGAAAGAGAGATTACAAAACCAATCCCATTTACCATTGCACCAAAAAAATTAAGCTACCTAGGAATAAACTTAAGTAAAGAGGTAAAAGGCCTCTACTCACAAAACTACAGGACATTGAAAAAAGAGATAGAGGAAGACATAAACTGATGGAAGAACATACCTTGTTCATGGACTGGTAGAAGCAACATCATTAAAATGTCCACACATCCCAAAGCAATCTATAAATTCAATGCACTTCCCATTAAAATACCAACAGCATACTTCACAGATCTAGAACGAACTCTCCAAAAATTCATCCATAATAATAAAAAAAAGACCCCAAATAACTGCAGCAATCCTGAGAAAGAACAAAGTAGGTGGGTATCAATACCACATATCAAGCTGTATTACCAAGCCGCTGTTCTCAAAACTGCCTGGTATGGGCACAAGAACAGACATATAGATCAATGGAATAGAATAGAGAGCCCAGAATTCGACCCGAACGAATATGCTCAATTAATATTTGACAAAGTAGGCAAGAACATACAATGGAGTCAAGATAGTCTCTTCAATAAATGGTGCTGGGAAAATTGGACTGGTATATTCAGGAAAATGAAACTAGACCACCAACTTACACCATACACAAAAATAAACTCAAAATGGATAAAGGACTTAAATGTACGACGGGAAACCATAAAAATTCCAGAAGAATCCAAAGGCAACAAAATCTCAGACATATGCCGAAGCAATTTCTTCACTCATACAGCACCTAGGGCACTTGAAACTAAAGGGAAAATGAACAAATGGGACTACATCAAAATAAAAAGCTTCTGCACAGCAAAAGAAACCATCAATGAAACAACAAGAAAACCCACTGCGTGGGAAAACATATTTGCCAATGTCATATCAGATAAGGGCCTAATCTCCAAACTTTATAGGGAACTCATACAACTTAACAAAAGGAAGATAAACAATCCAATCAAAAAATGCACAAAGGTTCTAAATAGACACCTTTCAAAAGAGGACATTCAGAAAGCCAAGAGACATATGAAAACACGCTCAAAGTCACTAATCATCTGATAAATGCAAATCAAAACAACAATGAGGTACCATCTCACACCTGTCAGATTGTCTATCACCAACAAATCAACAAATGACAAGTGCTGGAGAGGAGGTGGAGAAAAATGAACAGTCGTGCACTGCTGGTGGGTTGCAGACTGGTGCAACCACTATGGAAGGCAGTATGGAGCTTCCTCAGAAAACTACAAATGGAACTGCCATTTGACCCTGTGATCCCACTTCTAGGAATATATCCCAAGAAACCAGAAACACCAATCAGAAAGGATATATGCACCCATATGTTCATAGAAGCACAATTCACCATAGCTAAGATCTGGATACAGCCTAAGTGCCCATCAGTAGATGAATAGATTAGAAAACTGTGATACATCTACATGATGGAATACTATGCTGCTGTAGAAAAGAAGGAACTCACCATTTGCAACAGAATGGATGGAAGTGGAAAGCATTATGCCAAGTGAAATAAGCCAGTCAATGAAAGAAAAATAGCACATGATCTCACTGATTCATGGAAAATAAAGACCATTATAAACTTATGAACAATAATAGATACGAGGCAGAGCTGCCTCAAACTGATTGTCAAACTGCAGCGGGAAGGCAGGGAAGGGTTGGGGGGCAGAAGGGAAAGGGGTAAGAGATCAACTAAAGGACTGGTATGCATGCATACAAACATAACCAACAGACATAAGACACAGGGGAGGGGGAAGTGGAGGCCAGGGGATTGTCAAGGACGGAGAAACAAAAAGGACACATATGTAATACTCTTTGTAATACTTTACACAATAAAATTAAAAAAAAGACAGTCTCTTCAATAAATGATGAAAATCAGACAGACACATGCAAGAAAATTAAACTAGACCACCACCTTTCACCATACACAAAAATAAACTCAAAGTGGATAAAGGACTTGAACGTTAGTTGGAAATCTATATGAAGAAATCTCAGAAGACTGCACAGGCAGCAAATTATCAGACATATGTCTTGGCATCTCTTTACTGACACAGCTCTGAGGGCAATGCACACAAAGGAGAAATTAAACAAATGGTCCACATCAAAATAAAAATCTTCTGCACGGCAAACTAAATCCTGAACAAAACAACAAGAAAGCCCACTGCATAGGAGAACATACTTGCCAATGGTATCTCTGATAAGTGTTGAATTCCAAAGTTGACAGGGAACTCACACAAATTAACAATAGGAAGATAAACAATCCAATCAAAACATGGGCAAAGGACTTAAATGGACATTTTTTGAAAGGGGGCCTACATAAGGCCAAGAGACATAGGGAAAAATGCTCAAAGGCAATAACAGTCCAAGAGATGTGAATCAAAATGAGAGAAGTACCAATCCACCAGTCAGAATAGCTGTCAGAAAAAAATAAAAAATAAAAAACCGCAAGTGCTGGAGAGGATGCAGAGAAAAAGCAGCCAGGCAGCTGCAGCGAACAGGAGGCTATCTTGCTCCAGTGAAGGAGGAAGCCATGGTTCCCTGCCTGCCACTGCTGGAAAGTGAGCTTGTACTCTAAGCAACTATGTTGCAATTATAGACACTAAACAAACCCCATGCTTTCAGCCAGCCAGCAGATCTGGAGTTGCAACAGAGTTTCGATAACAGAACCCAAACAAACACAGATACCTGCTTTCAGCAGCCGAGGCCTCAGAGCTGGGGCTGACCCTCAGAGCTAAAGCCAGCCCTCAGTTCCAGTGACAGCCATAGAAGATAAATAAATCCCAGAATAAAAAAAAATTAAAAAAAGGAGAGGTTGGAAGCTTCAGTCACCCACCTGCTGAAAAGAGCCCTCAGTCCCTCACCCAGACTGGCCAGGCACCTGAGTTGGGACCCTGACCATAAAGGCGGTGTGACCAGCTGCAAACAGCTATCATCCCCTCATCCAGGCTGGCCAGGCACCCAAGCGGAACCCCCACCCTGATCCAGGACACCCTTCAGGGCAATCCAGCCGGCCCCCACCTGTGCACCAGGCCTATATCCTATATAGTAAGAGGGTAATATGCCTCCCAGCACCAGGATCAGCAGAGCCATGAGGCCTCCGGAACCCGGGATCAGCGGAGCCACGAGGCCTCCTGGCACCGGGATCAGCAGAGCCTGCTAGCACCAGGATCAGCAGAGCAGCAAATGCTCACTGCCCATGTGTCAAGCACAGCTGCGAGGCCTCCCAGCACCAGGATCAGTGGAGCAGTGAGACCTCATTACCCCTGTGTCAAGCGGAGCTTCAAGGGCTCCCAGCACTAGGATCAGTGGAACCTCCAGGCCTCCTGGCCCCTGGAGCAGCATGACAGGGGGCAGCGCCCAAACCCACTGATCACCCTGCGGCTCTGTGTAGGACAGGGTGCTGCGCCCCAACCACCCCATGGGCCCTGCTCTGTTTGTGTCGGGGTGGAGCCACAACCTCCTCCTTGGCCCTGCCCTGAGTGTGACAGGGTACGGCGCCCCAACTCCCCGATTCGCCCTGCTCTGTGTGTGACAGGGACAGTGCCCCAACTCCCCTATCTGCCCTACTCTATGCATGACAGCGGGGAGCACCCCAACACCCTGATTGGCCGTGCTATGTGTGTGACAGGGTACGGAGCCCCAAACCCCCTGATGGGCCCTGCTCTGTGCGTGACAGCAGGTGTTGCTGCAACCTCCCCATCAACCCTGCCTTGAGTGTGACAGGGGGTGGTGCCCCAACCTTCCAATCAGCCCTACCCTGAGCCTGACTGGGGATGGCATCCCAACCTCCCAATCCGCCCTGCTCTGTGCATGACAGGGGCAGCACCCAACACCCAATCAGCCCTGCTCTAATCACAACCACGGGCTGCACATAGGAATTGGGCCTGCCCTCTGCCAGGCAGGAGCAAGCCAAAGAGGGCATGTCATTATCTCCTGAGGGATCCCAGACTGTGAGAGGGGACAAGTGGGGCTGAGGGACACCCCCCCCAACCAGTGCACAAATTTTTGTGCACTGGGCCTCATATATACACACAGACACACACACACACACACATAGGCAGACACACACACACACACACACACACACACACACACACACACACACACACATATACTAGAGGCCCGGTGCACAAAAATTTGTGCACTCAGTGGGGAGAGGGGTTCTCTCATGCCAGCCTGTGCCCTCTCGCAGTCTGCGACCTCTCAGGACATAATGACCTGCTGGCTTAGGCCTGCTCCTGGGTGGCAGATGGCAGGCCTAATCCCTAGGTGCAGCCCTTGGTCGGGTTCAGAGCAGGGCCGATTAGGGAGTTGGGGCGCCGCCCGCTGTCATGCACAGAGCAGGGTGGATCAGGAAGTTGCAATGCCACCCTCAGGCACACTCAAGGCATATTCGATGGGGAGGTTGCGGCGCCACCCCTTGTCATGCACAGAGCAGGGCCAACAGGGGATTGGGGTGCTGCCCCTTATCAAGCACAGAGCAGGGTCCATCAGGTGGGTTGGGGCTCCCCCCTGTCACTCACAGAGTAGGGCCGATAGGAAGGTTGAGGCCCCGCCCCCTGTCCACACAGAGCCTCAGGGCGATCAGGGGGTTTGGGCGCTGCCCCCTGTCACACTGATCCCGGTGCCGGGAGGCCTCGAGGCTCTGCTGATCCCAGTGCTGGGAGGCATATTACCATTTTACTATATAGAATAGAGGCCTGGTGCACTGGTGGGGGCTGGCTGGTTTGCCCTGAAGGGTGTCCTGGATCAGGGTGGCGGTCCCCACTGGGGTGCCAGGCCAGTCTGGATGAGGGGATGATGGCTGTTTGCAGCTGGTCACACACCCTTCAGGGTGGGGGTCCCCACTTGGGTGCCTGGCCAGTCTGGGTGAGGGGCTGAGGGCTGTTTTCAGGCTGGGACTGAAGCTCCCAACTGCTCCTTCTTTTTTTTTTTTTTTTATTCTGAGCCACTTTTAGCTCTGAGGCTCCAGCTCTTAGGCCTCCACTCTCGAAAGCAGGTGTCTGGTTTGTTTGGGTTCTATAATCGAAACTCTGCATCAACTCCAGCTCTGAGATCCCAGCCGGCTGAAAACTGGTTTCTGGGGTTTTGTTTAGCTTCTATATGTTACAATGTTTCTTAAACTGCAAGCTCAGAGGCTGCAAGGCAGGCGGGGAATGTTGTAGTCCTCTGGCATGGAAGCAAGCAAGCCTCATGTTCAGTTTAATCTGCCTGGCTGCCGGCAGCCATCTTGGCTGGAAGTTAATTTGCATATCACCCTGATTAGCTAATGGGAAGGGTAGCAGTCGTACGCCAATTACCATGTTTCTCTTTTATTAGGTAGGATATGCACACACACATATACATACATACGTATATATATGTATATGTACATGTGGGTGTGTGTATATATATATAGATATGTATATATGTATGTATGTGTATATATATATATATATATATATATATATATATATATCTCATAGAGGGCTAATGAACTTTGATATTCAGCAAGGCTGAAAATCAGCATTATATTACCCTTCAGTTGGCAAAATGGCTGAAGGAAATCTCCTAACCTGATAACCCTTTTAATGTTTAGCATACTTGACTGCTGACATGCCTGTTTGCTTTGCTAAAGGGCATATATGAGAAACCTAAAGCCAAGTCAATAAAAGCTGATGGGTGCTGGGTTTCAGAGAGCTTCTCTGCTAGAAAGAAAGGTCTCTGCCTGGCTCCCCCATGTCTTCTAAATTTCTATTTGTTGTCTAGTGTATTCATTTGTGTTCAGCTCCTTTTCCAGATCCTGAATCCTTGCTGCAAAAGGTTGCAGCATTCTGGCGCCCAATGTGGGGCATCTGGAGAGGAAATTTCACCAGAGTGAAAAATGAAGACATTTCACCAGAAAGCTGAGAAGTGCACTGAAAAGGTGGGGAAAATTCTCTGTGCACAAAGCCCATGCCAGCTTTGGAAATTGTGAAACATAAAGTGGGCGGAAAATCTTTCTTTTCTGCCAGGCTATAATGAGCGAAAGTTTGATTATAAAGCAAAATAAATAAATAAATAAATAAATAATTGTAAACATTTACTTGTATGCTCAAGGATAAAGAAATTAAAATATCAAAAGGTACTCTCTGAGATCAGGCTCAAGGAAAAATGTAACATTGCCATCTTGAACTATGTGTGCTCTTGTTCGCACTGCATTATGCCTAATTCGTATTGGGGATCAAAAGTCTGTAATACCTAAGCCCTGGGTCCTCCACCTCTAGTGTGGAAAGGCACAGCAGCTAGAGAAAACGGGGTTAACAGTCATTTTACAAAAGGACCCTTTAATGCTTTGTCTGAAAATTACCATATGACACCTTGGGACAGGCAGATTTTAGGTAAAATAACTTGAGAGGATAGCCAATGCCATGAAGAGCAGAATAAGATCGATGAAAACTACTCTGATTCATTAAGCCTTGTCTCTATGTTATGAGCGCATGTCAGTTGATTATTATTAATCTGTTTTGGTTGTTTATTGTTAGTCTATTAAGCATGCCTTCAATTTAATTTAATAAGAAAAGAAACAGTAGATGGACAGGCCATTACTAAATATCTAAAACACCTCCCAACCCATTAATTACTAGTCTTTTGGTGATCCTGTAAAATGTATGCCCAGTCTCGAGAGTGTTATTAAAAGTCTCATTTTACTTCCCAGACTGTCATTTGAAATTTGGATAGATGAGACATTCCTCACAATTTAAGGGATATCTCTGGGATTTCTGTACCCATGAAGAGAAAAACACTAGGTTAAGAGAAGTCGCACCCCACCCGATTTTGGGTGCCTCTTGGACTGACCCCCATCTCTTCATAGATGCTATAGTACAAACCCAAGACTGTTTTTCTTTATAAGATGGTGAAAATGACACAAGGAAAATATACAGGCTGTGTTTAAGAAATAAGATTAGTGTTTCCATAAGAAGGGGCAGTTCTTAAATAATAATGGTCCATATTCCAAGGTTAATATTAAAGCCAATGAAAGCCAGTAAGTTTTCTCTGCTGCAAAATTTGCCAAAGTGAAACGCCCTTAGATGGTGATAACCGCTACCGTTTCATTGTCTAATCAGGGCGATATGCAAATTAACTGCCAACTAAGATGGCAGTGAACCGCCACCAAAGATGGCGGTTAATTTGCATATGTAGGCACAATGCAGGGAGGCGAAAGGGAAAGCATGAAGAAGCCCACTGTCGCTGACAGGAATCGGAAACCCAGGGGGGAGCTAAGAGCCCTGCACCCCATCCATGGTCGGAGAATTGGGCACCTTTGCCACCCTGGCCAGTGATAGCGGGAAGTAGGGTTGGAGCCAGTGATGGGAGTTGGGCACGGGCAAAGCCGGTAGTCCCAGCAGCTAGGGGTCCCTTGCCTGGGCCTAAAGCAGAGCCCGCGATCACGGGGCCGCTGCCGCTGCCGCTGCGGGTACCCGCTGCCCAGGCCGGATGCCTTGGCCAGAGGCGTTATCCTGGGCAGGGGCAGAGCCTGTAATGGTGGGTAGCTGGGGATGCCCTGCCCAGGCCTAATGCCTCAGCCAGAGGCGTTAGGCCTGGGTAGGGGCAGAGCGGGAGATCGTGGGGAGCTCGGGGTCCCCTGCCCAGGCCTACTGCCTTGGCCAGAGGCGTTAGGCCTGGGCAGGGGCAGAGCCACCTGCAACTGAGGGGAGCTGGGGGTCCCCTGCCCAAACCTGACACCTCTGCCAGAGGCCTCAGGCCTGGGCAAGGGGCCGATCTGGTGATTGGTGATCAGAGGGTGATGAGGGTCAACTCCTCTGGCCGAGGCATCAGGCCTGGGCAGGGGATGGAGCCAGCAATTGGAGGGGGGTGGGGGCCCTCTGCCGAGGCCTGTTGCCTGGGCCAGAGGCATCAGGCCTGGATGGGGGGTGGATCCAGTGATTGGGGGGATATGAGGGTTCCCTTGCCTAGGCCTGAAGCCTGGGTCAGAGGCGTCAGGCTTGGGCGGGGGGTGGAGCAAGCGATCAGAGGGAGATGGGGGTCCCCTGCCCAGGCATAATTCCTGGCCAGAGGCCTCAGGCCTGGGCGGGGGCCAGAGCCAGTTATCGGGGGGAGATGTGGGTCCCTTGTCCAAGCCTGACACCTCTGGCGGAGGTGTCAGGCCTGGGCAAGGGGCCGATCCTGCAATTGGAGGGTGATGGGGGTCAACGTCTGAGGGCTCCCAGTAAGTGAGAGGGGGCAGGCTGGGCTGAGAGACACTCTCCCCCCTCGCCCCAGTGCATGAATTTCGTGCACCGGGCCCATAGTTATAAATAAATATATTGATGGTGAGGGTGCAGTCCCTGAGGAGAGGGCAGACTGCACTCTCTGTTGGAGGAAAGGGCCAGTGGATATTCTCCCTGTAAAAGCAGAGAACCTGGAAAAGCACTCTTAGATGTTATCTCTGAAGGAAAAATGTGGTGGTTTTAAAATTCCAATGGCTACAGGCCTTCTTCCTTTCTCCCCCTACTTCTTTGGAAACCTCATATGTCTAAACATACTTTTCGAAAGTCTTTGGTAACTTAAAAAATTGTAGTTGCTTACATTAAGTAAAAAAACTTATTAAAACTCTAAAGGTTTTGAAATAACAAAATTTTGCAAAATTTATTTGAGTTTGACTCGAATGAAAAAACAAAGGACAGATTTGAATCTATTAATTAAATAAGTCTTTGTTAATTTTATTGGAAATATATCCCTAAAAATGTGAAGGTATTACTAAACTAAGAAATGCTAAGTATTTAACTTACCACCTAAAATTTAAGGCTTCCAAGAGTTAAAAGTTCAAATTAAATTGGGAGAAATTATGTGCTCGTAATGATACAATGCATAAAGTTTAGAAATTCATTATCAAGAAAAATATTTCATGTGATTTCTCTGGAAAAACTTAGTAGTACAAAGTATATTGTAGTCCTTATGTGTACTATGTGTGGTAAAATGTCAACCTAGGATATAATATTTTATTGGACTGATTAAAAAAGAGGATTAATTCTATGGTCTGAACCAAATTTTTAATAAAAAAACCAGTTTAAATTTTATTGATCTATTTTAGCATAATTACAACAAACGTATAATGTAATGTTTGGGTTACACATATTTGTGATAGTCTTTCCATGTTAAATTTCAAGACTTTAACCAAGAGATAGCTTTGAAACTTTTCAAGTTCCCTGGAATAATTCAAGGGTTTACTCTCTTCTTAAAAGAAATATTTTAGGAAAAGAAATATTTTCAAACCAAATTACCCCGATCTAATATACTTGAAATCACTTGAAGCTTCATCAAATAAAAATTAATAGCTGTGTTCTCTTTACATGCACGTATTTTAAATGTTATAAAAGTTTCACCCTCTAAGGGAGGGCATGACAAAGTTGCTGAATACTTCTTAAGCAAAATCAGATTATTCAGCAGCAGAATTTTAAGATGGGAGACCTGACAGCCAGATCTTTAGCTAGGCCCGGGGGTAGTGCAACATCTGGACTTCATAGGTCAAATGTATAAGTTTACTTACTTTGCTTTCTCAATAAAGATGCGTACTTTAGTCACTAAATAAATTAGCTTTTTACAATATAATCATGGTCTCATATAAACTCAGTTATACGAGAAGCAGATATTTTATTAGCAATTGGTTCTAACACAGTCCAGAGTAAAATTTCTGTACCTATGCAATAACCAAAAGAATGCTGTTCAAAAGTAAATTTTAAGCTCAAAAAAAGGAGAAATTTTTAAATCTCATCTGCTACTATTTACAAGGAAAACAAAAAGTTATTATTGGAGCATTAAATCTCACCATTAATAAGACACCATAGAAAAAAAGGAGTTACTTTGACTTAATCTGTATGCATTGCACAATTGGCCAACATACCTCTTATTGGTATTTCTTAAAAGGAACCAAGTTTGTAGCTCTATTTAAAAGAAAAAAAAATGTTTTTAAAAGACACTCCCTAAATGTGGCCTAGAAATTACTCTGGGAGAAAAAACAGGAGCAGATTCCCTTCAAAGATCTAGAAAACTGTAATTAAAAATAAATGTATTAGGCCTCATAAAGAAAAGTAAACCATTTGCATTTTGCCTCCGTAAACAACGCTTATGTCAATATACTCAAAGACTGATAGCAAAAACCCTATTAGTGTCATTTACTGTCCCCACCCAATGACGAAGTTAGGAAATAAGCCTTATTTTTGACTGATTTAAATTAGCAAATGAAAATAAAATAATATTCAGGGGAACTTAGTTGGAATAGGCAGAAACCTATTCCTGGAGCAGTTACTGTTTTTACTGATAGTTCATCTCATGGTAAAGCTGCTTATAATGCAAAGAATTCAGACCAAGTCATTCAGACCAGTCATACTTCTGTGCAAAGAATCGAATTAGAAACGATCAAGGCTGACTTGCAGGATTTCCAAAAGCCTATTCATATTATCTTTGATCTGCCTATGCTGCTGGCTTGGTAAACAGAACTGCAACTACTCAATTTAAATGTCTGTGACCGATGCCTATCTATACTATTTGAACAAGTCCTGGTCCTTTAACAAAAGGAAATGCATAGGCCTATCAATTAGTTATTTTATTAAACAGGCCACAGAATCTCATCAACTTTTACATCAGCCTGCCAAAATATTGTACAGCAGGCAAAACAGATTATCAAGAAATGTCCCCCTTGCATGTTATATCTGCTACAAGGGCCTCTAAATCCCAACTTGAAAAACAAAAGTGGGGGAATAGTGAAGAAATCTCCTGTAAGTAGACTACACCAAGCCTTAATTACTTTAAAATTTTTCCTTGTAATGCTGATGGCAAGACACCCATAGAATTACACTGGTGTCAGAATAAGCCAAACCAAAATGGTCTGGTTAAATGGAAAGATACCGAGTCTGGTTTATAGAAGGGTCCCTTTATTAACCTCTGGTCGAGGATATACTTGTGTGTTTCCATAAAACTCCTCTAAGCCTGGATGGTTCCTGCAACATGAATCTGAGGGAGGAACTGACCACAGATAGCAGAGGCCCCAAGCAAAACGCTGAGGAGTCAGAGGAGAACCATCCAGAGATAGGGGATGGTGAAGACGCCTTGCCATGCTAGCACTCATCATCGGTGCATTGGTGCAGGTTGCCCATGACAAAGCCAAAAAAATTCAGACCTACATTGTCATTTCTCACCATTTGTCCACCATCCAGAACTCGAACATCATTGCTGTCATGTCACAAGCTAACTGTGACTGGGAAAGGGATCCATAAAAAACTAATGGCCCCAAAAGAAGCCTGCTATGAATGAATTCCTTAAATACCTGACAATAATATTTAGAAGGACATGAAAGAACTCAATCCTTGTCGTCGAATCTCCCTACGTTTCCTTTTTAGAGTAACCGCTATTGTCTTTCTTTCTTGTTCTTCTATGTTTGCTTCCAGGGTTAAGATGCAGAATGAAAAGTCTTAAAAGGATCTGAGCCCAGCTAATGGCAGACACCTTTCTAAACTAATTAAGAAAGCAAAAAGGGGGAAATGTCGGCCCAGCAAAGACCAACAGTAGTGAACATATCAAAGCGAGAATCCTACAGCAGGCGAATGGACTTTGATAATCAGCATGGCGGAAAATCAGCATTTTGCTACCCTGCTGTTGGCAAAATGGCTTTAAGCAACCTCCTACCATGATAATACTTTTATTGTTTACCAAACTTTACCATCGATATGCCTGTATGCTTTGCTAAAGGGCAAATGTGTATTAAAGTAAATAAAAACTGATGGGTCCTGGGTTTCAGAGAGCCTCGTTACTAGAGAGAAATGCCTTCACCTGGCTCCCCCACGCCTTCTAAATATGTAATTGTTGTCTAGTGTATTCATTTCAGTTCATACACTTTTGCAGTTCCTGAATCTTTGCTGCAAAAGGTTGCTGCAGGGAAGGTAGTGGAAGGTGGGGTTAGAGAGATCAACTAAAGGACTTGAGGCATGCATATGAGCCTGACTAATGGACACTGACACCAGTGGGGGTGATGACATGAGGAGGAGGTAGGAGGGACAAATGGGGGATAAGGACACATATGTAATACCTTAATCAATAAAGAAAAAATAGCCCTAGCTGGTTAGGCACTGTGGATAGACTATTGGCCTCCAGACTGAAGGGTCCCAGGTTTGATTCTGGCCAAAGACACATTCCTGGGTTGTGGGCTTTGTCCCCAGTGTGAGGCATGCAGGTGGCAGAGAATCAATTATTCTCACGCATCATTGATGTTGCAATCTCTCTCCCTCTCCCTTTCTCACTGAAATCAATAAAAAATATTTCAAACAATCAAAGAATAAACAGATGAATAAAATAGAGCCAGAGTAAAAAATATATGTTTTATAATATAATAAAAGGAATCCTATTATTTTCATATATTTAATAATTCCTACAACCTTTGTGATAAAATAGGTTTGCACTGTTTTGGTAATATTATATTTAATATTTTTTCCTTAACATATTAATGTTTATTGCATGTAACACTATATTATAACAGACTAATATGCAAATTGTCCCTTCAAACAGGAGTTTGACCATGAGATCCACCATGGGGTGGGACAGTCTGGCTAGCATCCCAGGCTGCACCCTGCAGGCAGCCCCACACTGTTCTGTCCACGTCCCCCCTCCACCCGCTCAATGATTGAGGACCCACCAGCCAGTAATCTGCCCACAGCCCCTTCCCCTGGCCTTCATCTTCCCCCATCTGATCCCCCACTCGATCTGGGTGGAGCCAGCCGGCCAAACACCTGTATCCCCTCCCCTTGGCCAACCTGGCGATTGGGGTGTGCTGGCCGGAAACCACCCATGCATGAATTGTACACTGGGTCTCCAGTATTATTATATTTAAAATTGTTTTTCTTGGAATATTAATGCTTATTGCATGTAAAATTATTACATTTAAAATAGTTTTTCTAGAAATATTAACATTTATTGAATGTAACAATATGACACTAAAACCATTTTTCTTAAAATATTAAAAAAGTAAATATAAAAAAGAGGGACACTGTATCAACATGGATTAAAAGGATTGCGTTCTTCACTCTGGTGTTATCTACTTATTACCTCACTAATCAGAAGATGAAGAATTATTCCTAACAATGAAACAATAAGATAGTGTTGAGTACAGATGCCCATCCACTACTCACTTTCCACAAGGCTTCCAGAAATTAAAGTGTAGCATTCCTTTTAAAACAGCTCATTACTCTAATCCATGAGAGACTGTACCATTTACCTTGACTTCCCATCCCAGTAATGCTTTGCCTTGGATCAGAATGGGCAGGTCTTGTAGGTGGAGGATCCCAACTTCTTGAAGATGGAGTTCTTTTCAGCGGAAGGGTATCCACCCTGCAGCCACTTCTGTGAAGATTAATTGTATGTCTGCCATCCTCTGTGTCATAAATAACATCATTCTACTTGAGTAAGGTCAACATTTGTTAAATGGTCAAGTCTGGATATTGTGTATAAATATTTACTAAACAGGATCATGGTCATAAGCATGCTGGTTAGCACAAAATGATAAAATTCTATCTTCACATGTCTTCAGTACAGTGCTCAGAGTTATTGAAAATCAGTTTGGATAACTGAGAAAGAACTGAAGCAGAATTATATATACGTGCCAATAAAACAAAACAAAACACACACACACACACACACACACACACACACACACACACATACACCAGAATTTGAATGCAGAGAATCCAGATATACTAAGTGAAAGAAGTTATTTAAAAGATACAAGAAAACAGTCTCAACTAGTCATCAAACTAATTTCATCTCAATAAAAGCTTTTAAAACATGCAATGTCATAATTAAAAATTAAAATATAAAAAGTCAAAACATGATGCATTACAAAAAAGTGTTATTTCACAAATGTTATCATATAATTCCTACAGTTCATTTATAAAATAACTCTTTGATCAGAATACTACACTCTATTTTAATAGTATTTAAAGAAAACATGTTGAATAATACATAATTAACAATCACTGTTTTCATTTTCAAATAGGAAAGAGGCTTATCTTCCAATTCTGTAATTCGTCATGGGAAAGAAGAACTATGAGCATCCTCATATGTGGCCAAATATGAACTGGCAAACTCATCTCAGTATCACCCAGATGGTAAAAACAGGAACTTCACCTTCATCTTGCACAAACCCTGCAATAATATTTTAGGAAATTTTCCCTGAAATGTCACACACCTAATTATCACAAATGGACACTAAATCTTTGAAATTAGGAAAACTGGTTAATATGAAACCAACTTTTCCTCCTACAGATATATTGAAATGAATATACTTTCCTTTCATAGTCAGTCAAATAAGTAAATAGATAAATTAATTAAAAGACAACTCCCTGAAAATAGCTCGTCAACATGTTTATTCATGTTTCATATTCCTCATATACAAGAAAGAAAGAAGGAAAGAAAGACCAATAAACTTGGTGAATCATTGGTTTTTAGCCTTTTCCTGAGTCAGAGACCCCTTTGTGAATCTATTTAATACCATAGACATTTCTCTTATGTAGTTTCCAAATGGAAAGTTTTCTACATCAAACCTAAGTACAAGATCATCTTATCAAATTAATAATAGAGATTATTATTTTACACAGTACAGGGTTGCACATTCCTATACTCAAAACTAGTATTTCAAATCCAATTCTAAATAATGAAGTGTGTGTCCTTGACGTTTATATAGTTAGACCAACTTTTATTTCAGTGGGAATTTTCCAAGGTGAACTGATGTCCTTTTTTGAGATGAAAGAAGGGTACTTTCAGAACAAATTCTTAGTAGTTCAATAAGTATGAATCTTCACTTTAAACCTACATGACTTCCTGTTCCCAAAGTGTAACATTCTAACATAAGATCAATAGAATTGAGTTCTTCAGAGAACAGTTGAAGTGACTAGAGGCAAACAGTAATGCTAAAATAGACTGAATTTAGCTTGAGGTTTAAATCCTATCCGTGTAAGGTCATTAGGAGTGTTTCACACATTATATACTGCATTCATTATTATATGTGCTATACCTCTTTAGCAATTACAAATCATCTTGATCATCAGTATACATTCTCAATCTAATGAACGGTATCATTTCTTTTGCTTTGAATGATATGAATGAAATTGAGGTGTATCTCTTCATTCAATGTTACTGTTTTCACATAAATAATGGTTTCATGCTCATATCTTTTTTTAATTTTTTAAAAACATTTGAGTTACTGACAGTAACTTTATGAATTTAAAGTTATTGAATTTATGGAAGTTAATATGATCACATAGGCACTCTTTATTGAATTTATGGAAGTTAATATGATCACATAGGCTTCAGGTACACAAGTCTATGACACCTCATTTGCATATTGTATTATGTGTTTACCTACCTCAGATCTCCTACCATCCCTAGATTTTGAAACATTACCTAAGTGTTTTACACCTGAGGGATGTCCTTTTGCTTCTCTTACTTCCTCTCTTTCACTTCTCAGACTTCTCACATCACCTCTATTTCTTGATGGAAGTGGTGCCCTCTGCCCACCCCCACTTTGAAAAGATGGTTTCTTGGTGTAGTCTACTTTAGTTGTTTTTCCACCCACAGACTAAAATGAGTACACATAATATCAACACTACATAACATTTAACCTGAACAAATGAGCAACTGTTTGAAACCTACTTATTATTGCAACTAAAATCAAGATCTACCTCAAATTCTTCTCCCAAACCAAGTGTTTCCTTCAAAAATGACAGAGTCCTTTTTCATGGAAAGTTTATGAAACACTTCATTATTAACAATATTCTATTGAAGTATTCAACACAGAAACATATATTTTGGTTAATAAAATTCCTCCAAAGACCCCTAGTAATAAGGACTAAAATGTATGTTGGTTAATAAAAGTCCTCCAAAGACCCCTAGTAATAAGGACGAAAATGTCTCACATTCCAGGGGAAAGCACATAAATTCCATTCTTGTTTTTTAGTAGGCTTATTCTTGGTTATCTGGAGAGAGGGATATAGAGATGGAAACATAGATGAAAGAGAAATATTTTGATCAGCAGCTTCCTTAAATGGCTCCTACTGGCAAACCAGCCAGCCCCTTGGGCATGTGTCCTGACCCGGTATAGATGATAGGCCATCTTGGTTCACAATTCTATCCTCAACCATTGAGCAATACTGACTGGGCAATGTGGATTACTTTTTAGAATGTGTCTGTTACTTCATTTATGTTTTGACACATCTATTTCATGTTTTCCAGTGCACCCGGCTTACATAAACTATTTATTTTTTAAAACAAACAATCATTCATTCAAAATGATTAGGTACTTTATTCCTCCTCTACCGCTTCTCAGGTTTCTTACTTTTACTATTTCTTCAGTAAAAATAACAGAAAACAATGTCCAGTATGAATGCAACTCTGTATACAAAGTTCTGATTTGTTTCTCCATTCTATTTTTAATCGGCTCTTTGCACAATCTTTAGTATTTTTATGTTACTGCACTGTTTGATGTTAAATATGGTTCTAAGAAAACAAACCATCTTGAAGGGGAGAGCTGCTATGACTAGGAACCCAGCCTCACCTCTACCCAGATGGGCCTCACACATCACCTGAGAGCCACTCTGGCCAAAGACCTTTTTACGGCAGCAGCAGACCCACGGACACCGGGACTCCAGCCCCCCACCACTGCCATTGCCTCCTGTGAGTCTTGGAGTGTACAATTGATTGGGGATCCACTCTGTGGCCATTGGCCCATCACACCCTGGCACCTGGGTTCTGACATGATAGCTAAAATGGGGAGACAAACAAACAACACCCAAAGGACAGAAAAGGAGGAATTGCCAGAAGAGGAACTCAATTAAATGGAGACATACAATATGTTCGAAAAGGAATTCAGAATAAGGGTCATAAAGTTGATACACCAGATGCATGGGAAATCCACAACTTACATAAGAATCAAGGACAAATGAAAAAAATTGATAATAGCTACAATAAAAAATACGATGGAAGGTTTCAATAGTAGACTAGAAGTAGCAAAGAATTGAATCAGCCATTTAGGAGACAAGGCAGAGTAACACACCCTGAACAACACAATCTGAATAGCAACTTGAGAGAAAAAATAGAAAGCAGGTGGATATCCTAAGGGAGATTGGGGATAACATGAAACAAATAACATGTGTATAATAAGGGTGTCAGAAGGACAAGATGAGGAACAAGGATTAGGAAACCTATTAGAAGAAATAATCACAAAACCTTCCTGATCTTGGGAAGAAAAAGTCACACAAGCACAGACAGTCCCAAACAAGATGAAACCAATAAGACCTATACCAAGACACATTGTAATTATAATGGCAAACAATAATGACACAAACAGAACCTTAAAGGCTGCAAGAGAGAGACAGAGAGTCACCTACAAAGGCTCTCCTGTTAGATTATCAAATGATTTTTAACAGAAACACATCAGGCCAGAAGGGAATGAAAGGAAATATACAAAGTGATGCAAAACAAGGGACCAAATCCAGGAATACTTATCCAGCAAGGCAATCATTCAAGACTATAGGGGAATTCAGTGTCTTTACAGAAAAAAAAAAAATCTAAGGGAGTGTTTCACTACTAAGCCATCAATGCAAGAAATGCTGAAGGGACTGTTGTAAAAAGAAGGAATAGAAGAGACAGAAGAAACACAGGCATAAAGAAAAAAGTGGCAACATATCAGTAACTATCAAAATAACCTTAAACCTAAATGGACTAAAGACTCCATTCAAAAGATATATAATGGCCAAAATTATAATAAAACAAGACCCATATATATGCTGTCTATGAGAGACCCACCTCAGAATAAGGACTCACATGGACTGAAAGTGGAAGGAGAGAAATACTTTTCAGGCAAAGAAGGGGAAAAAACTAGGGGATCAATAATTATATTTGAAGAAATAAATCTCAAGAAGCCAAGATGGCGATGGAATAGGCATACACGTCCCAGGGCACATCCTGGAGCAAATGGAGTGAGCAGCTGAAACTAATAACACCCACCCGGAATTGGCAAAGTACACTCAGGTGGTCAGACAGTTTACAGCCAGGAAGGGCAGAGTTCCTCTGGTAAGGTAAAAACCAGGGATCTGGGCAGGAAAGTTTGCCACACCTCTGAGCCCAGAAAGGGTATAAGCACCCCTATGTTCATAGCAGCACAGTTCACCATAGCTAAGACCTGGAAACAGTCTAAGTGCCCATCAGCAGATGAATGGATTAGAAAACGGTGGTATATCTACATGATGGAATACTATGCTGTTGTAAAAAAGAAGGAATTCTTGCCATTTGCAGCAGCATGGATGGAACTGGAGAGCATTATGCTAAGTGAAATAAGCCAGTCAATGAAGGAAAAATACCACATGATCTCACTCATTTATGGATAATAAAGACCATTATAAACTTATGAACAAAAATAGATACAGAGGCAGAGCAGCTTCGAACAGACTGTCAAACTACAGCGGGAAGGCCGGGGAGGGTTGGGGGGCAGGCGGGGAGAGTAAGAGATCACCCGAAAGACTTGTATGCATGCATATAAGCATAACCAATGGACATAAGACACTGGGAGTTAGGGGAGGCCAGGGGATAGTCAGGGCGGGGAAGAAAGAGGAGACATATGTAATACCCTTTGTAATACTTTAAGCAATAAAACAATTTAGAAAAGAGAGAAAAAAGAAATCTCAAAGTAAAGGTCATAAAAAAGAGATAAGACCGATTGCTATGATGTGCTCTGACACCCAGGGAGTAGACTCTCAATGCAAGAGCTGCCCTTGGGGATCAGTGAGCTCCCACAGGGCAGCGCCATTCAGCTGGATCCTGTGCTGACGACTGGCCAGTGGAGCAGCAGTGGCAGGAATCTCGCCCACCTCCACAGAGGCGCTAAGCATGTTTGGCAACTGGGACTAAGCCGAAGACATCATTCGGACATGCCCTGAGGTCTCCCAGGCTGCCAGAGCGTGAGGGACTCCGCCAAGTGTACAAAGTTCGTTCACTGGGCCCCTTATATTGCTAATAAACTACAATAAGATATAACAAAATTCAAATACTTGGAGGCTAAATAGTCTTTTATTAAATAAATGGAGGCCCAGGGTATGAATTCCTGTATGGAAGCCGTCTGGTTGGCCTCCCCAGATGGGGGCACATGGGGCCAGGCCTGCAGCGGTTAGTGGCCATTGGCGGTTAACCAGAAGGCCATGCCTCCAATCTGGGCGTTAGCGCATATAGGGGGTGTGGCTGACCAGGGGAAAGGCTGTGAGTGGTTTTCTTATCAGTCCTGCCCCGAATGGGGGATTGGGGGCAGATGGGAAGCAAGGTTGGTCAGGGATATGGCCGATTGGGGCCCAGATAAGACTGCTTGGCTGCCGCAATGCAAGTCATAGCCACCAGCTATTCTGGTCATTCTGCCATTCCGGTCACAGGGCTTTTATGTACAAAGATAGATAACTGGGTTACCGAAGAGATTAAAGTAGAAATTAAAATCATCTTGGAAGTAAATGAAAATTAAAAATAAAAGTCCAAAATCTATGGGACACACTGAAAGTAGTCCTTAGAGGGAACTTCATAGCATTACAGGCCTAACTCAAAGAACAAGAAAAGCAGTTAACAAATTATCAAACCCGCACAACTTAAAAAGTTAGACAGAGCAACAAGCAAAGCCCAAACTGAGCAGCAGGAAGGAATAATGAAGATCAGAGCAGAAATAAATGACATAGAGACCAAAAACCGCACAAAAGATTAATAAAGACATGAGCTATTTCTTTGAAAGGATAAACCAGATTGACTAAGCTCTAGCTGGGCTCACCAACAGGACCCCAGTAAACAAAATCAGAAATGAAAGAGGCAAAATAGCAAAAGACCCCACAGATATAAAAAGGATTGTAAATAAATACTATGGACAACTCTACTCCAACAAACTGATCAACCCTGAAGAAATGGACATATTCCTAGAAAAATACAATCTTCCTAAACTCAGTTAGGAAGAATAAAACATAGGACCACGCCAATAACTACTCAGGAAATTCAAGCAGTCACAAAAATAACTTGCAGCAAACAAAAGCCTGGGTGAGACGGCTTCACAGGGACTTTTACCAAGTGTTCAAAGAAAAACTAAAACCTTCTTCCTCAGACTATTCCATAAAATTCAAAGGAAGTGCCATTTCCCAACACTTCCTATGAAGCCAGCATTACTCTAATCCCAAAGCCAGATAGAGAAAACACAAAGAAAGAAAAATGCAGGCCAATATATCTCTGATGACCATAGATGTTACAATCCTCAACAGAACTCTAACAAATGCGATGCAACATTACATTGAAATGAGCATACACCATGCCAAAGCGGATATATTCTGGGGAAGTAGGATGAGTCAACATCCAGAAATCAATAAGTGTGATGCATCACATAAACAAATTGAGAGAGATTCATATCCATTGGTGCAGGAAAAGCATTTGACAAAATCCAACACCCAATTTTGATAAAAACTCTAAGCAAACTGGGCATAGAGGGATCATACCTCAACATTAAAAAAGCCTTATGTGACAAAACTACAGACAACATCATACTCAATGGGCAAAAACAATTACTCTAAGAAGAGGAACAAGACAGGGATGCCCAATCTCACCACTTCTGTTCGACAGAGTACTGGTAGTGCTAGGCAATGCAGTCAGACAAGAAGAAGTCAAACAAGGCATGCTAAGTGGAAAAGAGGAAGTAAAACTGTCATAATTCGCAGATGGCATGGTATTGTCCATAGAAATACCTAAAGACTCCACCAAAAAAACTAGGAGATTTAATAAATGAATTTGGCAATGTAGCAGGGTACAAAATTAACACCCAGAATTCTATGGCTTTTTGATACACGGATAATGAACTCAGAAATAGAAACAAACAAACAAAAATGCCATTTAGCAGTGCAACAAAATTTTAAGAAACCTAGGAATAAACTTAACTGAGGAGGTAAAAACCTGTTCTTGGAAAACTACAGGAAATTGAAAAAAAGTGATAGAGGAAGACTAAAGCAAATAGAAGAACATACCATATTCATGGTTTGGTACAATCAACATCATTAAAATGTTCATAGTACCCAAAGCAATGTACAGTTTTAATGTATTAACCATTAAAATGTCAATGGCGTATCTCACAGACCTAGAAGAAAGTTTCCAAAAATTCCTATGAATTTAAGAAAAGACCCCAAATAGTTACAGCAATCTGGACAAAGAAGAACAAATTTGGAGGGATCACAATACCAGATATCAAGCTATACTACAAGCCACCATTCTCAGAACTGCCTCTTACTGGAACTAAAACAGACATAAAGACCAATGGGACAGAACAGAGAACATAGAAGTCGACCCTAACCATTATGCTCAATTAATATTTGACAAAGGGAGGCAAAAGCATAGAATGGAGTCATACAGTCTCTTCAATAATTGGTGGTGGAACCTGGATGGCAGTCAGGCCTAGGCAGGGCTGGGTAGGTGGGGCGGCGCGGGGCGGGGCAGAGCGCGGTGGGGCGGGGCGCGGTGGGGCGGCTGCGCACTGGGCTAGGACTCTGCTGGCACAGGCACTGCACTGGAGACTCTTGCCCTTCCCGCGGGGTCTGGGGCCTCCCAGCAGGGCCCCATGGAGGACCTTAGCCTGGACAGCTGCAGAGAGGAGGACGCGGCGCCAGGCGCCAAGGGGTGGCCCGAACCCCAGGCGAGGGTGCACTTCCGCGTGACAAGGTTCATCATGGAGGCAGGTGTCAAGCTAGGGATGCAGAACATTCCCCTCGCCACCGCCTGTGCCATTTACCATAAGTTCTTCTGTGAGATCAACCTGGACGCCTATGACCCCTACTTGGTCGCCATGTCTGCCCTTTACTTGGCTGGCAAAGTGGAAGAACAGCCCCTGCGAACCCGTGACATCATCAACGTGTCCAACAGGTACTTCCACCCAGGCAGCGAGCCCTTGGAGATGGACTCCGTAGTCTGGGTGATCCAGGACAGCATTGTGCAGTGCGAGCTCCTTGTGCTGCGGGTACTGCGCTTCCAAGTTTCCTTTCAGCACCCACACAGGTACCTGCTCCACTACCTGATTTCTCTCAAGAACTGGCTGAATCCTTACAGCTGGCAACGGACCCCCATCTCCGTCACTGCCTGGGCCCTGCTGCGGGACAGCTACCGCGGGGGGCTGTGCTTCCGGTTCCAGGCTCAGCACATAGCGGTGGCGGTGCTCCACCTGGCCCTGCAGGTCTATGGGGTCCAGGTGCCCGCTGAGGCCATGGCCGAGAAGCCATGGTGGCAGGTGTTTAGTAGAGACCTTACCAAGCCAATCATTGATAACATTGTGTCTGATCTCACTCGCATTTATACCATGGACACAGAGATCCCCAAAGACAAGCCTGGGACACTCGGCTGCCAGGGGACAGCGCCACCACATCGCCCTGAGGGCCGGTCCCCAGAGCACTGGCAGGGAGGACTGGTTTTGTGCTGCTGGAGACAGGCCGGTGAAGGCGATGACATGCTGCCACTTTGATTCTCAGGCTTTGACTCTCCCTGGCAGCCAAGGTCCAGATGGGGATGGGCGCTGCACCTCCCGCGGGCAGGAGGGTGCCGCGGGCAGGAGGGTGCTGCGGGCAGCTCTGAGGCCTCCGTGTCTGCTTTTGTCCTTTGAAAGGACGCAGACTACAGCCGAGGTTTGGGATCAGTGGAAGGAAAATCAAAGAACGGATGGGACTGTGCCCCAGGGGATTTTTTTAAAGGCCAGATTTAGAGAAAGTATGACTCAATTATCATAGAGGAAATTTTATTTTGTTTCATTGAAGATATTACAAAGCCAAAATAAAAACATAATAATAATTGGTGTTGGACTTTTAGCACAGATACATGCAAAAAAAATTAGTCTAGACCACCAACTTACACCATACACAAGTATAAATTGGGAATGAATAAAGGACTTAAAAGTAAGTGGGTAACCATTAAAATCTTAGAAGAAGCAAAATATCAGGCATCTGTCTCAGCAATACCTTTACTGATACAGCTCCTAGGGCAATGGAAACTGAGGAGAAAAGAAACAAATGGGACGACGTCAAATTAAAACACTTCTGCAGAGAAGAAGCGGCCAACAAATACAACAACAACAACAACAACAACAACAACAACAAAACAAGGAAGTCCACTGCCTGGGAGAAGATATTTGCCAATGTTATATCAGATAAGGACCTATTCTCCAAAATTCATACTGAACTCATCCACTAAACAAAAGGAAGATCAACATTCCAATAAAAAACTGGGCACCACCACCATGAAGGCCCCTTCTGACTTATGGTGGCCCAGTTCCTGTGATGATTATTACAGCCACACAGGAGATGGGTATGATGGGGGCAAGGCAATTACTGCAACAGCCGATGGGACACCCCTGTAAGAGGTCCTGAGTGTGGTGCTGGCAGCGATCACAGGATACACCATGTATGCAAGAGAGAGTGAATCATGCAGTACAGTAGCTCACCTGATTGGGCACTTGGGGAGTCAGAGGGGAAGCCCCTGTGACAGAAAAATTAGACACTGAAAATAAAAATGATAAGGTACAGACAATATTTTATTGTAAGCAATTTGGCTTCTGTTATTTAAGAATGACAAAAAGCAAATGGTAGGTTTGGGGGAAGCATCAAGAATTGTAGGTACCATTATGAAGTTTCAGGATTGGAGGCAAGGTTTGAATTGTACAAGGTTGCTTCCTAAGTGCTGATTTAAATTACAATATACTTAAATGTTTAAATTTTACATATTGTATTGTTAACATATTCAGAATATAAGCACAACCAACAGACCAACAGAGGCAAGACACTGGGAGTGGGTGACAAGAACAAGAGACAAGAGATAGAGGAAGCCGGAGGGAAGGTCAGTAGAAAAAAAGAAAGAGACATATATATTACTTTTGGTAAAACCTTAAACACTAACATTACAAAAAATTTTCAGAAGAACGTGTTCTCCAACATGGGATTTCTTGTCTGATTTTACTACAAACACAGAAAAGCAGTCTGTTTGGATGGTGAGTTATATTCATGGCCCTAAATTTCCCAGGGTGTCTATGACCATATGTGCATGAAGTCTTTGAAGTGAACTGCATACAAAATGAAGCAGTGTGTTATTTCGTCATGGCATGCGGCCCTGTTTTCCAGGTAGGAAGGGTAAACAAATGAGGTATTCTCCTTGGAAAACCTAAATGGATAAAAGGATTGAAGAACCTCTGACAAGGCTGCAAAACAAGGATTCCTCCAGCTCTGTGGCCCACACTTTGCCCCCTAAGATACTGATCAGGAGCAGGCCGATCCCACTGGCCCCAGGAGGAAGAGGAGACCTTGGGGAAATGGGAGATGGTGGTGAGCAGCAACAGGGCAATGTGGCGTGGCAGCACAGCAGCCTAGGCCTCGGCATGAGGAAGATCCGCAGACACCTGTGGAAAGGAGTATAGGAAGAACATGTCATGCCAGCCCCTGTTGAGGGGCAGGTGGAAAGGCCTGAAGGTGCTGTGGGTGGCCTAGAGGGAGAGTTCAGAGGAGGGGCTGAGGTAATCTGCTTTGACTCTGAGTGACAGTGGACATGCACACTCCCTCCTCCTGCCTAAGCCCCCCTGCCTGAGCTGGAATTGCACTGCCCTTGTTGTACTGGTAGTTCCTGTCTCAGGCACACACCCTGCGGCCCTGGTGTCACAGGCTGTATCCCTCCCAGCATCCAGGTGTCCCTGTGAGAGAAAAATACTGGCCCAGGAACCTGGCAGCACACCAGGGGAGAGCCCCGGCAGGCCCTCCTCACCCGTCCTGTCCACTCACTCAGGGCCATCATCCTCTCATAGTACTTCAGGGGATTGAGCCACAGGTCCTTGCTGATGATCTGGTAGGGCAAAGAGAGCTTGGTCAGGAGAACACAGGGACCCAAATAGAAACCCAAGCAGCAGGCGGACACAGGAAGCTGCATGCTGGCATGGCCAGTGACATCCCACCTCAGCAATCCTGCCAGATGCTGTCACACTATGGTCAGAGAACCAGTAGAAGAAGCTGGTGCTGCTGTCCTGGAGCCTGTGGCTGTAGACTTCTCGTTCACAATGCTGGTACCACTGAATGGGAGTGGCACGGGACAACCTGTATCCTGCAGGAGAGGGGTATGTGAAGCTGGGTACATCACCTTCCATCCCTGCCCACCACCAGCTGCAGCCCATGCAGGGAGCCTCCTCTTACCCGTGAGGGTGTTGAGATACTCCTTCACAATCACATGGTTGCGGAATTAGGGGTTGCTGCGGAAGTACAGGCTAATGGTGCAGCAACCCCAGGGATGCCTGACTTCCCTCACCTGCAGAAGGAAATGGATCCAGGGAGTGAAATCGCAGCCCAGTGCTGCCGCCTGTAGCTGTTTTCAGGGACAGGCCATTTCCCCATCTGCCCTCCACTACTCCTTGGAGCAGGTGCACTTACCTTCAAATCAATCACATGGCCGAGCATATTTTTATCTTGGACGCTGATCATGGCCAACATCTCTGGGTGGTTGACAAACTGCTTTGGGTCAAGGAGCCTGCAACCTGGGAGCTGGGCATGGACCAGCTAGAAAGAGCAGCCTGGCCTGGCCTCTCCTTCCCTTAAGGCCACTCTTTCCACATAAACGGCAGAAAGGGGCACAGCACCACTCTGTTTCCTGACAGACCCTGATGCCCACCGGACTGCTTTCTGCTGAGGGCTTGACAGGTTACACATCACACATTCCTGCTTCTGACTGAGGAACTGGACATAGAGACGGCCTGTAAGGCAGCATTAGTTAGTCCCAGAAGAGCCCGTGCAACACAGCCCTGTCTGTGGGCATCAGCCCCTGGTGTATGCGTGCCTCTGCCTTGGAGCTCTGCCCCTGGACCCCCTGGTAATGCTTCTATGTTGCCTGTACAAGACAGAGGGTGTCTCCAGGATCCTGGGCCAGACCGGGGCGCACTGCCCCTAGCTTGTCCTCAATGTTCTTTTCTAGGGGAACCATCCCCGCTTACACCGTTCTCCTGCACTGTCCCATGCTCCTTGTGATCCTGCTCCTCTACCCTCAAGGATACAGCTGTGAGCCAGAACCCAGGGATGCGCCGGATATTGAGGCTTCTCCATTTGAAATAGGGCTTGAGCCTCTGCCGAGTCCTGCACCTGAGCCGAGAGAAGGCCCTGATGGCTTGCTCGTTCATGGGATCCATCTCCAATTGAAGGGCCTGGAGCACCTCCAGAGGGGACCAGGTTAACTTGGCCCCGTGCCCTGACTGGGCCTGCTCCTGCTGCACTGGCTCCTCTTCTTCTGGCTTTGCTTTGGCCTTGGACTGAGGCTCCACCTCTCCCACCTGTTCCACTGCCTCCATGGTGCACTTCCCCTCCACCTGCAGGACAAACTGCTCCCCTGCAATTAATTGCTCCTCCATCCGCCCCTCCTCCTGGTGGTCACTCCCTTGCGGGTCACCTGGATCCTGTGCCTCCAGCCTCAGCTCTTCACTCACCACCTCCTCCTGCCTCCCCACCTGCAGATCTGGGAAAACCTCCTCACCTGCCCACTTGGCCTGCCATGGCACCACCTGCAGAAGGCCCTCTGTCCACAGGATAAACTGAGCCTGTGCCTGGAACACCTCCCCCAGGCCCTCCTTGTCTTCCCCTTGCTCCTCACTCTGGGTTCCCTGCTGCACCTCACTCTCCTCTCCCTGCACACACTGCTCTGCAGCCACCCAGTCCTCCCCTCTCCCGCACTCAAGATCAAGCCCAACATCCTGGCCTGTGTCCAACCTCAGCTCCAGGGTCTCAGCCTCCCCCACCTGCATGAAGTCCTCCCACTCCAGCCCCAAAGCTGCCCTCTGAACCTCCTGTGCCCTTGTGTCCTGGGTATCACCACTTCCCTGCACCGAGGTGAAGCTGAAAGCCTCCTGGATCATCCTGCTTGCCCTGTCCTTCCTAGTGCAATGGCCCTGGGGAGCCCTGTGAATCCTCAGGCGCCCTGCAGCTGAAGGCCCCCTAGTGGAACTGAGAGGAAGCGCGCTGCCCCCAGGAGCCCCTCAGTCTCCCAACACAGCCTGACTCTGGATGCCCCCTGGCTCTGAGACTGGTGCTGTGAAGGAGCAGGTGGTGCAGAGCCTGCTGAGTCCAGGCAAGGTGCTTGCTCACTGGTGCATGCAACCAGGCCCTGGTGTGCTGACTGGGTGCACACTGGGCTCATGCACAGGCGCTGGTCATGTGAACATGTGGTACAGAAGGCACCTAGCCAGGCCCAGCCTGCTGTTTCTGGTTGGGCTCCTCAAAAGCCTCCTCCAATCACGGATGGGGCAGTGGGTGTCACCCTGCGCAACCCCGCCCCTCACTCAAAGCTCTGGTGTAGGTAGATGGTAACTGGGAGGTATCCTCTTATCTCTTCATTAGCCAGAAAACGGAGATTTTGAAAGCTTAGAATCTTGACCTGACTGAAAAGAAGGAAGAAATGGTGGAACTTGAAAATGACTTCAGGTTTTCTCACTGTGCTGAATGAAGTCAAAAACTGCTGCAGTGAAATATTTTACCCGTTGTTCTCCCCGCATGAACTACAATAATAATGTGCTTTGTGTTGACATTTACTGCTGTGTTGCTGACAATTACCTGGAAGAGAAGTTAAGGGGATTCAATGGGTTGGAAAAAGTTGAGCTAAATCAGAAAGCAGGTCTAATTAAGGAAGTTTATTCTCTATCTATCTAAAGACACACACACACACACACACACACACACACACACACACACACTTATATTGCTAAGGTGACTCGTGCATGTGCCATACTTTTGAAGCTCTTGCTGGCGCCAATTGCATGCATGTGTTTCAAATCTTCATTGTCAATCAGAATTTGGTTGACACTGCTATTATAGAGAAAGGGTAAATAGCAGTACTAAAATATTTCTTCTAATTAATCTCCTTTCAATGGGCACAAATCCATGCACCTGGCCACTGGTATTCTAATAGTGGCAAGATATCATCCGTGACTACTAATATTCTATTGGGCCAGGACATGCCAAATTGGTCAAACATATCTATATATATAAAAGCGTAAGCGACATTATGAGTGGTTGGTACTATGCACACCGACCACCTGGACGCAGACGCTCAACACAGGAGCTTCCCCCAGGTGGTCAAGGCTCTCCCACAGCGAGAGCATCACTCAGCCAGAAGGCGGGCTAATGGCTGGAAAGTGCAGCTGTGACAGCAAGAGCCTCTGCTGCCTATGTGCCTATGTGACAAGGCTAAGAAGCAGTGGTGGCAGGTGGAGTGGGGCTTGGATGAGCGGGAACAGAGCACCTGGCTCCAGCTTGGGCTCCTGCCCGGCTGTCTGCCATTTCGTGCACTGCTACATCCCTCAGGAGGTGTCAGACCTAACCTGGCAGTCCCACATCTCCCAAGGGGTCCCAGATTGCGTGAGGGTGCAGACCAGGCTGTGGGACGCCACCGGTGCTTGAATTTCGTTCACCGGGCTTCTAGTCATTTTATTATTTATCACCAATTTAGCATGGTTCTCTTCTAATGCTGAATAATTTAAAGGTATAACCTGAATTTTGGTAATGATGGCCATTGAGATTTTACTGCTCTTTAGCGGTATTATTTAATGGCTTATATGAAGGGCACTAATCTCCCTCAAAATATGAGAAATATTACATGTCCCACAAACAGTACTATGTTTCAGTGCTAATTCTTTCCACTAATGCCCCTAAGGGAGCCTTTCACTAATTTTCTTTGCTCACTAGCTCATCCAAAATTGAAATGGGAAGGCTGCTTGTCTATATTCAAGTGCAGAGGCATATTCTTCTTAACTACACTGATGCTATCAATACTTTCAATTTTCCAACATAATTTATAGTGAGGGTCTCTATGTTAGACTTTAAAACATCTCTTTACTAATATAAATAAGTCACTTTTAACTTATTTCTTCACAACTATGTGCACGCTCTGATTTAGCAACTTTCAATGCCTGACTCTTTCAAGTGTCCCTTTACACCCTACTTTTCATTAAAAACAGGCCATCTGAAACCACACTGATCACTTTTCAACCTGTTGTGATAATTCAGACATTCCTTGGGTTACGTTGGTCTCGAAGTACATAAGTTTTGTGGTTACGTTGCCATTCCCCATTTATTTATTAAAAAAAAAAGTTTGATATTTCTACGTATGTACATATGTGCTTTATATTTTCTTATTATTCATTTACCACAAGAAAGGTCAGCAATTGTTATGTTTCTTCTAATTTTTTTTTACTGTTGCACACCATTACTGCTGTGTATGTGTGCTCCATGTGAGTGACATATGTGCTTATGTAGGTGGGTTCTGACTTCCGCGAATATTGCATTACATCCCACTGCAGGAACGCGTCAACAATGTAACGCGAGGAACTACTGTACTTGTATCCTATTGATTAAGATGTAGTTATTTGGTCTCCATATTTCTTCAATACGTATATGATTGTTGGAAGTACAAATTATATCTTTATATATTAATGTGTTAATTAGAATTTTCACTCAATAAAAATAAATGCCTTGTCCTTACAAAAAGATCTGGCCTTATAATTGAATGGCCTAATACATATTAGAGTAGGGCATGACTACCAAATTTTCTCAGAAGAACATGGGTTGAAATGAAGAGTATATCCTGCCTACCCCTACTTGAAACAAGAGCCTTAGTTGAGCTCCATCATGATCCAAACAGAAACAGAAACAGTAAGATACATGGCAGGTTTCTGTTACTATACGCCTACTGAGCATGCCTCAGTGCACATTTCCTGACGGTGCTATTGATCAAAATGTGCACTCACAGGACATTAGGACCTTCATGCACAACTCCATCCTGAAACCACATGAAAAGGAGCGTATTGGACAAGAATGTTAGCAGGGACTTTACAATGCAGAGGGATTCTGAAGAAGATTGAAAAAGGTGGCAGAACCCTAGCCAGTTTGGAACAGTGGACAGATCACCGACCTTCATACTGAAGGGCCCCAGTTTCGATTCAGGTCAAGGGCACTTGCCTGAGTGTGGGCTCAATCTCCAGTCTGGGGCTTGCAGGAGGGAGCTGCTCAATGAATTGCTCTCATGACTGATGTTTCTAACTCTCACTTGCTCTCTGTTTCTCTCTGAGATAAATAAAAATATATTTAAAAGAATGGTGGCAGAATAAGTGGATGCTACAGGGACATGCTCCCAGGAACAAACTGATATTCCAACTAAAATACAGAACAACTTCCTGAATAATCAATGGAAAACTCACAGGAGAGAACCCTGACACCCAAGGACCGAAGGTGGTGGCCACTTAGACACTGGTAGGAGGAGAGGAGGCTTGAAGGGGCGGGCCTGACACCCACAGAAAGCAACTGAAGTCTCGGAGAGATATCTCAGCTGTGGAGGACTGCCACTGAGAACTCTGGGTCTAATCCCCAATCTGGGCCTCCTAGCAGAGAGCACCAGAACTGAGGAGGGTACCCATATAACCTGTGGATGTGAATAGTAGCAGGGCACTGTCTGCCAGGGAGAGACAGCTAGAAATTCAGGTATCCTCTTAAAGAGCCAGCGCACAAATTTCCCTGTGGAGCCACACAGCTTGTGCCCTGGCAAAGGGAGGGTGAAGTGGACTGGAGCTGTGAAGGAAAAAGCCAGAACTGGGGAGTCAAGGGTTCCAGCACAGAAGACAGACACTTCAAGTTTCCTTGGAGGAGTCATTTCCTCATGCAGCAGAGAAAATCTTTCCCATGCAGACATTTGCCTTTCCTGGAGGGGAGACAATTAACACACACTACTGGGAAACACCTTGCCCTGAGGACACTTAAGAGATTATAAATAACAATAAACCTACACACAGAGGCAACTGCCCCACCCTGTTGAAACAAACACTTGCTATAACCTGAGGACCATTGCCTTGGAGGCAAGTAAAGTTGGAATCCTATCAGTCTATAGACAGAGGAGGTCTCTGGAGGCTTTGAGTCTTTGCCTGACCTACTTAGTCAGAAACATCCTTTAACAATATTCTGCACTAGAGACTGATAGGCAGACAGGTCTACCTAACTTGTCACCACAAACCCACACAGAAAGCCAGAAAGAGGAAATAAATAAACAATCCTCAAATGAGAGAACTGGAGAATTCTCCAGATATTGAGAGAGATGAAGCACAGAGAAGACATTTATCTGAATCTGACTTCAGGGTTATGAAGGTAAAAGAGCTCAACAGCATATAAAAAGATATAGTGACTATGAAAAGAAGATATAAAATGACATAATACAAATAAAGAACACATTAGAAGGAATAGGCAGATATTAGGGAACGCTGAGGATCCAATCACTGATTTAGAACAGAGTTAAAAATATCACCCAATAAAAAAAGACAGAAAAATTAAAATTTAAAACAAACAAACAAACAAACAAACAGGAGGGCCACTTACATAACAGTATTAGAATAGCCAGTGTGCCAAAAGAGGTAGGAGGGGAGAAAGGCATAGAGAAGGTCTTTGAAGAAACAATGGCAGAACACTTACCTAACCTGGTAAAGGAAAATCCCACACAAGATCAAGAGCCAAAGAGAACCCCAAAGAAGAAGTACCCTAACAAACCCGTGATCAGACACATCATAATTAAAATGCCAAAAATTAAAGACAAAGAGAGAATCTTCAAGGCAGTAAGATAAAAGAAAACTGTTAGCTATGAAGGAGTTCCCATTAGGCTGACTCCTGATCTCTCATCAGAAACTCTACAGGCCAGAAGAAGATGGCATGAAGTACTCAAGTTAATGGAAAGCAAGGATCTGAGACCAAGATTACTATATCTGGCAATTCTTTCATTCAAAATAGACGGTCAAATACAGAGCTTCCTAGACAGAAAAAGGCTGAAGGAGTACATCATCTCCAAAACAGCTTTACAAGAAATGCTACAGAGATTGCTGTAATGAGAAGGAGAAACAGAGACAGAAACTTAGCCACACAGAAACGAAATGGAAATAAATAAATAAATACCTATGAATAATAACCCTAAATGTAAATAGGTCAATGCTCCAATCTAAAGGTGTAGTGGAGCAAAATGGATACAGAAACATGATGCAAGTATATGCTGTCTACAGGAGCACCATCTCAAAACAAAAGACACACACAGGATGAGAGTGAAGGAATGGGAAAAATTTCCATGCAAATGGAAAAGAAAAAAAAGGCCGAAGTAACAATACGCATAACAGAAAAAATGGACTTTAAAATAAAGGCCATCACAAGAAACATAAAGGTCACTACATGATACTAAAGGGACCAACCAACAAGACGATATAACCCTAGTAATCATATATTCAGCCAACATAGGAGCACCTCAATATATATATCTCAAACAAACAAATAAACAAAAAATCAAAACAAACAAAAATTCTAGAAGACTTTAACAGAGAGTGTGACAAAAGGATAGTCACAGGAAGGGACTTTTATCACCCCTCTGACATCACTGGATAGATCTTCCATATGAAAAAATAACAAGGATGCAGAGCCTCTAAAGGACACACTGGATCCATTAGATTTAATTGACATTTTAGAATAGCGGTTCTCAACCTGTGGATTGCGACCCCTTTGTGGGTCAAATGGCCCTTTCACAGGAGTCGCCTAAGTAAAGGGTGTCCCACAATTCACGCAAGAAGTAATTTTGATAGAAAACAAGGTTTATAATTAAAAACTGTACATTTTTATTGATTCATAAAGAAAGTAAAAGAACTGCACTTGGAAAACTACAGGACATTGAAATGGAGATAAAGATATCAACCAATGGATTCATATACCATGTTGATGGGTTGGTAGCCTTAACTTCATTAACATGTCCATACTACCCAAAGCAATCTATAGATTTATTGTAATCTCCATTAATATACCAACAGAATATTTCACAGACACAAAAAAATCCTCGAAAAAATTCAAATGGAGTAAAAATAGTCTGAGCAATCCTGAGGAAGAAGAAAAAAGTTGGCGGGCTCACAATACCAGATATTAAGCTATATTATAAAGCCACCATTCTCAAAACTGCCTGCTACTGGCACTAGAAAATACATATACTCCACTGAAACAGAACAGAGAACCCAGAAGTGGACCCAAGTCATTAGGCTCTATTATTAATTTACAAAGGAGGAAAGAGCATACAATGGAGTCAAGACAGTCTCTTCAATAAATGTTAGGAAAATTAGAAAGATACATGCAAAATAATGAAACTAGACCTCCAACTTACACCATTCACAAAAAAAAAAAAAAAAAAAAAAACTCAGAATGGATCTACTTAAACATCAGATGAGAATCTATAAAAAAAAACTTATAAGATTGCCTATGTAGCAATATATCAGATATGTCTTCGCAGTATCTTTATTGATACAGCTCCAAAAGCAATGCACACAGAGGGGAAAATAAACAAGTGGACTACGTCAAAATAAAAACCTGCACAGCAAACAAAATCCTGAAGAAAACAACCAGAAAGCCCACTGCATAGGGAGAACATATTTGCCAATGGTATCTCAGATAAGTGTTGAATCTCCAAAGTTTTCAGGGAACTCAAAAAATTAACAATAGGAAGATAAACAATCCAATCAAAACATGGGCAAAGGACCTAAATTAACACTTTTTAAAAGGAGACCTATAAAAGGCCAAGAGACATACGAAAAATGCTCAAAGGCACGAACAGTCCAAGAGATGCAAATCAAAATGTCAATGAGGTACCATCCACACCTGTCAGAATAGCTGTCAGAAAAAAATCAACAAACCACAAGTGCTGGTGAGGATGCAGAGAAAAAGCGACCCTTGTGCACTGCTGGTGGAAATGCAGACTGCTGCAACCACTGTGGAAAACCATATAGAGATTTCTTAAAAAATTAAAAATGGAGTTCCCCTTTGACCCAGTGTTCTCTCTTCTAGGTATATATCCCAAGAAATGAGAAAGGCCAATCAGGAAAGATATATGCAACTGTATGTTCATACCAGCCCAATTTACAATAGCTAAGAATTGGAAACAGTCTAAATGCCCATTAGCAGATGCACGGATGAATAAACTGTGGAACATCTATACAATGGAATACTCTACTGCTGTAACAAAGAATGAACTCGTATAATTTGAAACAGCATGGATGGACTTGGAGAGCATTACACTAAGCAAATTAAGCCAGTCAGAGGACGATAAATATCACATTATCTCACTCATTTGTGGAATATAATGAACAACATTAGCTGATGAACAACAAGACATCCAGACACAAAGAAGCATTGATCACACTGTCAAACCTCAGAGTAAAGTGCTTGAGGCAAAGACCAACAGTAGTATGTGTGTGTGTGTATGTATATGTGTGTGTGTGTGTGTGTGTGTGTATGTGTGTTTATTTATGTATGGAGGGCTAATGAACTTTGACATGAACTTTGATATTCAGCAGGGCTGAAAATCAGCATTATATTACACGGCTGTTGGCAAAATGGCTGACGGCAATCTTGCTAACCTGATGATTAAACTTTACTACTGATATGCCTGTCTGCTTTGCTAAAGGGCATATATGAGAAACCTACAGCCAAGTAAATGAAAGCTGATGGGTGCTGCATTTCAGAGAGCCTCTCCCCAAGAGAAAAAGGTCTCCGCCTGGCTCCCCAATGCCTTCTAAATTTATAGTTGTTGTCTAGTGTATTCATTTTGTGCAGCTCCTTTCCCAGATCCTGAATCATTGCAGCAAAAGGTTGCAACATTCTGGCGCCCAATGTGGGACATCTGGAGAAGAAGTCTCACCAGAGCAAAAAAAGAAGACTGTCAAGGGCATGTACCTTGGTTGCGGGGACATACCCAGTGGGGACTGTGCAGGAGGCAGCTGATTGATGTTTCTCTCTCATTGATGTTTCTAACTCTCTATCGCTCTCCCTTCCTCTCTGTTAAAAATCAATAAAAATATCTTAAAAAAAAAAACACAAAAAAACTCATTCAAGCATTAAATCTCACCATTAATAAGACACGATAAGTAAAAAGATAGTTTTACTTAATCTGTATGCATTACAGCATTGGCCAGCATATCTCTCTCCAATTGGTATTTCCGAAAAGAAACCAAGTTTGTAGCACTATTTAAAAGAAAGAAAAAGGCTTTTAAAAGAAACTCCATAACTGTGGCCTAGAAATTTCTCTGGAAGAAGAAACGGAAGGAGATTCCCTTCAAATATCTAGAAAACTGCATATAAAAATAAATGCATCAGGCCTCAAAAAGAAAACAACTTGCATTATGCTTTCCTAAAAAAAAAAAAAATATGTCAATATACTCAAAGACTGATAGCAGAAATCCAATTAGTGTCATTCACTGTCCCCACCCAATGAGAAAGGAAGATAGGAAATAAGCCTTGTTTTAGACTGATTTAAATTAGCAAATGGAAATAAAAGAATATTCAGGGGAACATAGTTGGAATAGGCAGAAACCTATTCCTGGAGAAGTCACTGTTTTTACTGATAGTTCATATCATGGTAAAGCTGCTTATACTGCAATGAATTCAGACCAAGTCATGCAGACCAGTCATACTTCTGTGCAAAGAATCGAATTAGAAACGACCAAGGCTGACTTGCAGGATTTCCAAAAGCCTCTTCATATTCTCTCTTTATCTGCTTATGCTGCTGGCTTGGTAAACAGAACTGCAACTACTCAATTTCAATGGCTCAGTGACCGAAGCCTTTCTATACTATTTGAACAAGTCCTGGTCCTTTAACAAAAGGAAATGAATATGCCTGTCAGTTAGTTATTTTATTAAACAAGTCACAGAATTTCACAAGCTTTTACATCAGCCTGCCAAAATATTGTACAGCCGGCAAAACAGATTATGAAGAAATGCCCTCCTTGCATGTTACATCTACTACAAGGGCTCTAAAATCCCAACTTGGAAAACAAAAGTGGTGGAATAGTGAAGACATCTCTTGTAAGTAGACCACACCAAGCCTTAATTACTTTAAATTTTACCCTTGTAATGCTGATGGCAAGACACCCATAGAATTACACTGGTGTCAGAATAAGCCAAAGCAAAATGGTCTGGTTAAATGGAAAGGTACCGAGTCTGGTTTAAGGAAGGGTCCCTTTATTAATCTTTGGTCAAGGATATGCTTGTGTATTTCCAGAAAACTCCTCCAAGCCTGTGTGGATTCCTGCAACATGAATCTGAGAGAGGAACTGACCAGAGTACTCCAACTACAGATAGCAGTGCCCCAAACAACATGCTGAGGAGACAGAGGAGAAACATCTAGAGATGGGGGATGGTGACCACGCCTTGCCACGCTAGCAGTCATCAGCTGTGCCTATGTGCCGGTGGCTCTTGACAAAGCCCAAAGAGGTCAGACCTGCATTGTCATTTCTCACCGTTTGCCCACCATCCAGAACTCGAACATCATTGCTGTCATGTCACAAGGGAACAGTGACTGGAAAGGGACCCATAAAGAACTGATAGCCCAAAAAGAAGCCTACTATGGACAAATTCCTTAAATACCTGAAAACGATATTTAAAAGGACATGAAAGAACTCAATCCTTTTCATTGAATCTCCTTACATTTGCTTTTTAGAATAACCAATATTGTATCTCTTTCTTGTTCTTCTATGTTTTCTTCCAGTCTGAAGAAGCAGAATCACAAGTCTTAAAAGAATCTGAGCCCAGTGGATGGCATACACCTTTCTAAATTACTTAAGAAAACAAAAAGGGGGAAATGATAGGGTAAAGACCAAAAGTAGTTAACATATCAATGGGAGAAGTCCCACAGAAGGCGAATGGACTTTGATGTTCAGCATGGCAGAAAATCAGCATTTTGTTACCCTGTTGTGGGAAAAATGGCTGAAGGCAACCTCCTAACATGAAAATTCTTCTATTGTTTACCAAACTTTACCATTGATATGCCTGTTTGCTTTGCTAAAGGACAAATGTGTATTCAAGTAAATAAAAGCTGTTTTGTCCTGGGCTTCAGAGTGCCTCTCCATTAGAGAAAAAAGCCCACAGTACACAAAAAGAAAGAGATAATAAAGGTAAGGTCAGAACAGAAATAAATGACGTAGGGATGAAAAAAAAAATAATACAAAAGATCAATGAAACCAAGAGCTGGTTCTTGGAAAGAATAAACAACATTGATGAACTTCTAGTCAGGCTCAGCAAGAAACTAAGAGAGAGCACCCAAATAAACAAAAACAGAAATGAGAGATGTGATGTAACAAACGACCCCACAGATATACAAAGGATTGTAAAAAATTACAATGAACAACTCTACTACAACAAACTGGACAAGCTCAATAAAATGGACACATTCCTACAAAAAGACAAGCTTTCTAAACTCAATCAGGAAGAAGCAAAAATCCTGAACAGACCGATAAATACTGATAAAATTGACACAGTAATCAAAAAGCTTCCAAAAAACAAAAGCTCTGGACCAGATGGCTTCACAGGGGAGTTTTACCAAACATTCAAAGAAGAAGGAAAACCAAACTTTCTCACACTATTTCAAATATTTCAAGAGGATGGCATACTCCCAAGCTCTTTTTAAGAAGCCAGCATTACCATAATCGCATAGGCAGAAAAAGACACTACAAAGAAAGTGACTTACAGGCCAATATTCCAGATGTACATTAATGCTGCAATCCTCAACTAAATTCAGCAAACTGGATTCAGCATTGCATTAGAAAGATCATACACCATGACCAAGTGGGATTTATTCCAGGGATGCAAGGATGGTACAAAATCAGCAAATCAATGAACGTGAAACATCACATAAACTATTTGAGGGAGAAAAACCACACAATCATATCAATTGGTGCAGAAAAGGCATGTGACCAAGTGCAACAGCCTTTTCTGATAAAAACACTCAGCAAAGTAGGAATAGCAGAATCATCCTTCCACATAATAAAAGCCTTATATGACAAACACACAGCCAACAACATACTCAAAGTGCAAAACAAAAACCATTTCCCTCTAGGACAGGAACAAGACAGGGACGCCCACTTTCATCATGCCTGTTCAACACAGTACTGGAAGTCCTAGTCAGTGAGAGCACACAAGAAAAAGAAATAAATGGTTCCCAAATTGGAAAAGAAGAAGTAAATTGTCATTATTTTCAGATGACATGATACTGTACATAGAAAACCACAAACACTCCTTCAAAAATTTAATAAACTTTGAAAATGAATTTGGCAATGTAGCAGACTACAAAATTAACGCCAAGAAATATAAAGCATTTTTACACACCAATAGTGAACTTACAGAAAAGGAGATTGAAAAAAGGATCCTATGTATCATCCCACCAAAAAAATTAAGACACCTAGGAATAAATTTAGCTAAGGAGGTAAAAGACCTACACTCAGAAAACTAGAAGATGTTGAAAAAAGAGATAGAGGAAGACATAAACAGATGGAAGGACATACCTTGTTCATGGATTGGTAGAAACTACCTCATTAAAATGGCTATACTACCCAAAGCAATCTATACGTTCAATGCACTCCGCATTAAAACACCAACAGCATATTTCACAGACCTAGAATGAACTCTCCAAAAATCCATCTGTAATGAAAAAAAAGACCCTGAGCCCAAACAGGTTTGGCTCAGTGGATAGAGCGTCGGCCTCTGGACTGAAAGGTGCCTGGTTCGATTCCGATCAAGGGCATGTACCTTGGTTGGGGGCACATATCAAGTAGGGGGTGTGCAGGAGGAGGCTGATCTATGTTTCTCTCTCATTGATGTTTCTAACTCTCTATCCCTCTCCTTTACTCTCTGTAAAAAATCAATAAAATATATTTAAAAAACAAACAAACCCCAAAGAGCTGCAGCGATCCTGAGAAAGAAGAACAAAGTAGGAGGGATCTCAGTACCAGATATCAAGCTGTTTTACAAAGCCACTGTTCTCAAAACTGCCTGACACTGGCACAAGCATAGACATATAGGCCAATGCAATAAAACAGAGAACCCAGAAACCAATCCAAACCAATAAGCTCAATTAATATTTGACAAAGGAGGCCAAAACATACAATGGAGTTAAGACAGTCTCTTCAATAAATGGTGCTGGGAAATTTGGTCAGACACATGCAGAAAATGAAACTAGGCCACCAACTTTCACCATGCACAATAATAAGGTCAAAATGGATAATGACTTAAACAGAAAGCTGGAAACCAGAAAAATATATAGAGGAATCCATAGGCAGCAGAGTCTCAGATATATGCTGAAGCAATCTCTTCACCAACGCAGCTCCTGGGGCAATGGAAAATAAAGTTAAAGCAAACAAATGGGACGACATCAAAATAAAAGGCTTCTTCATAGCAAAAGAAACCATCAACAAGACAACAACAAAGCCCACTGCATGGGAGAACATATTTGCCAATGTTCTCTCTGATAAGGGTTTCATCTACAACATTTACAGGGAACTCATACAACTTAACAAAAGGAAGATAAACAACCCAATCACAAAAATGGGCAACGGACCTAAATAGATACTTTTCCAGAGAGGACAAAAGGAAGGCCAAGAGACACATTAAAACATGCTCAGAGTCACTGATCACCCAAGAGATGCAAATCAAAAGGACAAGGAGGTACTACCTCACAGCTGTCAGAATGGCTATCACCAACAAATCAACAAAGGGCGAGTGCTGGTGAGGATGGGGAGAAAAAGGAACCCTCCTTCACTGCTGGTGTGAATGCAGACTGGTGCAGCCACTATGGAGAAGAGTATGGAGTTTCCTCAAAAAACTAAAAACGGAACTCCCATTTGACCCAGTGATCCCACTTCTAGGAATATATCCCAGGAACCTAGAATTACCAATCTGAAAGGATACATGTACCTCTATGTTCACTGCAGCACAATTTACAATAGCTAAGATTTGGAAACAGCCTAAGTGCTGGTCAGCAGATGAGTGGGTTAAAAAGCCGTGGTACATCTACACACTGGCATAGTACGCTGCCACAAAAAAGGAAGGGGCACTGACCATGTGCAACAGCATGGATGGAGCTGGACAGCATTATGCTAAGCAAAGCTAGTCAGTCAGTCAGTCCGAGAAAGAGAAATATCACATGACCTCACTCATCTGTGGATTATAATGAACAACATAAACCAATGAACAAAAACAGATCCAGAGACAGAGAAGCATGGATCAGACCATCACCCTCAGAGGGAAGGTAGGGGAGGGTGGGGCTAAGGGGGAGAGATCAACCAAAGGACTTGTATGCATGCCTATAAGCCTAGCCAATGGACGCAGACACCAGGGGGTGAGCGTGAGGGCATGCTTGCGGGGTGGGGTGGGGGTGTGGGGGTAGTGGGGGATAAGAACACACATGTAATACCTTAATCAGTAATAGGAATGAAAAGGAACCCAGGAACATATCATCAGGTGAGAATTCACACACTCACACTCACGCACACTCAGGCACCCGCACACTCACACCAGGAGAGGGCTCTGCCGCTCTCAGTGGAAGTCACCTCTTATCTCCAAGCCTGACCAGCGCTTTCTCACCAGCTGAACCAGAGGACAATGATGAGTGACGGCCCTGGTGCTCTGCGGAAAGCGACCTCTCCCTCCCAGACACTTCCGACCGTCCAGCAGCCTCTTTTCGGCCCCCTCTCTGTCCCCCACGCCCTGAGCAGGGCTGGGCTGGCCTGAGAGCCCACAGACTTGAGGACCCAGATCCCGGGGGAGTTGGCGCCGGGGCCTGTGGGGGCCCCCTTGGTCAACTGCAAACTCGGCCAGCTGAGGTCACACAATAAAGGCCGACGCCAGAGTTCCATGAATTGTTGCGTGTAAGTCCCCTCAGCGAGCTCCCACTCTGGGGCAGCAAGCGGAAGGCTTCACGCCAGTGAGCCAGGTTTGGACCTCAGGCCTTCACTCCAACCAGGTGGGAACTCATTTCCAGATGGAAAAAGCCGACTGGGGAGGGGCTGGGGGTTGCCAGTGACTAGAGCAAGTTCACCCCTGGAGACAGCATGTTCATCCCTGGAGACAGCAAAAACCCAGAGTGTGCGCTTACCTTTTCCACAGGCCGTGCTCCTCACCACATGGACTCCTGTACAGCAGGGAGGCTGGCGGGAAGGAAGAGGTGGGGGGCTGCGCCTGGCAAGCTTCCTGGGACTGCGCCCTGGTTCCTGCCAGGGCGAAATCTCGCGGGATCACGAGATCAGGAACAAACCAAGATCAGGGGACAGGAGGGGTGGCGTGTTTGAACAGGCCCAGAGAAGGTGGGGAAAGGGGCGCCTGTGCCACACCCACCAGGCTGCAAGGGGTGGCAGAGGGTTTGGGACTGTCAGGGGGACCCTGTGCTTCCAGGCATGAGGGTGGGGGCGGTCGCGGAAGTGGAGGGAGAAACAGGTGGCCGCGACCCCCAGCTTACCTCCCACTCGCCACCCCTGGTCTGTGTTTCTGGGGACCCCTTTCCCACTGTGGTTGTGGCTGCCACTTACCTACCTTGTTCCCTGGGCCAGGCTTGGCGCCCCACTCCCACCCCACCGCAGCCCTCTGTCTAGAAAAGAGCGCCCTGCCCTGGGCTAGCCCACTGTCCCTACTGTCTGGATGGGGACATTTTAGTAACCCCCGGGGCAGAGGAGAGCTGGCCAGATGCAATTACATTGTCTCTCTCCACAGGTGCCCTCCTCAGTCTACCCCTGGGGTTTGGGTCATCAGAGCTCTTTGACAAGCCCCGAATCCAGCCTTTGCTCTGCTCACCTCCCCTAAGCCTTCAGGTGATGGCACACTCCCTGCCTTCCTCCCCCCTCAGGAAGGGGTTCTCCTCTCACCAACAAATCCCTTTGGCAAATTCACACCTGGGCCTGAAAGCAGAAGGAGTGGGCAGGAGGCTCCTGAGGAGGAGAAGGCCAACAAAGCTGAGGAGAGGTGGGGAGGCACCAGCCACAGCCTGGTGCTCAGGCTCTGGCAGAGCTGCCCCTTAGCTGAACCTTAACCCAGGGTTCTCCTCTCAGGTGACGCCTCCAGGGCACACAGGGGGTCTGGCATGCTCAGTCTGACAGGGTTTGCTGCCTGCTTTTCCATAGTCTCTTTAGGAGACAAAAGCCAGGCTTGTGAGGAGAGAGGGAGAGGGGAAGAGCAAAGCTGAGGCCCAGCCCTGTCATCCAAGCTGGCCTGAGGCATCTCCTGGGCGTCCTTGGAAATCAGCTTCTCTTAGTGAGGAAGGGCTTGTAATAAGAATAGAGCCGCAGTTGTTTAATCATTACTTACAAACTATAAATACGAGGCCCTGGGACACTGGAGGATGAAACAGGCTCTACTGAAAACAGGCTGCCTCCATGTCCCATTACTCAGAAAAGAATTGCATTTTGCGAAGAGACCAGGCACAGGACAGGCTTTGATTTGGCAGCTTTGCCGCACCCTGACCCCATCCTGGGGTCTTCCTCAGGAAGGCTGACGATTCCAATCTCATCCCAGGAAAGGGCTGAGCTGTTCCTAAAGTCTTGGAAGATTAGCCACCTTGTGGTCAGCCTTTGAGCTCCTGAAGGGCAGATAGTAGGCCCTCCCCTCCCCTTTGCATGTGACACTTGCAGCTGGCAGCTACAGGTAGCTATCTTCTCCCCAAGAGGCTGAGAGCCGAATTTCCAGCGTGAGGGACTGCTCTCCCCATACTGCCCGCATCCTTGGATAAACGCTCATTGTGTGGTTCAACCCTCTCTCTGCTTAACTTGGCTCAAGTGGTGACAGGCAGCCTCAGACACATTGTGCTGCCTTTCTCTTCCTCACTCAGACTTGGGGAATATTCAGACTCTGCAAACTGTGAGACCTTATCTGAGAGGGAGAGTGGGCAGAGGACACTGTGTCCCTGTCATGCAGGTGAGCCTCCATCTCTTCACCATAGGCTGTGGGGAGGTCGTGGGGGCGGAGCGTTACAGCAGTGTGGTGAGGCTGGCTTCTTGTGTGTCCCTACCCTGCCATTCCTCCAGATGTTCCCCATGCCTATGAACTAGCAGAGTTTAAGGTTTCCAGCTACATAGATGGAGGAATGTGGACAAATGAGGCGACTGCTCTCAGCCCCAGTGGATCTGGGATTGTCACCTAGAGCAGAGCAGATAAAAAGCAGAAACAAACAAACAAACAAACAAGAACCAACTCTATTATTTTATACTAGAGGCCCGGTGCACAAAAATTTGTGCACTTAGGGTTGAGGGGGATCCCTCAGTCCGGCCTGTGCCCTCCTGCAGTCTGGGACCCCTCGGGAGATAATGACCTGCTGGCTTAGGCCTGCTCCCGGGTGGCAGAGGGCAGGCCCAATCCCTAGGTGCAGCCCCTGGTCAGGCTCAGAGCAGGGCCGACTGGGGAGTTGGGGTGCCGCCTCCTGTCATGCATAGAGCAGGGCCTATTGGGGAGTTGGGGCGCCGCCCCCTGTCATGCACAGAGCTGCAGGGTGATCAGGGGTTTGGTCGCTCCCCCTGTCACGCTGATCCCGGTGCCGGGAGGTCTCCTTGCTCCGCTGACCCCGGGGCCAGGACCCCGCTCGCTCCGCTGATCCCGGGGTCCTGAGGCCTCGCGGCTCCGCTGATCCCAGGGGCCGGGAGGCCTCTCAGCTCCGCTGATAACCTGGACAGGGAGGCCTCTCAGCTCAGCTAATCCCAGGGGCCGGTAGGTCTATCATCTCAGCTGATAACCTGGACAGGGAGGCCTATTGGCTCTGCTAATCCCAGGGGCAGGGAGGCCTCTCACCTCCACTGATAACCTGTACAGGGAGGCCTCTCGGCTCCACTGATCCCCGGGTCCTGAAGCCTCTTGCTCCGCTGATCCCGGGGTCCTGAGACCTCTCGGCTCCGCTGATCCCTGGGCGGGGAGGCCTCTCGGCTCCGCTTATCCAGGTGCCGGGAGGCCTCACGGCTCCGCTAATCCCAGGGGCTGGTAGGTCTATCAGCTCTGCTGATAACCTGGACAGGGAGGCCTATTGGCTCTGCTAATCCCAGGGGCAGGGAGGCCTCTCACCTCCACTGATACCCTGTACAGGGAGGCCTCTTGGCTCCACTGATCCCCGGGTCCTGAAGCCTCTTGCTCTGCTGATCCCGGGGTCCTGAGACCTCTCGGCTCCACTGATCCCTGGGCCGGGAGGCCTCTCAGTTCCACTGATCCTGGTGCCGGGAGGCCTCTCGGCTCCGATGATCCCCGGGTCCTTAGGCCTCTCAGCTCCACTTATCCCCGGGTCCTGAGGCCTCTCAGCTCCGCTGATCCCCGGGTCCTGAGGCCTTTTGGCTCTGCTGATCCCCGGGTCCTGAGGCCTCTCAGCTCCGCTGATCCCCGGGTCCTGGGGCCTCGGGGCTCCGCTGATCCCGGGGTCCTGAGGCCTCTCAGCTCCGCTGATCCCGGGGTCCTGACGCCTCTTGGCTCCACTTATCCCCGGCCAGGAGGCCTGTCTGCTCCACTGTTCCCGGGGCCCTGAGGCCTCTCTGCCCTGCTGCTTCAGGGCTGTATGGCTTCGCTCAGCTTGCAGCCTGAGTATGCAAATTAACCGCCATCCTTTAGCCTCTATAATTAAAACATTGTATCTTTTGGAGTTGTTGCTTCAGGAGCTCAGAGCCCCCCAGCTGCAGATGGGGAACCTTTGCATCCTCATGCTGGGGCAAGCAAGCCTCCCTGTTCCCATCAACTGCCTGGCTGCCGGCGGCCATGTTGGCTGCCAGTTAATTTGCATATCTCGCTGATTAGCAAATGGGAAGGGTAGCGGTCATACGCCAATTACCATGTTTCTCTTTTATTAGTGTAGATTGGAACTAGATATTCAGCCTAGCTCTCCCACCTCTTCCCTAGATGCATTTGGCAATTATTTGTCCTGGTGGGGTCTCCCCCATGGCCTGGGCTCTACTTCCTTCTTTCTCCTCAGGACACACGTGACCGTTCCCAAGGCAAGTTCATGTGGGTGCCTCACTGACGCCTCTCCCTCCCCTCCAGGTTCACCTGAGTCATCCCCCTCTTCTCCTCTGCATTTCCCCCTTTTCTCCAGGCCCTGGGCCCAGCCATCCTGGACCCAGCCTCTGCCCTGTCCAGCTGTGGGCCTACGAGGTGTGCTGGGTGAGCTGAAATGCCACCAATTCCAGCACTGGACACAGCAGACACTGGAATTTATAACCCTGCCTCCTGGGACGAACAATGTCTGGGAACCGCTCCCACACTCCTGATTGATGGTGACAGGGGAGGAGGGGTATCTAGCTAATAGACATCTGCTGAAGCCCTCTTGTTTACCATGTTTCACTCCAATCAGGCAAAGGCAACAACCGTCTGAAGAAGGTCTCTCCCTCTCTCTCTTTTGGCCAGGAGGGTGCTGGGGTGCCCAAAGGTGCTCTCTGACACTTTGGCTACTTAATAAACAGCTGAAAATCAATATCCCCAAAAGAAGCTTCAGGGTGGCAGAAACTTGGTTTCCTTTATTTCTTAACCGTTGGCTAAGAGGGTTCAGACTGGTGTCAGTTGGCTAGATAACCCGTGTCTCATGGTTTCTTAAATTTCCTGACACGTGTGTTCTGTTCTTCCTCAACTACCTGCAAATTGCCCATTCTCACTTCTGAAAAATAACTTCCACCCGTTCTCCTTTGTTCAAAATATATACTACATAGTCCAATCGGCCTGGCTCAGTGGTTGAGCATGGACCTATGAGCCAGGCATCAGCATTCATTTTCCTATCAGGGCACATGACAGTTTTCAGGCTGGATCCCCAGGGTGGTGCCCACGGAAGGCTGAGGATCAATGATTCTCTCTCATCGTTAATGTTCCTACCTCTCTTTCCCACTCCTTCCTCTCTGATATCAATAAAAAACTTGCTTTAAAAACTTTAAAAATGTCATATACCCAATGTTGCTTCAATGTGTTTGTAATTTTATGGCTACGTCAATTCTATGTGAAACCTTCTTGCACATGTACTAACCCCTGATGTTTTCCTGTTAATCTCTGTGTGTTAATTTGTCTATTCGCCTGGCCTAGAAGAACCAAGCAGCCACAAATAAAGGACTTGTATGCATGCATACAAGCAAAACCAATGGAAATAAGAAACTGGGGGGTAGGGGTGGCCAGGGGATTGTCAAGGGTGGGGGAAAAAAATTAGACATATGTAATACTCTTTGTAATACTTTAAGCAACAAAAAAAAAAAGGAAAAAAATGTTAATGAGGTATTTTACCTTCAAGTTTTGCACAAAGTCTTCTTAGTTTGATGTCTCTCACAGGCCATCTCACTAAGGATTGAGTGCTAAATTGTATCTTTTTAAATCAGGAATGCTGAGTCTGTATTTGCATTCCCTAACATTTGATAAAATAGATTCATTGACACACTCAAGGTGTTCTAAACAATAACCAAAATATATGTTACCTTGATAGATTAAAATAAAAACTCAGCTCCTCAAGTGCACTGCATATATTTCAAGGGCTTAATCATCACATGGGGTTGGTGGCTACCGTACTGGACAGGGAGGCCCTGACCATCTGCTATGTGCAGCACAGCAGGTACTACAAGGCTGAGTACCTTGTTTCCAGGGGTGGGGAGGGACTGCTGTTGGTGAAACTGGTCCCAGGGGAGATGTTGCAAGCACTGGTCAAGGGAAGACACTGCAAGGGTAGATGCTGCAGCTCTGTTTGGCTGTGTGGCAGCTGCAGCCACAATTAGGGACACAGCAGGGAACCTTTGTTTGGGCCCCAGTGTCCCCAACCTCAGTCCAGGGCTCACTAAGTTTTGTGCTGAGCAGAGGTCTCTGGGCTCTGCAAACCTCCAAGTGGGGTGTGTGTCGGGGGTGTGGGGTGAGGCTCCGGGCTCCCTAAACTGCTCCTAATATTTGATTTGCACCCATAGATGAGAAAGTGAATCATGCGCAGGTATCATGAATATTTGTTTACCAGCTGTTGTCAACCTCTGGGTCAGGAACAATGGAACTACATCCTGTATATCAGATATGTACATTACGATTCATAACAGTAGCAAACTTACAGTTATGAAGTAGCAACGAAAATAATCTTATGGTGGGGGGTCACCACAACATGAGGAAATTTATTAAATGGTCGCAGCATTAGGAATGTTGAGAACACTGGTTTAGACAGTTGTGGAACTTTGGAACAAACCTTGGCTCACACTTATTGGGTCCTGTGGTCTCAGCTCTTCGCCCTGAATAACTCTGCTCAGGTGCCTTGTCTCCATGGGGAGCCCCTCCCAGATTTATTTTTAAACATATATACCAGACACACCCTCTTGGCCAGGTCCCAAGGAGGCAGGACACTCTTTGAGGTCCCACCTTTAGGGGTCTGAAGTGAGGGGGGACAGTGAAGACAGTCCAGGCTCAGAGAAGGCCTCTGAATGAATAGGCATGAACACCTTCCCACCTCCACCGCCAACACAGGACAGCCTGCTGAGACCAATAACCCCAGGGGTAGGCTGCCCTGTCCAGCTCTGGGCTCAGGAGGCACTCTGAGAGCCTCTAGCATCTCTGGGTCCCTGTGCTCCTCACCACCCTTGATCACTGCACAGGCATAGTTTGTTTCTTGGGTGACCAGTTGTTTTATTGAGGCTCAACTGGAGCCATGGTCCTGGACTTGCAATCTGCCTGTGCCTTTGTCTTCATTTTCAAGTTCATGAACTCTCTCTTCATGACTCAACCTCCCTCAGCATTCAGGTCTCTGAAGCAGAAGCTCCAGAAGAGCCAGTGACACTGGGGGGGGAGGAGTGCGGGTTATAATGAGGTGGCCTAGCCCCAATAAGGCAGGGCCACTGCCTCTCAACTTCTGATGGATCCTGTCAGTTTGTAGCCTTCAGGGATCTCAGACCATTCCTCTGGCTACCGGTTCGGCACTCCAGCCTCTGTGATCATCTCTAGGCTCCAGCCTGGAAGGGGGCTGATGTCATTGTTTCATATCCCATCTGTGGCACTTACCACAGTGCCTCAAGCAACTGGGGGAAATAGAGCAAACCTGCCTGAGCTCCCAGGATTCCTGATCACTGAATTCCTGTTTCCCTGTGTCCAGGGACATTTCTGTCTACATGGCTGCAGTTCTCTCTGAACTCCTCTCACCTCTCATCATGGAGACGAGGAACCTACTCCAGTTTGGTGGCCCCTTGAAAAAGAAGCTTACCACAAGATATACCACAGATGAGAACTTCCTTTAGGCTCTCTGTCTCCTTTGACACAACAATCAGTCAATATTTCATGAGGACTGAGCTGGGGGAGAGTTGGAGGGACAAATCCTGTGCACTGTACAGAACTGACCCCCCCAAGGCCCTACACGCTGCCCTCGTACCAAGCTTGGCACAGTGTCCTTTCCATCTTGATGAAATATTTCCCAATTGGATCCTTTGCCCCATCTATCAAAAGATAGCATGGGGCTTTGTCTGTTGAGCAACTTCCTCCTAACTGCATTCACCTAATTTGCCTAGATGAAAGCATGAAGAAATTCATCCACCCACAGGTGTCATGAATGTGGAGTCTATGAAGAACTTTTGAACAAACTTGGGCTTGTGCTTCTGGAGCCTTGTGTACCTGGTTCTTCTCTCTTCCGTATTTTCCCAAACTCAGAGTATAGCCATCAGTCCCAGCTTGAGGAATCTCCTTGCCCCTCCTGGAGCAGAGCCTCACAGGGACCAGGGGGAGCCTCTCCTCTCTCAGGTGGAGTCACACCCTGATCACCTGTCCTTCAATTCTGTAATGCCAGGTAGGTGCTGGGCCCAGTGCCTCCTTAGACATCAAGGAAGGAAAGGGCAGAAAGTTGAGAGGTGCCAATGGATGTCACCCAGGCTTCACACGGAAAGCATCTTCCTGCCCGTGATGGGAGGGAAGGAATTCCTTAAACAAAGAACCACATGGGAACCAGTGTGGGAATTCATAAGCGACGTCCTAAAATGTCATTGATTGTAGGAGGAAAATGTCCTCTTTGGTTTATGGTAAGGCATAATTCAATGGGAAGCACTAGTGAAGGCTACAGAAGCTAGACTGTGAGCAAGGTTATACTGATGGATATTTCTAGGTCCTTTCCTTACTTTGTGTGCAGTCCTAAGCAGTGGGAACAGACTCTCAGGTTTCCATTAATATTAAAAGTATTTCAAGAAAAGGACAGCCAGGTCAATTTAAACGCTGTTTAAAAGTTGGTTTGGGGTATCTCCTGTGTCTGGAACACCTCCATGTGCCACTGTGCAAAACATCCTGAGAACAGCCTCTCAGAGCCGTGTATGTGTGTGTGTGTGTTTATGTGTGTGTGTGTGTGTGTGTGTGTGTGTGTGTGTGTGTGTGTGTTTGTGTGTCACTGTGCAGGACTGGAAGGCTGGTTCCAGAGCCTAGGTAATGAGGCCACAAAGATATCCTGGTGTTAATCCCTGGAATCTGGGAATGTTACCTAATAAGGCAAAAGGAAGTTTGCAGATGGTAAGAAGGCTTTGAGATGGGGACTGGGATTGTTAATTGTATGCCTTGGTTTCACAGCCCACAGGACAGGACAGCAGCTCAACCTAAACATGATTTCTGGGTGTGTCTCTGAGCTAGTTTAAAGAGAAGTTTAGCATTTGAAGTGGTGGACCCTAAAAGGATATCACCCTCCCTATATGCACAGCATCAATGCACTGAGAACCTGACTAGAACAAAAGGAGGAACTCACCCCTATATTCATGAATCACTGTAGGGTTGGGACATCACATCCCATCTCACAGGCCTCTGTCCTCACACTGGATCTTAAACCATCAGCTCCTCTGGTTCTCAGGTCCTTAGTCTCAGGCCAAATTAGACCAACAGCTTTCCTGGGCACCCCAGCTTGCAGATCTTGGGGTTTCTCAGTCTTTGGAATCACACCAGCCAAGTCCTCATATCCTCCTGCTGCTCTGAAGAACCCTGACTAATACAGTGGATTACGAATGTGTGCATGCAGAGTTGGGGACAGAAGATGAGCAGGAGATGGGACCACAGAGCAGAGATTGGAGTCATGTTGCTACAGCCATGGAATGCTGGCGACCTAGCAACTGGAGGAGCCAGGAAACAGACTCTCCCTGGAATCTCCACAAGGAACCAGCGTATCTCTCACCTTGACTTCTGCTATTCTAAGCCCCTGGGTCTTCTCAATCCCACAGAGCCTTTGCTTCTTTGTACAATATTTTTCTCCTCACAATTTGAGAGGTCAGTGTGTCTTCACCTGGCACCATGTTTCTCATCCAACCTTGCTATTCGGTGTTTTTAGGTAATGTGTCCTCAGCCTTGAGCCAAGAGCTGCCTCACAAGCAGCACCATGGTGCCTAGTCTATGGTGGGGCATACTAATAAGCCCTGATAATAGCATCTGGGCCACCTGGTGTGGCAGGCAACACCTTCCAGTCTAGAGGAAGTTGATGGACAAAGGGCAATGGGCTCACTGGGAATTAGAAGGGGTCAAGGAACCTGGTGCTGAGCTGGAAGGGACAGAAGATGGGAAGGAACTAATCTGGGAATTGCCCCTTCCCCCTCAGCTGCCTTCCCTGAGGAATGCAGTCTTGGGACCCCAGGGGGATGTATAGTCTTAGGACCCTAGGGGCACAAGAGCCTGGATGTGGGGAAGGTACTTGCTGGGCTTTATGCTGTCCTGGGATGAAGTTTGAAGTGCTGCTTCCCTGCGAGCCCATGAGGTCCCCAAACTGTTGTGCCCGATACATCATCTCTTAAAAGAGCTAATACATTCATGGGCTCTGCTTCAGAATAAAACCACTGCAAAGACAGAGGATGGAGCCATGCAGAGGAGCCATCCTCACTAAGGGGAATAAGAAGGAGTGGAGGGCAATATGGAGACCCCAGCTCTGCCATTGACACCCAGGAAATGGAGTGCCCTAACCTGCCTCAGTCAAGCTGTCTTTACCTTTGCCCACACCACACAAAGGGAAGTCCTGGGATAGCTCATCCAGGAGACACCAGGACTCCCCGAAGAGAAAAGGTAGGTATCCCTTGACTGGCTCCATTACTGCATGCTGTCCTGGGCTCTGTCTGACCTTACTTAGAGTATATGAAAGAGTTTGACTGTTTTGAAAGCATTTACTGATTGAATTTAGGGAGAGAGGGGAGGAGAGAGAAGGACGTGGAGGTTTTGTTCTGATTTCCTAAGCACTCATTATGAATTCCTGTATGTGCACTGGCCAGGCATCAAACACCCAACCTTGCCATACCAGGATGATGCTGTGACCCACTAAGCCACCCAGCCAGGGCAAGAGCTTCATTCTTGGGAAAGCTCTTCTTTCCAGGGTTGCAGGTGTATGTAGACTCCAGGTCAGTATGGAGTGGAATGTGTTGAGGCAGGAGAAGGAAGCAGATTTGCATGGAGGCCCCTCCCTCCTCTGAGGCAGGGGAGTGGATAAGAGAAGTGTGTGGAGCCAGGCTCAGGCTTGGGGTGTCAGAAGGCAGCATTGTTGGTGTAGCTCCACCATGACCTGGCCTCTGCTCCTGCTCACCGGCCTCACTCAGGGCCCAGGTGAGGCCTCTGTGGAAGGGACCGTGGGTTCACCTTGGCCTGATTCTTTGCCTCCTCTTCAGGCTCACCAGGTCCCCAGCACTGCACCCACCAGTGAGTGCTTTTGCTGTTTTCAGGGTCCTGGGCCCAGTCTGCCCTGACTCAGCCTCACTCAGTGTCCAGGGCCCTGGAACAAGCAGTCTCCTCCACCTGTGCCAGACACAGCGATGATTTTAGTTGTTATGATCATGTCTCCTAGTAAAAAGAATGACCAGGCATGGCCCTAAACTGCTGGTTTATAAAATCCAAAAATGGCCATCACTGATCCCTTATTTATTCTCTTGATAAAAATGTGGAAAAAGAGCTACACTGCCCAGGCCTGGGCTGCCATTGCAGGATGGGGCTGATTAGTAATGTTGTTCTTCACATGAGCCATGACACTACCCACTGCCGGAGTCCATTCATTGTCTTCACTAGCTGAGTTTAGACAGAGACCCCCCAAAAGCTAGTAGCCCTTGAAAGTCCTACTAAGGGTCAGGGTTTGAAAGTCCTAGCAAAGGTCAGGGCTGTGCACCACCCAGTTAATCTAGGAACCACTCAGTTAATTTAGGTAATAATAGTTGAAGCATCCCCACCTTAGTTCCCTTAATTCCTTAGATACTTATGTAGATCCTTCTTGATTATTGTTAATCAGATACTCCCAGAAATCTATTGATGGGCTAATCAGATACTTTGTCTATTCCTGGAAATTTTCTGCTGATCTGTGTGTCACTGAAACCTCCTTACCCTAAGGGCTACTCCAGATCAATAAAAGATTGGAGCGGCCTGACCAAGGAGGAAGTCCTTCGGGACTTGCCGCCTGGTCTCCCAATATTGCAAAATTATCTCGCGTCTTTTTCTCTCATTTGCTGTGTGGCTCCTCTTTCAGATACCGAACCCTACTCCACGCAGAACGTGGAGGGAGTCTCACTCGACAATCCACAGTGGTGCTTGTTTGTGGGAACGTGAGACCAACACCTGCCCTGGGCTCACAGGCTCCCTCCTTGCTCTGAAGATGCTTCACCACCCCGAGCAGGTGCTCATGCAACATGGCTCTGAGGAAAATTCATCCTCTCTCTGTCCTTCCTCCTCTCACATAGCATTGAGAGCACAGTTGTTTTCTTCAGATAGTGTTCTCTCTCACACACAATCCCAAAGCAAACTCTCCGTTACTGGCTTGTTGTCTTTACTTGTGTTTTGTGCATCCAGATGACCACTCATTCAACCTTTCATTGTAACAACCTCAAGGAGTCCCCTCGTGTGCTTATTGGGTAGGTTTCCCACAATCCTCTAGGAAATCCCCAATTTAAATCCCTTGGCCACTTGAAGGGAGAGAACGGAACTTGAAAGAACTAAGCAGAACTAAGCAGCAATGCACCCTACTCCCTCTTCAAGGACGAAGCAGGGCCATACTCTTCTCCCTCTCCTCTATCTTGTCTTGCAAGGCTGGACCCTCAGCCCAAGCCGCTCCCCCCCGAGAGTGACCACAAGAATGCTGGTATTGTCCTAACTCTCCCAACCACCCACCTGAGTGGACCAATGAAGCTCCAGAAATGTAGCGACGGTCCTAATAAGGCTACAGTGGAGGACGGCTCCAACCTTCAGAATATGATGGTCACTTCCTGACCCTTATGCTGTAAAACCCTGACCAATCTCTGTAACTCACGCCACCCCTAAAGCCCACCCCAAATAGCTAGCCCTATATAACCTTTGTTGTCCTGGGACACTCTCTCTCGCCTCACCGCTGTGCCGGATAGAGGCTGGGAGCCAATTCTAGAATTGATCAATAAAGACTCGTTGCTTTTGCATCGGAGGAGGCTCCCTGGTGGTGGATTATTGGGGACCCCGAGCTCTGGGCATAACATTTTGAGGGCGCGTCCGGGATCCCCAAGAAAAACCCACGAGGGACCCAAATCCCAGAGTCTGCTGTCCGCGGTAAGTGTCTATGTGTTATCTGTTCTGTCTTATGTGAGCTCGCTTCTGCAATCTGGCCTGATAAAGATCTAAGTGGACGCACTGGCGGGTCTCGGGCAGGAGGAGGCAACAGACACCTTGCACCTCCATCTGGCGGGGTGTAAAAGCCCCCATCTGTTTTTTTTTTTGTTTTTTTGTGTTTTTTTTTTTCAGTTTTTCTTCTGCGGGGTCGGAAGGCTGTTCTTAGGTGTCTTTGTTTGTTTGGTGTCTGTGTTCTTTTGTTTGATTTTGTGGACTCACTGGACAGACGCTATGGGACAGACTCAAACTACTCCTTTAAGCATTATTGTTGATCATTTTAAAGAGGTTAAGGGAAGGGCTAACAACCTCAGTGCAGAAGTGAAGATGGGTCAATGGCGGACTTTCTGTTCCAGTGAGTGGCCGGCTCTCAATGCCGGGTGGCCGCCGGAGGGGACGTTCGACCTCCCCACCATTCGCCAGGTCAGGGAAGTCGTAGCTCGGCCGAAGGGGGGTCATCCCAATCAACTCCCTTACATTATTACTTGGCAGGACCTCGTGGAGGACCCTTCCTCCTGGCTCAAGCCCTTCCTGGCTCCACGCCCTCCGGAGCCGGCACCCATACTTGCCTTGCAGGAATTCAGAAAAGAAGAAGGTGGTTCCCGGCGTAGATGGGAATCCAACTACCAACCAGGCCCAGATAGATGTCTCTTTCCCTTTAACCAGGCCTGAATGGGACTTCAACACGGCTGAAGGTAAGGAGAGGCTCAAAATCTACCGTCAGACTTTGATGGGGGGGTCTTCGTATGGCTGCTAGGAAGTCTACCAATTTGGCCAGGGTAGGGAACGTACAACAGGAAAGGGATGAATCTCCAGCTGCCTTTCTAGAATGGATCATGGAGGCATATTGCACCTATACCCCCATGGATCCAGAAGCTCCTGAAAATAAGGCGGCTGTGGTTATGGGCTTTATAAACCAGTCAGCCACAGGCATTAGAAGGAAACTGCAGAGGATAGATAGATTAGGGGAAAAGAGTTTTCAGGACTTGTTGGTGGTGGCTGAAAAGGTGTATAACAACCGAGAATCTCCTGAGGATAGGCAAGCCCATGCCATGGTGGCTGCCAGTGACAAGCAGACCCGAAACCTAGCCAAGATTCTGCTGGCCACCACCACGGAGAACCCTGAGGAGCGGACCCGCCACCTTCGCCAGCTTGCCACTGACCAAGAGGGAGGTAAAGGGACCGCCCGGGGCGGGAAGAAGAAGCTGCAACAAAACCAGTGTGCTGACTGCAAAGAGATAGCACACTGGGCCCGGGAATGAACAAAGAAGGCCGGTAAAAAAGGAAACAAGACAGATCAGGTGGAGGTCTTGGAGCTGGGAGGACTGAGTGATTAGGGGAGTCGGGGTTCGGAACCCCTCCCCGAGCCCAGGGTAACTCTTAGACTGGAGGGGACGCCTATTAACTTCCTTGTCGACACTGGGGCACAACATTCGGTCCTACGCACACCTCAAGGGAAGCTAGCCAGCAAGAAGTCCTGGGTGCAAGGGGCAACTGGCATAAGCCAGTATTCATGGACTACCCGAAGAACAGTAGATCTAGGAACGGGCCGGGTATCCCATTCCTTCATGGTAATACCGGAGTGCCCCTACCCCCTATTAGGATGGGACTTGCTGACCAAGATCGGAGCCCAAATAACTTTCAGACAAGGGGGGCCCCAGGTCACTGATGGCAAAGGCCATCCCATCCAGGTTCTGACTCTGAGACTGGAGGATGAATATCGCCTCCACCAGGGGGCGCCCCCAGGAGAGAACAATATGGACAGATGGCTACAAGAATTCCCCACCGCCTGGGCAGAGACGGGGGGCCGGGGGGGGGGGGTAGGACTGGCCGCTCACAGGGCCCCAACCCTGGTAGAGTTAAAACCAGGGGAAAGTCCGATAAGAGTCAAACAGTATCCAATGCCCCAGGAGGCCCGGAAGGGGATTCAGCCTCATATCCGAAGACTGCGAAGCCTAGGGATACTGGTTCCATGCCAATCTGCCTGGAACACCCCCCTCCTGCCAGTCAGAAAGCCCCACACGAATGACTACCGACCAGTCCAGGACCTCCGAGAAGTAAATAAAAGAGTTATGGATATACACCCAACCGTTCCTAACCCGTACACTCTCCTAAGCTCTTTAACACCCACTAGAGTGTGGTACACTGTATTGGATTTGAAGGATGCTTTTTTCAGCCTGACGCTCGCGCCTCAAAGCCAACCCCTGTTCGCCTTCGAATGGCACGATCCAGAGGGCGGCTACAGTGGACAATTAACCTGGACTCGGTTACCCCAAGGGTTCAAGAATTCGCCCACCATCTTTGACGAGGCACTGCACGAGGATCTCGGTGAGTACAGGAGAGAACACCCTAGTCTCACCCTCCTGCAGTATGTAGATGACATCCTGGTTGCTGCAGACACTGCCGAGGACTGTGAGCAGGGGACCAAAGACTTGTTGACCACCCTAGGGACCTTAGGGTACCGGGCCTCTGCGAAGAAAGCTCAGATATGCCAAGAAAGGGTGAGTTACCTGGGGTACATACTGGAGGGCGGACAGCGGCGGTTGTTGGACGCTAGGAAGGAGACAGTCCTGAAAATCCCTATTCCCACCACCCGGAGGGAAGTAAGGGAATTCCTAGGATCAGCTGGCTATTGCCGCCTCTGGATCCCAAGTTTTGCAGAGATCGCCAGGCCCCTATATGAAGCTACCAAAGAGGGAAAGGCCTTTGAATGGACTGAGACAGAGGAAATTGCCTTTAATCAGATAAAGAGAGCTCTTTTGGCTGCTCCAGCCCTGGGCCTGCCAGACATTACAAAACCCTTCCGCCTCTTTGTAGATGAGCGCAAGGGAATAGCAAAAGGGGTTTTAACTCAGGCTTTAGGCCCCTGGAGCAGCCCGGTAGCGTATTTGTCCAAAAAGCTGGACCCCGTAGCCGCCGGCTGGCCACCATGCCTAAGAATCATTGCAGCAACCGCGCTCTTAGTCAAGGATCCCGACAAATTGACCCTGGGACAGGAAATCTGGATAACAACCCCCCCATGCCCTTGAGGGAGTCCTAAAACAGCCTCCTGACCGATGGATGAGCAATGCACGCATGACCCACTATCAGAGCTTATTGCTCAACCCTCCTAGAGTGCGGTTCCATCCCAGCGAGGCTCTCAACCCCACTACCCTGCTGCCTGACCCCGACCTAGATGCCCCGCTGCACGACTGTGCGGGGATCCTGGAGCAGGTACATGGACTTCAGAAGGACTTGACCGACCGGCCCCTCCCTGATGCAGAGGCCACCTGGTTCACGGATGGAAGCAGCTTCGTGCGGGACGGATGCAGGTACGCGGGTGCAGCGGTGGTCACCGACACAGACACTGTGTGGGCAGAAGCACTGCCCCCTGGGACATCAGCCCAGCGAGCAGAACTCATTGCTCTCACCAAGGCACTGACACTGGGGGCGGGGAAGCGGCTCAACATTTACACAGACAGCCGTTATGCATTTGCTGCGGCTCATGTTCACGGGGCGATTTACCAGGAAAGAGGGCTGTTGACAGCAGAAGGACGAACAGTGAAAAACAAACAGGAGATTCTCGACCTGCTTGGGGCCCTATGGCTTCCCACGAAGCTAGCCATTATCCACTGTCAAGGGCACCAGAAGGCAGATGACCCAGTAGCAAAAGGTAACCAAAAAGCTGATCAGGCAGCCAAGGCAGCGGCCTTCACCCCGGTCCCTGCAATGGCCATACAACTACCAGACCCCGGGGACCCAGTTCTACCAGATCAGCCTAAATACTCTCAGGAAGAGCTGCAGCAGATCAGAAAACTCCCCCTCGCTAAGGAAGTGAAAGGATGGTGGTACACCTCAGATGGGAAACTCATACTACCGGACTGGCTTGGGGTCACAGTATTAGAACGCATGCATCGGTCCACCCACTTGGGAGCCTGGAAGTTAAAGGACTTAATTCAGCATGCCAAAATCAAGATCCACCAACAAGACTCCAAAATGAATCAAATTATAACCTCCTGTAAGACCTGCCAACTCACAAATGCAAGAGCTGGGTCAGGTGGACAAGGAACCAGGCTCAGAGGCACCAAACCAGGAGCAAACTGGGAGGTTGATTTCACTGAAGTCAAACGAGGGAAGTATAGTTATAAATATCTTTTAGTATTCATAGATACCTTTTCTGGCTGGGTAGAGGCATACCCAACTAAGCATGAGACGGCCCAGACGGTGGCCAAGAAGCTGCTGGAAGACATCTTACCCAGGTATGGTTTTCCTGCTATGATAGGCTCCGACAACGGGCCAGCCTTTATTTCGCAGGTAACACAGGCAGTAGCCAAAGTCATAGGGGCGGATTGGAAATTGCATTGTGCTTACAGGCCCCAGAGTTCAGGGCAGGTAGAAAGAATAAATAGAACTCTAAAAGAGACCCTTACCAAATTAACCATGGAGACTGGCGGGGATTGGGTGGCTCTCCTTCCACATGCCCTTTACCAGGTGAGGAACTCTCCTTACACCCTGGGACTCACCCCTTACGAGATCATGTTTGGTAGGCCCCCTCCTATCATCCCTAATCTAAAAGCTGAACTTCTTATTGAGTTTGAAAATCAGGAGATATCTTCTTTCCTAAGAGAATTGCAGAGGGTGCATGAGGACATTTGGCCGCGCCTCCGCGCCATCTACGAGGCTGGCCCCACCCCGACGCCTCATCAGTACAAGCCAGGTGACTGGGTGTTCATCAGAAGACACTGCCGGGAGATCCTCAAACCACGCTGGAAAGGCCCCTACATCGTCCTGCTGACTACACCCACCGCTCTCAAGGTAGACGGCATCGCGACTTGGGTCCATCACTCCCACGTTCGCCCAGCTGACCCCTCTGCAATCCAGGAAGACTTCATCACACAATGGAGCATCGACCAAGACCAGCGCAACCCGCTCAAGCTCAAGCTGCGGTGCACTCGACCTACCTGATGTTGGTAACTTTACTCGTGAACACTCCTGCCACCGGGAGCCCGCACACTCCTTATAATATCACCTGGCAGATCATAGACACTAACTCAGGGGTGATCCTTAATCAGACTTCTCAAATCCATCCCAAAGACACCTGGTTCCCTGAACTGCGAGTAGACCTCCTAACTCTCCTTCCCAACCCACTCGACACCAGCGATTACTGCCTGGGTGCGGCAATACGCCAGGCTTTTGAGGACTCAAAACCAAGGAGAACCCTCTATTTTTATGTCTTCCCCGGACACTCACAAGCTCAGTCCCGGGGAAATGACCCTTGTGGAAGTGCTGGAGACTACTTCTGTGCTTCCTGGTCATGTGTGTCAACCGGACACATCTGGTGGAAGGCCCCCAAGAAGGGTGACCTAATCACCGTTGGGCGACCGGCTGCTCCACCGTGTCCCCAGAGTGGCCGTGTCTACTGCAACCCCGTGAGCATTTCCTTCACAAAAGAGGGTAGAAAGGCTACAGGATGGGACACCGGAAAGACTTGGGGATTCCGAATCTATTCTTGCAGGGGGGCTTTGCGTAGGGCGGACCCTGGGATGTTGTTCACCCTCCGGGTTCAAAATACTCCCCTTCACTATCATTCCCCTGTGGGAATGGGGCCCAACAAAGTACTAGCTCCTCAACCTCAGCTGACCACTCCCCGGGTATCTACAACTGAAGGAGCATGGGCCCCGGCATCACTGCCTAACACCCTACTCGCACCTACCATGAAGAACCTGACTCTGAGTCATTCCCTCCCCCGCCTGAAGTAGACCCACTTATAAGCATGGTTATAGGAGCTTATTATGTTTTAAACGCCTCCAGGCCTGACCTGACCAAATCTTGCTGGCTCTGTCTAGACGTTGAGCCACCGTATTATGAGGGTATCGCGGTTAAGGGTAACTATACAACCGCCACGATTGTCAGCTCCTGCAGGTGGCAGCAAACTGTTGCAAGGCTAACCCTCCAGGCAGTAATGGGGCAGGGGGCCTGCGTAGGCAACGTACCCCCTGATCAGTTGCATCTCTGCAACGAAACTCTGACTATCCCTAAAGAGGCAGTATACCTTTTGCCTCCCAAGAATGCATGGTGGGCCTGCTCCAGTGGCCTCGCTCCTTGTGTCCACTCCCTGGTCCTTAATTCCCAGAAGGAGGGCTTTTGCGTGCTCGTGCAGTTAATTCCCAAGTTAATATACCATTCAGAGAAAGAGGTATATGAATTTGTTAAGAGGTTCCTTAACAAATTCAGCGCTGCCAATCCCCGAAATAAAAGAGAGCCCATCACAGCCTTAACTATGGCCGCCCTCTTGGGATTGGGACTAGCGGGAGCAGGGACTGGAATATCCTCACTTGTCATACAAGACAAGAATTATGGAGCCCTAAGAGCAGCCATTGACCTAGACATAGAAAGAATTGAAAAATCTATTACCCATTTACAGGATTCTCTCACCTCCTTATCTGAGGTAGTGCTCCAAAACAGAAGAGGACTAGACTTGCTATTCCTGCAGCAGGGGGGCTTATGTGCAGCTTTGGGAGAGGAATGTTGTTTTTATGTTGACCACTCAGGTGTTGTTAAAGAGTCTATGGCCCTCAAAAGGGAAGGATTGCAGAAGCGGAAGTTGGAAAAAGAGCGGTCTCAGTCCTGGTATAAATCCCTGTTTAATTGGTCCCCATGGTTAACCACTCTCATTTCTGCCCTCGCCGGGCCCCTTGTAATCCTCCTAATGTTGCTAACTTTTGGCCCCTGCATTATTAACAAGATAGTTCAATTTGTCAAGGAACGCATAGGGGTAGTTCAATTAATGGTCTTACAAGCTCAATACCGGCCTCTAGCGACAGAGGGAGAGGTAGAAATGCAGTCCGTCTCATGACTGAGCCGTGAGTTCCAAGACAAGGGGGGAATGAAGGGACAGAACGGAACTTGAAAGAACTAAGCAGAACTAAGCAGAAATGCACCCTCCTCCCTCTTCAAGGACGAAGCCGGGACATACTCTTCTCCCTCTCCTCTATCTTGTCTTGCAAGGCTGGGCCCTCAGCCCAAGCCGCTCCGCGCCCCCGCCCCCCCGAGAGTGACCACAAGAATGCTAGTGTTGTCCTAACTCTCCCAACCACCCACCTGAGTGGACCAATGAAGCTCCAGAAATGTAGCGACGGTCCTAATAAGCCTACAGTGGAGGACGGCTCCAACCTTCAGAATATGATGGTCACTTCCTGACCCTTATGCTGTAAAACCCTGACCAATCTCTGTAACTCACGCCACCCCTAAAGCCCACCCCAAATAGCTAGCCCTATATAACCTTTGTTGTCCTGGGACACTCTCTCTCGCCTCACCGCTGTGCCGGATAGAGGCTGGGAGCCAATTCTAGAATTGATCAATAAAGACTCGTTGCTTTTGATTCGGAGGAGGCTTCCTGGTGGTGGATTATTGGGGACCCCGAGCTCTGGGCATAACACTCTCATACCTGTGCAGACCACCTGGATTCAGTTCTCCACAAATGAAGTGGGAATGAGAATAAAGGAAAAAAATTTATTTCCTTCTCTTCCTTTCTCCCCTCCTTCCAATTTGATTTTCTGTCTTTTTATGCTCCCAATACTTCCCAGAACCTAGGAAGGTTTGAGGCTGGGTTTTGAGTGAAAGGTTCTGTGTCCTCTCAGAATCACCTCTGCACTCAGGTATCTAAAGGATGCTTCTAAAAGCAGACCATGGCTGCTTGGATCTTGCAGAATCTGTGGGAGGTGGCCCCATTCCTCAGGGGTCCCCAAAGATTTCCGTGATGCTGCAACACATTTCCAGTGATAATCCCAGGTAAAGTGCATCAAACAGTACAAGTACACATAACTATCAGGCCAAGAAGTTCAGGACTGTTGAACGAAGCTGGGCCAAAGTACCACAAGCCCTGGTGTGTGACCTCATGATCCAAAGGCTGTAAGCCATCTCTGACTTCCAGCCCTGCAGATGTCAGCTCTTAGAAATGACATGGATGATCACCCTACCTGGAAGTTAAGTCTTTGCTATAATTTTCTCCATTTAAGTCACTTGGTGACATTTTCCCAAGTACTGCTTTGTTTACAATCATGCTTTAATCGTCCAAGCTGCAACAGTGACCCATGTAGACCCTTTCCAGTTGTGTCACAGCGCAGTGGGAAAGAGTCCCTGCTAATGAAGACGCGGAGAAGATCCTGAGTCCCAGTCCCACATCTGTGTAAAGCTGGTCAGAAGGGTGAGACTGTCTGTAGGGTGTGTGTGTTTGTGTGTGTGTGGGGGGGGGGGGCGGGGGGCGAGCAATGTCGCTATGCTGGACACCAGTACGAACCAGAGAGTGATGGCTCTGCTGACCCTCCACCGTGGCATTTGAGATTGGTTGTGGCTCCTGACTGTAACAGCAGGGCCCATAGTTTGCATGTTATTTCGATGTTCATAGGACTGTGGGAGCCCCCACTGGCCCTTCTAGTGTTTCTCCTCAAAGGTGGACCACCATTTCCTTTTAAGAAGGTAGTCACTATTTCATAAGAGGGACTATTACCAGGAGAACCAGGACAAGCTGTTGGATGCTCAGGGTCTCTCTGATGAGACCTTGCTGGAATAAGAAGCACACTGTTCCCTGGGTATTTGGGGTCTCAGATGGGAGACATGGTCCCTGCATTTCTCAAGTAACACGATTGGACACCTGTTTAATTTTTATTGGATGCGGAAGAAGGGTCATTTTTGATGGAAGGGATTAGAAGTGCTTTAGGTGTCACTATGGCCAATGTACCCATCACTCTTCTCCCATAAGATTCAGTCAGAGACTCAGAACCACAGAGCATGACCTTTCATGTGTCACAGAACCTCCGTGTCAGGTGCCTCTCTCTTTATCATGTACTATTTCCAGATGTTGCATCTTTCTCCCTAGTTGGCATTCTGAAAGGAAATTATTATATTTCTTTGACCTGAAAGTATGGGTTTGGGAATAAATATTAGTGTGTTTTAATGTATTTGTTTAGCTCTATTGGTTATTAACTATTTTTGCAAGTGGTCCTTTTGCCTGCTCTGGCAGCCATCATGCTTAGCATGTCTACGTCACGTGTTATCATGTGGGCACACGGGTAGAGGATGGTGTTAAATGAGTGTGGTTACTCCTGCAGCACTGGCCCTGGGTCCCTGTGGTCCTGACAGAACAAGGCGCAATGAACGAGGACAAGGTGCAACTCCATGAAGGTCAGAGGTCTGCTTCCTGCAGGAAGGATGAGGATAACTGGAATGTGCCTAGGGCTTCCCACACTTTTCCCAGGAGATGAGGATTCAGTCTACTTGGTCCACAGGTCCAGCTGATGGATTTAAGAACAGGTCAGGGATTAGTACCATTTCACTGTTATCTCACACCAAAGACATTACTGTGGAAACTGACTTAATGGAGCACATACAGGTTTAGGCACTGACACTGAAGCCATGGTATCACATAGAATATTGTCACCGCCTAACATATCCAATTTACACGGCTCTGCTCCATCACAGATGCCTGACCTCCCTTAGCCAAGTTGTCACCACCCTTTGCTCTTCAGAATGTCTGTGCTGTGGTATGAACAATAATACAAACTTTGTGCCCTAGCTTTGTGGGAGCATCTTGATCCATAGGACTTCCAGTCATTACCTGAGTACAGTGCCATGTCAATCTGGCAAGGACCACTCGGTTCTGACTTGTCTGTTCTCCAAATCCAACTCTTTCCAGAAGAATACACCCCGCCAACCATCTCTCTGTGCATGAGGCAGATTTTGCCACCAGAAGTCTCATGGCTCAGAGGTGAGGATTCCCAGTGGATCATGTAGGGGGTACAGTGAAGAACATGGTGTGCCCCATTTGAGATCCTGCCACACTCTTGGGAGAAGACCTGGGGTTAGGTTTCTTGCCAAGTCACCTCCCTGATTCTCAAACTCAGGATCCCACTTCCTGTTTTCCTCTCACTGCAATCAATCCTACTGAGCTCTCTCCATCATGGGTATTGTGACCTTCAACGTTGTGGGAAGTCATTCTGTCTTCCCTTGATCCCATTTTCTTTTCACCCACTTGCCCTCCTGCAATTGATTTTACTCAACGTCTAATGTCTCCTCAGGCAAGGCAAAGAGCTACCTCAGGAGCACTAACCCTCTGCCAAAACTACCTAGAAACAAGCAAAATGGTCCTAAGGGGAGGGTCTGGTCCACCTCCTGTGGCCGGTGACAGCCCATGCGAAAGGAAGTGGGATACAAAGGTAACTGGGCTCAGATGCATGTAGGAGTTATCGAGGGGCCAGGTACTGAGCTGGATTGGACTTGAAAGAGTAAGAGAAGCAGACAGAGCAGAGTCTGCCACCTCCCTCTCAGCTGCCTTCTCTGACTCTCAGGTTGAATCATCTTAGGCCATCAGGGGGCACCGCTGTCCTCATATGGGGAGGAAGTTTGCTGTGGTTTACCCCTGACCTGTATGAAGTCCTCACTGGTGTTTAACAGGAGATTCTCTTGAGTCTGTGTCTGCCACAGAGGGGTATGCCCTGTGTCTGCTGTGTCCCAACATTTCAACTTCCCAATATTTCTACTTCTGGAAGTGGCAATAACGGGCCCCGAGCATCAGACACTATGCAGATTGGGACAAGGGGGGCATGAGGACTCATTGCAACTGAGAGTGACAAGGAAATGGCTGAGAAAGAATAAAAGAGTCCAGATTTGTCCATGGTTCTGGAGTAACCAAGCGATTGGATGTTCTCCGAGACAACCTCAGTCACTGTCCGCACTTTCCTCCCAATGTCACATGAGGGAAGTCCTCAATTCCTCAGTCAAGTACCATGTTGATGCCCACAGGAGGAAAGACAAGGACATCCGAGGTTGGATCCAGTCACCAGGTCTCATTGTGTCCTGAGTAAGAAGAATCACTCAAACTATTCCCATTCTCTCAGGTTGGCTCACCAGATTGTGTTCTTGGTCTTTTCAGGGTCCTTTGTCCTTGTCTGCCCTCAGGGTCCTGTGCCTTGTCTGGCACACCTGGAAAGTAGGTCACCATCTGCTTGCTGGAAGAAGTGATGGCACTGGGTGTTACATTTATGTCTCCTGGTACCATTTATGCCTCTGACATGGCCTCTAACCTCCTGATTTATGGGGTCACACTGGCCCTCAGGAATCCCTGAGCACTTCTCTGGCCCCAAGTCTGGCAACACAGCCATGCTGACCATGCCTGGGCTGCAGTTGCCCGACGAGGCTGATCATTACTGTTGCTCACACACAAGGAGTGACACTCTTTACACAGTGGAGCCAGCTCATGAGACAGTGGAAACTCAACTGGCCTTTTACTCACAGGCTCCCTTTGTGCCCTGAAGATGCTTCCACAGCCTTCATTCACAATGGGCTGGAGAAACATTGCAGGAGCCTCTCTCACCATGGCACGCAAACTGTCTCTCTAGCTTATTCTTTTTTTTTATTTTTTTTTAAATTTATTGCTTAAATTATTACAAAGGGTATTACATATGTGTCCATTTTATCCCCCCGCCCTAGACAGTCCCCTAGCCTCCCCTATCCCCCAATGTCTTATGTCCACTGGTTATGCTTATATGCATGCATACAAGTCCTTTAGTTGATCTCTTACCCCCCTACCTCCTGCCCCCCATCCCTCCCCGGCCTTCCCGCTGCAGTTTGACAATCTGTTTAAGGCAGCTCTGCCTCTGTATCTATTATTGTTCAAAAGCTTATAATGGTCTCTATTATCCATGAATGAGTGAGATCATGTGGTATTTCTCCTTCATTGACTGGCTTATTTCACTTAGCATAATGCTCTCCAGTTCCATCCATGACGTTGCAAATGGTAAGAGTTCCTTCCTTTTTAGAGCAGCATAGTATTCCATCGTGTAGATGTACGGCAGTTTTCTAATCCATTCATCTACTGATGGGCATTTAGGCTGTTTCCAGATCTTAGCTATGGTGAATTGTGCTGCTATGAACATAGGGGTGCATATATCCTTTCTGATTGGTTTTTCTGGTTTCTTGGATATATTCCTAGGAGTGGGATCACAGGGTCAAATGGGAGTTCCATTTTCCGTTTTTTAAGGAAACTCCATACTGTCTTCCATACTGGCTGCACCAGTCTGCATTCCCACCAGCAGTGCACAGGTGTTCCTTTTTCTCCACATCCTCTCCAGCACTTGTCGTTTGTTGATTTGTTGATGAAAGCCAGTCTGACAGGTGTGAGATGGTACCTCATTGTTGTTTTGATTTGCATCTCTCGGATGATTAGTGACTTTGAGCATGTTTGCATATGTCTCTTGGCTTTCTGAATGTCCTCTTTTGAAAGGTGTCTATTTAGAATCTTTGTGCATTTTTTGATTGGATTGTTTATCTTCCTTTTGTTGAGTTGTATGAGTTCCCTATAAATTTTGGAGATTAGGCCCTTATCAGATATGACATTGGCAAATATGTTTTCCCACACAGTGGGTTTTCTCGTTGTTTTGTTGATGGTTTCTTTTGCTGTGCAGAAGCTTTTTATTTTGATGTAGTCCCATTTGTTCATTTTCTCTTTAGTTTCAAGTGCCCTAGGAGCTGTATCTGTGAAGAAATTGCTTCGGCATATGTCTGAGATTTTGTTGCCTTTGGATTCTTCTAGAATTTTTATGGTTTCCCGTCGTACATTTAAGTCCTTTATCCATTTTGAGTTTATTTTTGTGTATGGTGTAAGTTGGTGGTCTAGTTTCATTTTCTTGCATATATCTGTCCAATTTTCCCAACACCATTTATTGAAGAGACTATCTTGGCTCCATTGTATGTTCTTGCCTCCTTTGTCAAATATTAATTGAGCATATTTGTTCGAGCCGATTTCTGGGCTCTCTATTCTATTCCATTGATCTATATGCCTATTCTTGTGCCAGTACCAGGCAGTTTAGAGAACAGTGGCTTTGTAATACAACTTAATATCTGGTATTGAGATCCCACCTACTTTGGTCTTTTTCAGGATTGCTATAGCTATTCGAGGTCTTTTTTTATTCCAGATGAATTTTTGGAAAGTTCGTTCTAGATCTCTGAAGTATGCCATTGGTATTTTAATGGGAAGTGCGTTGAATTTATAGATTGCTTTGGGTAGTATGGACATTTTAATGATGTTGATTCTACCAATCCATGAACACGGTATGTTCTTCCATCTGTTTATGTCTTCCTCTATATCTTTTTCAACGTCCTGTAGTTTTCTGAGTAGAGGTCTTTTACCTCTTTAGTTAAGTTTATTCCTAGGTAGCTTAATTTTTTTGGTGCGATGGTTAACGGGATTGTTTTTATAATCTCTCTTTCTGAAAGTTCACTATTGGTGTATAGAAATGCCTCAGATTTCTTGGGGTTAATTTTGTATCCTGGTACATTGCCAAATTCATGTATTAAGTCTAGTAGCTTTTTGATGGAGTCTCTAGGGTTCTGTATGTATAATATCATGTTGTCTGCAAGTAAGGATAGTTTTACTTCCTCTTTTCCGATTTGAATGCCTTTTATTTCTTCTTCTTGCCGAATTGCATGGCTAACACTTCCAGTACTATGTTGAACAGGAGTGGTGAGAGGGGGCATCCCTGTCTTGTTCCTGTTCTTAGGGGAAACGGTGTTAGTTTTTGTCCATTGAGTATGATGTTGGCTGTGGGCCTGTCATATATGGCTTTCATTATGTTGAGGTATGATCCTTCTACTCCCACCTTGCTGAGAGCTTTTATAAAAAATGGGTGTTGAATTTTGTCAAATGCTTTTTCTGCATCAATTGATATGACCATGTGGTTTTTTTCTTTCAGTTTGTTTATGTGATGTATCACGTTTATTGATTTGCGGATATTGTACCATCCTTGCATCCCTGGGATAAATCCTACTTTGTCATGGTGTATGATCTTTCTGATGTAATGCTGGATCCGATTTGCTAAGATTTTGTTGAGGATTTTGGCATCTATGTTCATGAGGGATATTGGCCTGTAATTCTCTTTCATTGTGTTGTCTTTACCTGGTTTTGGTAATAGGGTGATGCTGGCTTCATAGAATGAGCTTGGAAGTGTTCTTTCCTCTTGAATTTTTTGTAGTAGTCTGAGGAGGATAGGTTTTAGTTCTTCCTTGAATGTTTGGTAAAACTCCCCTGTGAAGCCGTCTGGTCCTGGGCTTTTGTTTGCTGGAAGCTTTTTGATGACTGCTTCAATTTCTTCCATAGTTATTGGCCTGTTGAGATTTTTAGATTCTTCCTGATTGAGTTTTGGAATGTTGTATTTTTCTAGGAATTTGTCCATTTCCTCCAGGTTGTCTAGTTTGTTGGAGTAGAGCTGTCCATAGTATTTTTTAACAATCATTTGTATTTCTGTGGGGTCTGTGGTTATTTCGCCTCTATCGTTTCTGATTTTGTTTATATGGGTCCTCTCTCTTTGCTTCTTGGTGAGTCTGGCTAGAGGTTTGTCAATCTTGTTTATCCTTTCAAAGAACCAGCTCCTGGTTTCATTGGTTTTCTGTATTGTTTTTTTGGTCTCTATGTCATTTATTTCTGCTCTAATCTTTATTATCTCCTTCCTTCTGCTCACTCTGGGTTTTTTTTGTTGTTGTTGCTCTCTTTCTAATTCTTTGAGATGTAGAGTTAGCTGATTTACTACCATTTTTTCTTGTTTTTTGAGATAGGCCTGTAGAGCTATAAACTTCCCTCTCAGGACTGCTTTCATTGTGTCCCATAGGTTTTGGATTGTTGTGTTTTCATTGTCATTAGTTTCCAGGATGTTTCGAATTTCTTCTTTGATTTCATTGGTAACCCAATCAATATTTAATAGCATGCTATTCAGCTTCCAGGTGTTTGAGTATTTTGGGTTGTTTTTATTGTAGTTTATTTCTAATATTATGCCATCGTGGTCTGCGAAGACGCTTTTTATGATTTCAATCTTCTTGAATTTGGGGATACTTTGCTTGTGACCCAATATATGGTCTACTTTTTGAATATGTCTTATGAGCATTTGAGTAGAATGTATATTCCCTGGCTTTGGGGTGAAGTGTTCTGAAGATGTCTGTTAAGTCCATCTGATCTAGTGAGTCATTTAGGATTGCTGTTTCTTTGCTGATTGTTTGTCTAGAGGATTTATCCAGTGTTGTCAGTGGTGTATTAAAGTCCCCGACTATGATTGTATTGTTGTCGATCTCTCCTTTGATATCTTCCAGGAGTTTTTTTATGAATTTGGGTGCTCATGCATTGGGTGCATATATGTTTACCAGAGTTATATCTTCTTGTTGTATTGATCCCTTTAGTATTATGAAGTGGCCTTCCTTATCTCTTGTTATGGCCTTCACTTCGAGGTCTATTTTGTCCGATATAAGTATTGCTACCCCAGCTTTCTTTTCCTTTCCATTTGCCTGAAAGATATTTTTCCATCCTTTCACTTTCAGTCTGTGTGAGTCCCTTCTAATGAGGTGGGTTTCTTGTAGACAGCAGATGTATGGGTCATGTTTTTTTATCCATTCAGCCACTCAATGTCTTTTGTTTGGAGCATTTAGTCCGTTTACGTTTAAAGTTATTATTGAAAGGTACTTGTTTGTAGCCATTTCTGTTTTTGTGTGGCTGTTTTCTTTCTTTGCTTTTTATTTCTTATTTTTATACCAGTCCCTTTAGCATTCCTTGCATTGCTGGCTTGGTGGTGATAAACTCTTGTAGCCTTTTTTTGTCTGTGAAGCTTCTTATTTCCCCTTCAAGTTTGAATGATAGCCTTGCTGGATAGAGTATTCTTGGATTCAGACCTTTGCTTTGCATCACTTTGTAAATTTCTGTCCATTCTTTTCTGGCCTGATGTGTTTCTGTTGAGAAATCATTTGACAATCTAATGGGAGATCCCTTGTATGTAACTTTCCGTCTCTCTCTTGCAGCCTGTAAGATTCTCTCTTTGTCCTGAACATTTGCCATGGTAATTATGATGTGTCTTGTGTCGGTCTTTTCGGGTTCACCTTGTTTGGGACTCTCTGGGCTTGTGTGACTTTTTTCTTCCCCACCTCAGGGAAGTTTTCTGATATTATTTCTTCTAATAGGTTTTCTAATCCTTGTTCATCCTTCTGTTGTTCTGGTACCCCTATTATTCGTATGTTGTTTCGTTTCATGTTGTCCCAAAGCTCCCTTAGGCTCTCCTCCTGTCTTTTAATTTTTTTCTCCAATTGCAGTACATTTTGTGTGTGTTTTGCTTCCTTGTCTTCTAATTCACTAATTCGGTCCTCCGCTTCTCCTAGTCTACTGTTGATACTTTCAATGGAGTTTTTCATTGCAGCTATATCACTCTTCATTTCTTCTTGGGTCTTACTTAAGTTGTTGATTTTTTCATCTGTTTCTTCTAGCTTCTTCCATATGTTATCGATTTTTTCATCTATTTCTTCTTGCTTCTTGCAGAGGTTGTCGATTTTTTCCTCCATCCGGTTTATGCACTCTAGGACCCTTATTCTGAATTCTTTGTCTGTCATGTTGCATGCCTCTGTATTACTTAGCTGCTTTTCTGGAGAGTCCTCCTTCTCTTTCCTTTGGGGGTTTCTTTGTCTACCCATGTTTGATCTCACTGACATATCTATACGTTGAGTCGTTCAGTGGTTGCTCCCTTGGTGGCAGTGACTCCTTGGTCTGTGGTTGCTCTTCGGGCGGTTGTGGTAGCATCTGCTCTTCAGTTGGCAGCAGCTCCTCTGGTGGGTGCTGTTCACAGCTGTGGTGGCTCTTCTGGCTGGTGGGGCGAGGTTTCACGTACAGCTGCTGTTCCTCAGCAGAGGGTGTTGGTGCTCAGGAGATTGCTGTTGCTTGGATCTGCTGCGTTGATTTAAAGGCACAAAATACAACACAACAAGGCACCACGTACCAGGCACTATACACAAATATATTCACGATATTAATAACCCCAAAAAAAGGTGACCACCTGAATTAAGAGAATTAGGGGATAAGGAAGAAGGAAGAGAAAAAGATAAAAGAGAAAAAAGAAAAGAAAAGGAAAGTAGGGACCAAAAAAAGGAGTGCAAAAATGAAATTGGGAAAAAGGAGGGGGGAAAATAAAAGCGAGAAAAGAAAAGAAAAGAAAAAAAAAGAGCGAAAAGAGAGAATGAAGTGGAAGAGGGGAAGAGACTTTTTTATATGAGGAGAATACTCCTATAGAACTGCCATTATCCCAACAAATTCCAGCAACAGCTCCCTGGAGATGAATGCAAACTAGAAACAACCAATAATATAACGATGAAAATAGAATTGAGAACACTAATCCCAAAATAAAATAAAGAGAAAATAAAATGGCACTTTAAAAAAAATTGTAAAATGGTAGCAGTAATAATACTGGTTAAAAATAAGAAGGTAGTAATTAAAAGGGTAAAATCAGGTGATGGAAAAAAGAAGAAAAAGAAAAAAAAGAAGAAAAGAAAAAAAAGAAAAAAAAAAGAAGAAAAGAAAAAAAAATTGGTTTCTTAGTTAAAAGGTGAAAAAAGAAAAAAAAATTGCAGTAGTAAAGGTCCTTCGGTTCTTCTATTCTTCAGTGTGGCTCGCCTTAGACCTGCCAGGTATTCAGGAGAGTGTTGAGTTTCCCTGCGATACACTGTTCCTCTGTGTTGTAAACCACAGTCCTTATTTTAAAGCAAGCCGCATTTGTTTCCCAGACTGCCTTATTTTGTGTTTACCAAAGAGTCAGTTTGTGGGTCAGCCTCTGGGTGGCAGTGTTCTGGGGCTGGCCTCTGAGGCTATAGGGCCTCTCTGTCCAGTGGAAGTTCACTGCCCAGAGCTGGCTGCGCAATAGTTAGTTACTGGCACTGTGTTGTTGCGGGGATTGAAAATCCCTCCCTCTCTAGCTTATTCTTTTGGGACAGTGACAGTTTCCTCTTTACCTGTGTGTCAGAGTCCCAGAACATGCAACTCTTTCCATCTCTTCAACTGCAGTCATGGGGAGAAGAGGGCGAGTATGCATGGGGCCATTTTACCGTTCTCAGGAGAATCTCCACTTTAAGTGCTTTCATCTCTACCGCAGAGCAGAGCGCCAGAGATGGATTTTCTTCTATTGTTGCCCACTTCAATTCTGAGTGCCCAGGCTCTCTTGGCAGGATGGCCCTCCTCAATGGGTGGTCCCTCTCTGGGCCCGTTGCTGAAAGAAGAGCAACTGAGAAAAGGGGACTGTGTTGCTGAGGGACTGAGGAGAGTTAGGTGCTCTAAGTCTTTTGGGATACCTCATTGTGACACCATATGCAAGGAGGCTGAGCAATAAAGATCTGGAGATGCAACTCTGTTTTACAGAGAATGTCCTCTCCCTTAGAGCAATGGACTCCTAATCTGGAGGCAGTTCTCACAATGCCTGTCTCCCTATCACCTGGCCTCTTTCCAAAATGGCTCCTTTTACCCCACAAGGGAAGAGATACCGGGTGTGTGTGTGCCCTCTTTGCAAGGACCCTCAAGGGGTCTGCGATACGTCGATGAGTTTCTACCTGGCACATATGTATTTCTGCTGTGTATATACAATGCCAAGAACTGTTTGCATGTCTCAATCAGCCTGGCAGAAGCACTGGAAAAACTGCACTGTGACCGATTCTTGCCATTTTTCCAGGATTTCCCCGGTTTTAGCACTGAAAGCGTATATCTTAGCAAGGTCCTCATTCTCAGGGCAATTAGGATAGGTGTTCATGGTGAAGATTAATTTCATGGTGATCTCGAGAGGGCTACGGGGTTCTGGGATTACACATTATTTCTGGGTGTATCTGTGAGGGTGTTCCTGGCTGTGACTGACATGTCACTGGCTGACTCAGTTTAGCAGACACATTGCCCTCCTGTGAGATTGAGCTCAAACAACCCGCTGAGGATCTGTGAAGAACAAAAGGCCAGGTAAGAAGGATCTGACCCCCCCTGTGTCTCATGGATTGAATGGGGACATCTCATCTCACCTTCTCCTGCCCTCAGACTGGAATTTACATAATCTTCTCCCCTGGTTCTCAGGCCTTTGTAGTGAAATTGAGTGGCAACACCAGCTTTCCTGTCTCTGTAGCTTAGTGGGCAGCTCCTGGGACTTTCCTGCCTCAGTAATCAATAACCATGTGAGAGCCTATTTTATATATCCAGGGTGGAGCAAAAGTAGCTTAACAGTTGTTCATGTGGAAAAGAATACCATGATTAATAAATAATAATACAGGCATAAACTCTGTGTTTCCCATACTCACAGCTGGAAACCTGCCTGTGCCCCATCCGTGTGTTTCTGAGTCAGGACAGACGGAGCCCAATGACAGAGCCGAGGGAATCAAGCCCGCCTTAGGGTGTCCTTACTTTCCTACTGCAGGAGTTACAGTGCTGAAGGCAGAGGAATCCTAGGACATCCCCCATTGCTGTGTGGGACAAAGGTAACAAGAACATCACAGGATGGCTGGGGTTAGGGCGATCCAAATCCTGCCCTTCTCGGGGACCACGGGCAGAGCTGGAGATTGGAAATTCTCCCTCAACCCCTTCTTGATCCCGCTCTGTTGGGAGATGCTTACTGGCACTTCCAGAAAAGGAATTATCCTGACACAATCAACATTGATACAAACAGTAAACATTCTTTGTGTCCCACTTAGGAATGGCTCAGCATGCAGCTAATGAGACTCTACACAGCAAAGGATAACAACGAAAGTACCTTTCCCAACTACAGGCCCTTGCTGACCCCTTGCGGCCTTAGATAGTGAATACCGAGCACCATGCTCTGCTCCTACTCCTGGCATCCCTCCCCAGCTCATGACCAGGTCCCAGGCCCCTCTGATCCAATTCATGATCCTTTAAAGTCCGCCAGAAAGGCTTATGTTGGGCAAAGATGTGTCGCCCATGGTAAAGCCTTTCTTCTTTGAAAGCAAGGATATACCTTCGCACAGACCCCAGTCCATTTTGAGATGTGTCAACAGCACCCTCTCCTTAATGGTTTCCCCACCTTGGTAGGAACACCTTGGAACTTAGAGGGGATGGAAGCCACCTCTGATGCCCAGAGAAGACCTCTGACAGAGCATGGAACGATAGACTCCCCACAGGTCTCTGGGTAATGAGAATCCCATGGAGCTTGGCCTAGAGGTTAGCTCATGTCAGCTATCCACAAACCAGTGAACCATGACGATCAGGGTTGCTACCGTCTGGGTCTAGTTCCACGGCTTCTGGTTTAGCAGTGATGGCAACTAGAAAACGTCACCTGTCTTCTGTGCTGACAAGGGTAGGTGTCTGAGAAAATTGCAATGTCAGTGACTACCCAAGTCAAAGGTATTGAGAAGCTATGGACCGGGAGCTAACATCAGGCCCCTGTCCTCCTGAAGTGTACACAGCCCCTGTCCCCTGAAAACGTATAACATGTCCTTTTTCTTTCCATTATGTTTTTCATGGCAGTTATTTTTTAAAAATCTTTATTGTTGAAAGTATTACATATGTCTGTTTCCTTCCCCCCAGCGACCCTTCCAGGCCACTCCAGCTCCCTTCCCCAGGCCCTGACCACACCCATTGTCTGCTTCTGTGGGTTGTGCATACATTCACACAAGGTCCTTGGTTGGTTATGTCTCAGCCATCACCCACTCACCCTCCCCTGCCTTCCCTATGAGTTTCCACAGCCTGTCCATGCTTCCATGTCTCCGCCTCCATGATTTTTAAATCAATGTATTTTGATCATGAGATTCCAAATAAGAGTGAGATCACACGATACTTGTGTAGTTCTGGCTTGCTTATTCCCTGAGCATAATGCTCTATAGGTCCACCCATGCTTAGCAAATGAAAGAGTTCTTCCTTTTTTTCTGCTGAGTAGTATTCCATTGTGTCAATGTACAGCAGTTTGTTTGTCTTATCCACTCACCTGTTGATAGGCACTTAGGTGCTTTCCAAATCTTAGCAATTGTAAATTATGCTGCTATGAATATAGGGGAACATATATCCTTTCTGATGTGTGTTTTGGGTTTCCTAAAATATATTCCTAGAAGTGAGATGGCAGGGTCATATGGGAGTTCCGTTTTCAATTTTTTTATGGACATGCCATTTTGTTTGTCATTATGGCTGCACCAGTCTGCTTTCTCATCATCAGTGTGCTAGGGTTCCCTTTCCTCCACAACCTTGCCAGCACTTGTCATTTGTCGATGGTACCCATTCTGACAGGAGTGAGGTGATTCCTCATTGTCCTTTTAATTTGCTCAATGTCCTTTTGGTTTCTGGTGTGTTGAAGGTGCTCTTTACATATTGACCTTTATACTCTACGTTCATATTTAGGGTTTTGTAGTAGCTAATAATTAGATTTGCCTCATAATTTTTGTTGAGTTCAAAGATCCATTTATTTGACTTATGAAGAATAATTGATGGTCATTCCCTTTTTGCTACTTTCTAAGCACAACAAAATGTAGTTTGTGTAGACGTTATTCCTCAATTTCTTCTTTCAACAGATATTTACACGTGTGCCTTCTGAGTGCTAAGTACGAGAAACACCATATTTTATTCTGCAATGAGTTTTGTGTTAAAGACAACAGATATTTAAGGAAAAGAAAGTAAGTACTATTATGCACAAGAATGTTGAGAAGGAAAATAAGGGTGGTAATTTAGGCCGAATCAGTGGGGGCACTTGAAAACTCTTTTATTCATAAAAAATCAAGGGAACCAAGGGTATTAGCTAAATCTTGAATGTTGGGGATGTGGCAGAGGTGCGTAGATCTCGAGGGAATATTTTAGACCTAGAATATGTGAATGGCTCTTATGGCTGTCACTTTGTATCAGGGCCCCTGTGTGGCAGAAATTTTATTGCGATTTGTTTACAAAAGTAATACCAAATTTTCCTTCTGAAGTTGTTTATGTGCATCAGTTACTATCCCATCAGTTATGTTTACACAGCCAATTTGACTTTGGGACATCAGCGAATTTAAGCATTTATGAAAATGAAAATGCTACATTTTAAAATGTTATATTTATAGACCCATTTAAGTAAAAATAGCTGAGTGATGTAAACATACGATAGATTATGTAATGATTCTATTTCATAATAGAAGAGATGAAATCATTTTAAGCTGTAAGCAAAGAATGCAATTCAAATGGAGAATTTTTACTTCTGGCATTTTAACCGGAGAAGTAATAAAAATAATACAGACTATAAGTAAAGTAACAATGCACTCTGAACGAATGATTCAATACTTTATTTCCAAGCTAGTACACACTTGTTGACCACCTGGGCACACTTTAAAATGAATAAAAGCTGACAATGCAAAAATGAAGAGAGGGCAATGCATGTAATCTCTCATCATATGGGAGACATGTAAAATTTTGCTTATTTCTAGGGGGCATTTGCATAACTTTTAATAATCAATATATATGGCCCACACTTTTTCCTCCACCTTAGTGGTTTCCTGAGTCCGCACCCCATCTAATTAGCAGCTCCAGCCAAGCTGTTTGTAGCAGCTTTTCCATATGCATGGCCTGGCCTGGCTCAGGCTTCAGACTCTCTAACACCTCTCAAACAAGCAGCAGCTGGCATCAGAAAAAATGTTAAAAACAACCCAAGATCCAGCACTAGCAGAATCTGCATTGCTTCATGCTGGGTCTCTCCAGGGCATTTCCAAGCCCAATGAAAATAGCAACTGGTGGTGGGCACGGTTGGAAGGTGCTGTGCCCAGCTTCACAGACCCCTCTCTTGCAGGATACAGGGTGTCCCATGCCTCTCCCATTCAGTGGTACCAGCATTGTGAATGAGAAGCCTCCATGCACAGGCACCAGGACAGGAGCCCCAGCTTCTTCTACTGGTTCTCTGACCACAGTGTGGCAGCATCTGGCAGGATTGCTGAGGTGGGATGTTGCTGGCCATGCCAGCATACAGCTTCCTGTGTCCGCCTGCTGCTTGGGATTCTATTCGGGTCCCTGTGCTCTCCTAACCCAGGTCTGTTTGCCCTACCAGATCATCACCAAGGACCTGTGGCTCAATGCCCTGAAGAACAATGAGTGGGTGATGGCCCCCAGTGAGCGGACAAGACGGGTGAGGAGGTGCCGCCTGGGTCTCCCCCAGTGTGCTGCCAGGTTCCTGGGCCATTGCTTTTCTCTCACAGGGACACCTGGATGCTGGGAGGGATACAGTCTGTGACACCAGGGCCGCAGGGTGTGTGCCTGAGATAGGAACTACCAGTACAACAAGGGCAGTGCAATTCCAGCTCAGACAGGGGGGCTTAGGCAGGAGGAGGGAGTGTACATGTCCACTGTCACTCAGAGTCAAAGCAGATTACCTCAGCCCCTCCTCTGAACTCTCCCTCTAGGCCTCCCACAGCACCTTCAGGCCTTTCCACCTGCCCCTCAACAGGGGCTGCCATGACATGTTCTTCCTATACTCCTTTCCACAGGTGTTTGTGAATCCTCCTCATGCCGAGGCCTAGGCTGCTGTGCTGCCACGCCACATTGCCCTGTTGCTGCTCACCACCATCTCCCATTTCCTCAAGGTCTCCTCTTCCTCCTGGGGCCAGTGGGATCGGCCTGCTCCTTATCAGTATCTTAGGGTGCAAAGTGTGGGCCACAGAGCTGGAGGAATCCTTGTTTTGCAGCCTTGTCAGAGGTTCTTCAATCCGTTTATCCATTTAGGTTTTCCAAGGAGAATACCTCATTTGTGTACCCTCCCTAACTGGAAAACAGGGCAGCATGCTCTGAAGCAGAAACACAGTGCTTCATTTTGTATACAGTTCACTTCAAAGACTTTATGTACGTATGGTCATAGACACCCTGGGAAATCTGGGCCATGAATATAACTCACCATCCAAACACATTGCTTTGTATGTTTGTAGTAAAGTCAGACAATTTCAATTTTGTGGGAAACTTTATTCTGAAAATTTTAACACAACAAGTATTCAAATTAAACATTTAAGTATATTGTAATTAAATTAACACTTATGAAAAAACCTTGAATAATTCAAATTTTGCATTCTCTGCAGAAATTTCATAAAGGGTCGATAATTCTTGCTTCTTCCCCATCCCACCGTTTCCTTTTAGTCATTCTTAAATAAAAGAAGGCAATGTCTTTACAAATTAAATGTCAACCAAACCTTAGCATTATTTTTTATTTCAGTGTCTACTTCCTTTGTCACAGGGGCTTCCCCTATGACTCCTCCAGAGGAGCCCAATAGTTTAGCTACTGCACTGTATGATTCACTCTCTCCTGCGTAGATGGGGAATCCTATGATCCCCACCAGCACCACGCTCAGGACCTCTTACAGGGGTGTCCCATCGGCTGTTGCAGTAATTGTTATTCCCCCTCCATCATATCCATCTCGTCTGCGGCTGTAATAATCATCCCAGCGACTCCTTCCACCATAAGTCAGAGGGGCCCTCATGTTGGTGGTGCTCCACCTGAGCTTCATGGAAAGTCAGTGACCAGATAACAATACTTTCACATCTTAACGAATAATTTTAAGTCAGTATGACATGACCCTAGTAAAGCCTTAAATAGTTGGAAAACCTATGCTTTTATACATACACCTGTGCTAAAAATATGTCAGTATTGCTGAGGCAGGCAAGGGAGCTTACATTTATCTAAAATACAGCTGAAGAATAATGTTTTAACTAAAATAATTGATTATGAATATATGTGAAGGCACATTTTCTGGAAACAGGCTGAAATCCTAACCTTCGTATTATCTCTATGCTTCACACTGTCAAATTCTCCTTCTGAAAAAGAAAAAAGTGAAAAGAACCCCCTGGATGTTGTGCCTAAGTGTGTCAAGCACCAGCCTTTGTACTGCAGGATACCGGGTTTGACTCCAGGTCAAGGGCATGACCGATTTTCAGGGTCCATTCCTGTCGCTGGATGGGGATTGTACATGAAGAAACGAAACAAAGTATCTCTCTCACATTGATGTAGAGTTCTCTCAGCCCCACTCCCTCCGTACCACTCTCCCGGGGTCAATGATATATATCCTCAGGTGAGAAAAAAATAAAAAGAAAAAGAAAAAGTTGTACTTTGTTTCATTAATAAAGACAATAAATGAGTGTGATCCTTCACCCCTGAAAGAATTGCACTGTTCCAAATGAGCTGCTAACAAAAGAAAACAAGACCTCACAGATAATTCAAAACCCATACTGCAAATAGTCCTCCCTGTGGCAAATGGAAGTAAAATTAGAGTAAATCACAAGGCGGCCTGTTAAATCCAATCCTGTCACTTACACACAGTCTGTCTGGACACTTACCATAGCTCTCATAGGAACCTCTGTAAGAGCCTCCAGTTCGATATTCAGAATAATATCTACCAGGACTGCTGCCACAGCCATCAAGATCACTACGTTAAAAAAACATGGTACTAATTTTGTCCAAGTTAACAACTGCAGTGTGCTACTAGATAAAAAGAGAGAAGGCTTTTAAACACCTGTGTCTCCTACAGGAGTGCTCATCTCCAGAACCTGAAAGGCCATGGTCACAGTGTGCATCCTCCCTAGATGGTGGGCCATAATGCTTCCTGACTCGGGAACCTGGATCAGCTCTGCCGGAATAACTGAAGGAAATAAAGCAGAAGTATTTTGAAATCACCTTCTAAGATACAGAACAGGGACACACTCTGACTACACAGATAGGAAAATGCCAATGGGCAGAAGGCTTCAAGAGACATTTCTCCAAAGAAGATAGACAAACAGCTAACAAGCTCATGAAAGGATGGGTCATTAGGGAAGTGCCAATCAACTAAAATGAGATACTTTATTCCTAAGTAGGTTCCAATGTTTGAAGAGGAAAACATCAGGAAATGTTGGGGATTTAGAACAACTGGAATCCTGTGCACAAGGAACAGGAAGGTGACAAGGTCTGGCTGCTGTTGGAAATAATGGAAATTAGGACTCTGAATATACTACATGCTACTTAGTCGGTCAATGGTAAATATTTAGTGTTATGATAGATGAATTTCACCTCACCAACAACAGTACCTAGCATATATTAGGTGTCCTTATGTTTTGTTGCCGGTTACCTATAACTAGTAGTGCCATCATCATTTCTTGGAGACAAATGGTAATTTCTCCTGGAAGGGGTTTTCTCTTTGCAAGGAACGCCTGCATAATTCTCTCTCACACATGACAGCGGTGCTGTAAATGACAAATACTTACCTGAGGGTATCACAATGGAGATCAATGTTTTAAGGAAAAAGCAACTATTCAAAGCACCACTTTATTTCCTCTTTCAATGAAAATGTTTACATTTCCTCTAAGACTCCAATAAGCTCATGGTTAAATGCACTGTAGAATGTTATTCTGGAATGTATTATCTTTTGACATCTTGTCCTCCCTCTATATCTTCCTTAATTTCTTAAATTACCATTGGTGGGAAAAACCTGGCCTCTGTCCTATATAACAAAAGGGTAATAGGCAAATTAACTCTATCAGCAGAACAACTGGAAATGACTGATCACTATTACACACGCTGACAACCAGGGAGAAGATGTTCAATGCAGGAGCTGCCCCCCTGGTTGTCAGTGCACTCCCACAGGGGGAGCTCTACTCAGTCACAAGCCAGGCTGATGGGGGCCAGCGCAGTGGTGATGTTGGGAGCCTCTCCAGCCTTCTCAGCAGTGCTAAGGTCGTCCTACTGCAGCTTACGCCTTCTCCCTGCTGGCAAGTGGACATTCCTGAGGGCTCTCGGGTGGCCAGAAGGATGTCTGACTTCCAGCTGAGGTGGACATGCTAAGCCAGCAGGTGGACAACCCCTGAGGGAGTCCCAGACTGCAAGAGGGTACAAGCTGGGCTGACAGGCCTCCCCGAGTGAACAAATTTTTGTGCACCAGGCCTCTAGTCTACACTAGTAAAGGACAAACTTGCAAATTGACCGTACCTTCACTACACCTAAGCCATGCCCACACGCCAATCAGAGTGACTATATGCAAATTAAACCAACCAATAAGGCAGCTGGCAACCATGGAGCTGGAGCGAGCAGGAGGCTTGGTTGCCCCAGTGATGGAGGAAGCCAAGTTTCCTGCTTGCCATGACTGGATCTGAGCTCCACTCAAGGCAACAAATTTTCAATTATAGAAGATAAATAAATCCCAGATTCCTGCTTTAAGCTGGCCGTGGCCTCGGAGCTGGAGCGAGCAGGAGGCTTGGGCTGCCCCTGGTATGGAGGAAGCCAAGCCTCCCGCCCGCCCTGGCTGGCTCTGAGCTACACTCAAGGCTACAAATTTTCAATTATAGTAGGTAAATAAATCCCAGAATATAAAAAACAAAGACAAAAACAAAAAAGAGGAGAGGCTGGGAGCTTCCATCGCCAGGGTCTTGGCGAACATAAAAGCAGCCCTCAGCCCCTCACCCAGGCTGGCCAAACCTTCATGGGGTTAGGGTATCACTGGGGTGGGGCTTGACCAGCCTGAAAGAGACATCAGCCCCTCATCCAGGCTGGCCAGGCACTCCAGTGGGCACCCCCACCCTGACGGGTGTGTGACCTGCTGCAAACAGCAATCATCCCCTCATCCAGGCAGGCCAGGCAGCCCAGTGGGGACCCCAACCCTGATCCAGGACACCCTTCAGGGCAAACCAGCCGGCCCCCACCTGTGCACCAGACTTCTATCCTATATAGTAAAAGGGTACTATGCCTCTCAGCACCGGGATCAGCTGAGCCTCGAGGCCTCCCGGCACCGGGATCAGCGTGACAGGGGGCAGCGCCCAAACCCCCTGATCGCCCTGAGGCTCTGTGTGTGACAGGGAGCGAGGCCATAACCTCCCTATCTGCCCTCTCTGTTCGTGACAGGGGAAGGTGCCCCAACAGCCCAATCAGCCCTGCTCTGAGCCCGACCAGGGGCTGCACCTAGGGATTGGGCCTGCCCTCTGCCACCCGGGAGGAGGCCTAAGCTAGCAGGTCGTTATCTCCCGAGGGGTCCCAGACTGCGAGAGGGCACAGGCCGGGCTGAGGGGACCCACCCTCCCCCTCGAGTGCACAAATTTTTGTACACCGGGCCTCTCTCTACATATAAAAGACTGAGTGACTGACTGTATGTCTTTGTGACCATCAGACCCACAGCCAGTATACATGATGTGCACTGGCAATCTACATTTTTAAAAGGCAAATATGCTAAGTGTCCATCTGGGTAATGACATCATGTAGCAATGCCAGGCTTCCTCTCCCCTGCAACTCACCTCCTTGCAGTTTCTTCAGTCCTGGAACATGACTTCGTTTAGAGCCAGGTGGGAATATTTTACACTAACCAAATGTCTGTGAAGCATTTTTCCGTGTGTCTTTTGATCCTCACAGAAGTCGTGGAATAGGTAGATGGTAGACTCGGTGGTATCCTATTTTCTCTTCATTAGCCAGAAAACAGAGATTTAGAAAGCTGAGAAACTTGACCTGACTGAAAATAAGGAAGAAATGATGGAACTTGTAAATGACTTCAGGTTTTCTCACTGTGAAGAATATAGTCAAACACTGCTGCAGTTAAATGGTTTACTCTTTGTTCTCCCTGGGTGAGCTACAATAATAACCTGCTTGTGTTGAAATTTACTGCAGTGTTGCTCACAATTACCTGAAAGAGAAGTTGCGCTGCTTCACTGGGTTGGAAAAAATTTAGCTACCTTAGACAGCAGGTCTAATTAAGCAAGTTTACACCCTCTCGCTCTCTCTCTGTCACTCTAGGTTGACCTGCCCATGTGCGAAACATATGCAGCTCTTGCTGGCGCCAATGGTATGCATGTGTTTCAATTTGTCATGGTCAATCCTGAATTTGGTTGACACTTCTATTATAGAGAAAGGGCAAATAGCGGCATTACAATATTTCTTCTAATTAATTCCTTAGTATTAATTAGTATTTCCTTAGTATTAATTAATTAATTAGGGCCACAAGTATTCTAATAGTGGCAAGATGTCATCTGTGAATAGTAAGGTTTTATTGGGCCAAAAGCCTAAGGGACCATTATGAGTCGTTGCTATGATGCACACTGACCAGCAGGTGGCAGATGCTCAACACAGGAGCTTCCCCCTGGTGGTCAGGGAGCTCCCAGAGTGGGACCCTTGCTCAGGCAGAAGCCAGGCTCATACCTGGAGAGTGCAGCTGTGGCAGCAGGAGCCTTCGCTGCCTATGCCACAGTGCTACCAATTGGTGGTGGCAGGTGGAGTGGGGCTTGGATGAGCGGGAACACAGCACCTGGCTCCAGCTTGGGCTCCTGCCCACCTGCCTGCCGTTTTGTGCACTGCTACATCCCTCAGGAGATGTCAGACCTAACCTGGCAGTCCCACATCTCCCAAGGGGTCCCAGATTGTGTGAGGCCGCAGGCCAAGCTGTGGGATGACACCGGTGCTTGAATTTCATTCACCGGGCCTCTAATCATTTCATAATTTATCACCCATTTAGCATGGTTCTCTTCTAATGCTGAATAATTTAAAGGTAGAAACTGAATTTTGGTAATGATGGCCATTGAGATTTAACTGCTCTTTAGCGGTATTATTTAATGGCTTATATGAAGGGCACTAATCTCCTTCAAATATGAGAAATATTACATTCCCATAAATATTACTATGTTCCAGTGCTAATTCTTTCCACTAATGCCACTAAGTGAGCCTTTCACTAATTTTCTTTGCTCACTAGCTCATCCAAAATTGAAATGGGAGGATGCTTGTCTATATTCAAGTGCAGAGGCATATTCTTCTTAACTACACTGATGCTCTCAATACTTTCAATTTTCCAACATAATTTATAGTGAGGGTCTCTATGTTAGATTTTAAAACATCTCTTTACTAATATGAATAAGTCATTTTACCTGATTTCTTCACAACTATGTGCATGCAATGATTTGGAACTTGCAATGCCTGACTCTTTTAAGTGTGCCTTCCTACCCTTGTTTTCATTAAAACACCATCAGAACCCACATTAATCACTTTTAGTCTGTTGAGAAAATGCAGACCGTCGGCGGGTTACATTGGACTCGAAGTACATCATTTTGTGGTTACAGTGCCATCCTCTGAGTATTTATTTTAAAAAAACTTCCATCATTTATATGTATTTACATATGTGCTTTATGTTTTTTACTATTTACTAGAGGCAAGGTGCACAAAAATTTGTGCACTGGAGGGGGGCCCCTGAGCCCAGCTAGGCCCCTATCACATACTGGGAGCCCTCAGGGGATGTCCTACTCCCTGCTCCATGCTCCCTTTGGGGAGTGGGCCTAAGCCACAGCCTGGCCTCCCTTTGTGGGCGGCGACCGGGCTGATCAGGCGAAGACATCAGCTCAATCACCCCGCTGTTGCAGCCACTGCCAGTCAACCTCAGCCACCAAGGTGTTTTCATCAACACGGACTCCAGTCCCTTTACTATGAAAAAAATGACAACTTTCTTTAGGCATTCTCAAGATGTGTCTTTCATAGGATATGACATTTGTATCTTCCTTCCTTCCTTCCTTCCTTCCTTCCTTCCTTCCTTCCTTCCTTCTCACCTGAGAATATGTTTCCATTGATTTTTCAAGAATGTGGAAGAGAAAGGGAAAGACAGAGAGAAACATCAAAGTGAGAGGAACACTTTGATTGGTTGCTGCCTGCATGAGCCCTGACCTGGGCCCAGGCCAGGGAGGAGCCTGAAACCTATGTACATGCCCTTAGCCAGAATTGAACCAAGACTCAGCAGTGGGCAGGCCAAGGCATTATCCACTCAGCAAAACCAGCAAGGATAGGATATGATATTTCTTACCCCTCCAGCAGTGGACCTTCCTTTTTTCTCCAGGAGTGTGGTAAAAAACCCTACATCACCTATTTTGATTCTTATTACCCAATTTACTAAGAATATTACCAGTGGCATAGAGGGAGCTTAACCAATGAGCAGTCAGAAAAGGTGTTTCCTCTGGAGTTCACACCAATTGCCGGCTTGGTCCCTGCCCAGGCCTAATGCCTGTGGTCCAGTCATTAGCTCTGGGCAGGGGACCACCAACTCCCTCAATCGCCTGCTTAGACCCTGCTCCCCATGATCACTGGCTCTGCCCCTGCTCCCGGCCATGGCCAGCTGCCTCCCTGCTCCCCGAAATTGCTGGCTCTGAACCTGCCCAGGGCGAATGCCTCTGGCCGGGGCATTAGGCCTGGGCAGGGGACCCCCAACTCCCCAGGATTGTCAGCTCCACCCCTGCCAAGGCCTAATGCCATGGGCAGGAGACCCCATGCTCCCCTCAATCACAGGCTCCTCCCCTGCTCAAAACTAACGCCTCTAGCAAAGGCATTAGACCTGGGAAGGGACCAATAATACCCCTGCAATTACCGGCTCCAGCCCTGCCCAGACCTAATGCCACTGGCAAAGGCATTTGGCCTAGGCAGAGGACCCCCAGCTCCCACCAACGCCAACTCCTCTCCTGCTCCCCACCATCGCTGGCTTACCCCCTGCTACCCACCATCCCAGCTCCGCCCTTGCCCAGGCCTAACACTTCTGACCAAGGCATCAGGCCTTGGCAGGGGACCTCTCAGCTCTGATTGCAGGCTCCAATAGCCTATAGCCATTGGGCACCTACTTATGCAAATTAACCGCCATCTTTGTTGGTGGTTAATTTGCATATCATGCTGATTAGCCAATGGGAGGTTAAGGGAAGATACTGTCAGTTACCCTGTTTGTCTATTATTAGATAGGATTTAGCACAAGTAAAGGTCAGGAATCATTATTTTACTTTTAATTTTTTACTTTTATATTTTATTTTTTTTTAATTGTTTCACCTCATTACTGCTGTGTATGTGTGCTCCATGTGAGTGATGTAGATGCTTATCTAGGTGGGTTCTGACTTACGGCAAAAATCATTATGACGTGCTGCAGGAATAGATCTTTAATGTAACATGAGGACCTATTGTACTTATATTCTCCTGATGAAGATGTCGTTATTTGGTCTTCATATTTCCTCATTAAGTACATGATTGTTGGAAGCACAAAGTATATCTTTATATATCTTTGTGATTCTTAGACTATTAATTCAATAAGAAATAAAAACTGGGGTAGGGGGGAAGCTGGGGAGGTCAAGGGGAGAAAACAAAAAAAAAAAGGACACATCTCTAATACGCTTTGAAATACTTTAAGGAATAAAAAAAAAATAAAAAATGAAAGCCTTATCCTTATAAAAAGATCTGCCTTATAATTAAATGGCCTAATACATTTTAGAGTAGGGCACCTTTCCAAAGTATTCTCAGAAGAACATGGCTTGAAATCCAGGGTGTATCCTTTAACACGCTATTGGAAACAATAGCCTTAGTTGTGCTCCATCACGATCCAAACAGAGACAGAAACAGCAAGAGACATGGCAGGTTTCTGTTACTATATTCCTACTGAGCATCCCTCAATGCACATTTCCTGATGGTGCTATTGATCAGAATGTGCACTCACAGGACATTAGGGCCCTCATGCACAACTCCGTCATGAAACCACTTGAAAGAGAAGCCTATTGGACAAGAATGTTAGCAGGAACTTTACAATGCAGAGGGATTCTGAAGAACATTGAAAAAGGTGGCAGAACCATAGCCAGTTTGGAACAGTGGACAGATCACTGGCCTTCAGACTGAAGGGCTCAGATTTGATTCAGGTCAAGGGCACTTGCCTGGGTGTGGGCTCAATCTCCAGTCTGGGCTTGCAGGAGGAACTGATCAAAGAATCGCTCTCATCACTGATGTTTCTAACTCTCACAAGCTCTCCTTTCCTCTCTGAGATAAGTACAAATATATTTAAAAGAATGGTGGCAGAATCATGGATGATGCAGGGACATGCTCCCAGGAACAAACTGATATTCCAACTAAAATACAGAACAACTTCCTGAATAATCAATGGAAAACTCACAGGAGAGAACCCTGAAACCAGAAGACCGAAGGTGGAGGCCACTTAGACACTGGTAGGAGGAGAGGAGGCTTGAAGGGGCGGGCCTGACACCCACAGACAGCAACTGAAGTCTCGGAGAGATATCTCAGCTGTGGAGGACTGCCACTGAGAACTCTGGGTCTAATCCCCAAGCTGTGCCTCCTAGCAGAGAGCACCAGAACTGAGGAGGGTACCCATATAACCTGTGGATGTGAATAGCAGCAGGGCACTGTTGGCCAGGGAGAGACAGCTGGAAATTCAGGTATACTCTTAAAGGGCTAGCACACAAATTTCCCTGTGGAGACACACACTTTGTGCCCTGGCAAAGGGAGGGTGAAGTGGACTGGAGCTGTGAAGGAAAAAGCCAGAACTGGGGAGTAAAGGGTTCCAGCACAGAAGACAGACACTTCAAGTTTCTTGGGAGGAGTCATTTCCTCAGGCAGCAGAGAAAATCTTTCCCATGCAGACATTTGCCTTTCCTGGAGGGGAGACAATTAACACACACTACTGGGTTCCAGCACAGAAGACAGACACTTCAAGTTTCCTGGGAGGAGTCATTTCCTCAGGCAGCAGAGAAAATCTTTCCCATGCAGACATTTGCCTTTCCTGGAGGGGAGACAATTAACACACACTACTGGGAAACACACACTACCTTGCCTGGAGGACACTTAAGAGATTATAAATAACAATAAACCTCCACACAGAAACAACTGCTCCACCCTGTTGAAACAAACTCTTGCTATAACCTGAGGACCCTTGCCTTGGAAGCAAGTTAAGTTGGAATCCTATCAGTCTATAGACAGAGGAGGTCTCTGGAGGCTTTGAGTCTTTGCCTGATCTAATTAGTCAGAAACATCCTTTAACAATGTTCTGCACTAGAGACTGAGAGGCACAGAGTATCTACCTAACTTGTCACCACAAACCCACACAGAAAGCCAGAAAGAGGAAATAAAGAAACAACCCCCAAATGAGAGAACTAGAGAATTCTCCAGATATAGAGGGAGATGAAGCACAGAGAAGACATTTATCTGAATCTGACTTCAGGGTTATGAAGGTAAAAGAGCTCAACAGCATGAAAAAAGATATAGTGACTATGAAAAGAAGAACAGTCCTAGATATAAAATGACATAATACAAACAGGAGGACCATTTACATAACAGTATTAGAATAGCAAGTGTGCCAAAAGAGGCAGGAGGGGAGAAAAGCCTAGAGACGGTCTATGAAGAAACAATGGCAGAACACTTTCCTAACGTGGTAAAGAAAAATCCCACACAAGGTCAAGAGCCAAAGAGAACCCAAAAGAAGAAGTACCCAAACACGTGCCCAGACACATCATAATTAAAATGCCAAAAATTAAAGACAAGGAGAGAATCTTCAAGGCAGCAATTAAAAAGAAAACTGTTAGCTACGAAGTCGTCCCCATAAGGATGAGTCCTGATATCTCATCTGAAACTCTACAGGCCAGAGGGATTGGCATGAAGTACTCTAGTTAATGGAAAGAGAGGATCTGAGACCAAGATTACTATATACGGCAATTCTTTCCTTCAAAATAGACAGTCAAATACAGAGCTTCATAGACAGAAAAAGGCTAAAAGTGTAAATTGTCACCAAGCCAGCATTACAAGAAATGCAAAGGGATTGCTGTAATGAGAATGAGAAACAGAGACAGAAACTTAGCCATACAGAAAGATAATGGAAAGAAATAAATACCTATCAATAATAACTCTAAATATAAATAGGTAAATGCTCTAATCAAAAGGCATAGGGTATCAAAATGGATACAAAAATATGATGCAAGTATATGCTGTATACAGGAGTGCCATCTGAAAACAAAAGACACACAAAGGATTGGAGTGAAGGAATGGGAAAATTTCCATGCAAATGGAAAGAAAAAAAGGCTGGAGTACCAATATTCATATCAGACAAAATAGACTTTTTAATAAAGGCCATCACAAGAGACAGAAAGGTCACTGCATGATACCAAAGGGATCAACCAGCAGAAAATATTACCCTAGGAAACAAATATTCATCCAACATAGGAATATATGTATATCTCCTATCTAATAAAAGAGAAACATGGTAATTAGCATACGACCAGTACTCTTCCCTTTGGCTATCAGCGAGATATGCAAATTAGCTGCCTGCCAAGATGGCGGCTGGCAGCCAGGCAGCTTGAAACTAATATGAGGCTTGCTTGCTTCAGTGACAGAGGACACCAACGTTCCCAGCCTGCCTTGCCGGCCTCTGAGCTTGCAGTTTAAGAAACATTGTAACAAATATAGAAGCTAAACAAAGCCCCAATAACATGCTTTCAGTGAGCCCGGGATCTCAGAGCTGGAGTTCTATATTGTTTCGATTATAGAACCCAAAAAAACCAGATATCTTCTTTCAGCAGCAGAGGCCTCAGAGCTGGAGCCAGAGCTAAAGCTGGCCCAGAATAAAAACAAAAGAAAAAAAAAAAGCATTTGGGAGCTTCAGTCGGCCAGAAAACAGCCCTCAGCCCCTCACCCAGGCTGGCCACGCACCCCAGTGGGGACCCCCACCCTGATCCAGGACACCCTTCAGGGCAAACCAGCCAGCCCCACCCATGCATCAGGCCTCTATCCTATACAGTAAAAGGGTAATATGCCTCCAGGCACTGGGATCAGCAGAGCTGAGAGGGCTCCCAGCACGCAGGGGGATCAGCGTGACAGGGGGCAGCACCCAAAACCCCTGATTGCCCTGAGGCTCCGTGTGTAACAGGGGATGGGACCTCAACCTCCCTATCTACTGTGCTCTGTTCATGACAGGGGAAGGCGCCCCAACCCCCTGGTCAGCCCTGCTCGGTGCCTGATGGGGGGAGCTCCCCAACCCCCTGATCGCCCTGCTGCTCTGTGTTACAGGGTGCGGCGCCTCAAACCCCTGATCAGCCCTGCTCTGTGTTTGACAGGGTGCTGGGCCCCAACCCTCTCCTCCCCCTCGGGCCCTGCTCTGTGTGTGACGAGGTAGAGCAATAACCTCCCCATCAGCCCTGTCCTGAGTGTGACTGGGGGCGGTGTCCCAACCCCCCAATCGGCCCTACCCTGAGCATGAGTGAGGGTGGCATCGCAACCTCCCAATCTGCCCTGCTTTGTGCATGACAGGAGAAGGCGCCCCAACTCCCCAATCAGCCCTGCTCTGAGCCCGACAAGGGGCTGAACCTAGGGATTGGGCCTGCCCTCTGCCACCCAGGAGTAGGCCTCAGCCAGCAGGTCATTTTTCCTGAGGGGTCTCAGACTGCGAGGGGGCACAGACCCGGCTGATGGACCCCCTTTCCCCACCAAGTGCACAAATTTTTGTGCACCGGTCCTCTAGTATATACATGCCAATTCAAAGCTATATGCCAAAATGCTGGACAATGTGGATGAAATAGATGAAGTCAGTAAAAAATGCGAACTACCAAAATTGATTCAGAAAGAATTACTTATACATCTGAAACAAACAAACAAAAATCAAACAAAGAGACTTCCAGGGGACTTTAATGGAGAGCCTGAAAACAGGACAGTCATAGTAGCAGACTTTTATCACTCCTATCACTTCACTGAATAGATCTTCCATGTGACAAGACAATGATTCAGAGACTCTACAGGACACACTGCATCAGATGGATTTAATTGACATTTTAGAACGTTCACCCCAACAGAGCAGAATATACTTTCTTCTCAAGTGCACAGGGGTCATTCCCAAAGATAGACCACATGGAAGGACACATAACAAGTCCCTACAATTTCAAGAAGATTTAAATCATATCAAGCATCTTCTTGGATCACAGTGGAATGAAATGAGAAATCAACTAGCGTAAAAACACCCAAAAACATTTAAACACTTAGAGGCTAAATAGCATGCTATTAAACAATGAATTTGTTACAATGAGATCAAGAAAATATCAAAGACTTTTTGGAAAAAAAGGAAAATGAACAAATAACAACACAATATCTCTGGGAAACAGCAAAAGCAGTCCTGAGAGGGAAATTCATAACACTATAGACCTATCTCAGAAAATAACAAAAATCAGCAATAAACTATTTATCCCTACAACTGAAGAATTAGAAAGAAACCAACAAGAAGAGCCCAGAGTAAGTAGCAGAAGGAAAAAATAAAGATTACAGTAGAAAAAATAACAGAGAAAAAAAATTCAATGAAACCAAAAGCTGGTTCCATGAAGGATAAACAAAATTGATAAACCATTAGCAAGACTCATTAAGAAACAAACACACATGATTCCAATAAGCAAAATCAGAAACAAGAGTGGAGGAGTAAGCACTAGCACCACAGAAATTCAAAGGATTGTAAGAAAATACTATGAACAACTATATGCCAAAATGCTGGACAAAGTGGATGAAATAGATGAAGTCAGTAAAAAATGCCAACTACCAAAACTGATTCAGAAAGAATTTAGAAAACTCAATAGGCTCGTAACAAGTGATGAAATAGAAGCAGTAATCAAAACACTTCCAACCAACAAAAGCTCAGGTCTGGATAGCTTCACAGGGGAGTTCTATCAAACAGTCAGAAAACTACAATCTATACTCCTCAAACTGTTTCAGAAAATCAAAGAGGAAAGAATACTTCCTAACTCTTTGTATGAGGTCAGCATTATTCTAATACCAAAAGAAGGTAAAGACACTACAAAGAAAGAGAATTACAGGCCAATATAGCTGATGATGACAGATACTAAAATCCTCAACCAAGTATTAGCAAATCACATCCAGCATTATATTAAAGGACCAAATGACATGATCAAGTGGGATATATTCCAGGGATGCAAGGCTGGTATGATATTCACAAATCAATAAATGTGATACAACTCATAAACAAACTGAAGGTTAAAAATCACGTGATCATATTGATAGACACAGAAAAAGAATTGGAACAAACCCAACCCCCAATTTTGATAAAAAGTCTCAGCAATGTGGTAATAGAGGGAGCATACTCAACATGATAAAGGCCATATATGAGAAACCCACAGCCAACATCATACTCAATAGGCAAAAACTAAAACCATTTCCCATGAAAGAACAGGAACATGACAGTGATGCCAATTTTCACCATTCCTGTTCAACATAGTACAGGAAGTGCTACCATAGTGCTCAGACATGAAGAAATAAAAGTCATCCCAACCGGAAAAGCACATAATAAATGAATTTGGTCATGAATCAGGATACAAAATTAACACCCATAAATATATGTATTTTTATTTACCAAGAATGAACTCCCAAAAAGATAAACTAAGAAAAGAATCCCACTTACCATTGCAATAAAGGAATTAAAGAAAAAACTCAATTAAGGAAGTATAAGAACTGCACTTGGAAAATGACAGAATATTGAAAAGGAGATAAAGATATCAACCAGTGGACTAATATACCATGTTGATGGGTTGGCAGAATTAACATTATTAAGATGTCCATACTACCCAAACCAATTTATAGATTCAATGTAATCTCCATTAATATACCAACAGAATATTTCACAGACAAAGAACAAACTCTCCAAAAATTCATATGGAGTAAAAATAGCCTCAGCAATCCAGGGAACTACAAAAAAATATGGAAGGCTCACAATACCAGATATTAAGCTATATTATAAAGCCACCATTCTCAAAACTGCCTGCTACTGGCACTAGAAAAGACATATACACCACTGAAACAGAACAGAGAACCCAGAAGTGGACCCAAGTCATTACGCTGTATTATTAATTTACAAAGGAGGCGAGAGCATTCAATGGAGTCAAGGCAGTCTCTTTGATTTCTACAAGATGGCGGCGATATAGGCAGACACGTCCCAGGTCTTGTGCCAGAGCAGATGGAGTAAGCAGCTGAAACTAATAACACCCACCGCGAATTGGGGAAATTACTAAGCTGGTGAGACGGTTTGCAGTAGGGAAGGGCAGAGCTCCCCTGGAAAGGTAAAAGAAACAGGGATCTGGGCAGGAAAGTTTGCCAGACCTCTGAGCCCAGAGGCTCAGAGGGAGACCGCATGGCACTGGGACAGGCACAGCCCCTGACTGGGGAAAAAAGATCCGCGGGATTCCTGGCACAGGGGGATTTGAGATCTGGGTTCTGTGATTACGGAGGACTGAGCCTAGAGGGGGCTGCCTCAACAGCTGAACAGACCATGCAGTGCTGGTAAGAGAGGAGCTTACAGAAATTCAGACTTCCCCATTTCTGTGGCCAGCATTTGTTTGTTTATTTTCACTGAACCCTGTTCATAGGACATTTCAGATATGGACACTCACCTGTGCTGAAGAGAGGGAGAAGGTGCAGATGAGTGGAATCTGGGGAGAGGCTGGGGAGAAAGGGGGCGCCGGGAGAGGTGCCAGCGAATTTAGTGCTGAGACACCCCTGGTACCAGGACTCGGGCAGCCATTCTTTCCGGAGTGTGGGACTCCTCCACCTAGCCCCCAGGCAAGGAGCACAGCCACACCCAGATTAGACCCTGAACGAGATGAAGGATTAAAATAATCTGATCAGTCCCTGGGCGTTAACAGGGTCTGGCCTATAGAGGGACTTTCAGTCCCAGCAATAACGTAGACCAGGGCCACGATTAAAGAACCAGTTCTGGGGAGTTGACTTCCCCAAACCAGTTTTAAGTGCAATAGAGAAAATAAACCCTTGCTACTGGATAGAGAAGCTGTATAGCCTCAGAGGCCAACCCAAAAATACTGCCACCCAGAGGCTGAGCCACAACCTTAATCTCAGCTAAACACAAATTGAGGCAGTCTGAGACACAAATACGGCCTGCTTTAAAATCAGGACTATGGTTTACAATACTGAGGAAGAGTGTATCGCAGGGAAATTCAACACTCTCCTGAATAACTGGCAAGACCAAGGCGAGCCAGACTGAAGAGTAGAAGAACCGAATTACCTTCACTACTGCAATTTTTTTTCTTTTTTCACCTTTTAACTAAGAAAGCAATTTTTTCTTCTTTTTCCACCAGCTGATTTTATCCTTTTAATTACCACATTTTTATGTTTAACCAGTATTATTGCTGCTACCACTTTACCATTTTTTTAAAGTGACATTTTATTGTGTCTCTATTTTATTTTGGGATTAGTGTTCTCCATTCTATTTTCATCGTTCCTATAGCATCAATTTTCCCTACCTCAATTTTACCTCTATGCTAAAACCCTCTTCCCCACTTTTCCCTTTTTGTTGTCCTGTTTCTCTTACCCTATTCCTGCTTTAGATTTTCCTGATTCCTTCTTTTTCCCCCTGTCAAAATTTCACCCTAATTATATATCCTATTTCCACTCCACTGCTCTAAATCCTTATACACCTATCCCTTATCTTTCTTCACTATCCAAAATTTTTTCCCTTCTTTTATCTTTCTATGTTTTGTTGCTGTTTGCTTGATTGTTGAGTATTTTGTGTTTTTTTTTTTTTTTTTGTGTGTGTGTGTGTGTGTGTGTGTGTGTGTGTGGTTTAGGACTGGTTGTGAGGTTATTTTGCTTTTTCCTTTTTTTTTTCTTTTGCTGGCTTTTCCCCTCTCTCCACCCCCGCTCCCCGCCACTTATTTTTTTGCTTCTGTTTTCCCTTGCCTCTCTTGATATTATTGATTATTTGTAGTTTGCATTCATCTCCAGTGATCTGTTGCTGGAATCTGTTGGGATTAGTGGCGGTTCTATCAGAGTTTTCTCCTCATATAAATAGTCTCTTCCCCTCTTCTACTTCATTCTCTCTTTTCACTCTTTTTTTTTTCTTTTTTCCGCGTCATTTTTCCCAATTTCATTTTTGAACTCCTTTTTTCCCTTACTTTTCTTTTCTTTTCTCTCTTTTATATTTTTCTCTTCTTTCTTCCTTATCCCCTAATTCTCTTAAATTGGGAAGTCACCTTTATTTGGGGTTATTAATATTGTGAATATATTTGTCTTCAGTGCCTGGTACATTGTGGCTTGATTTGTTGCATCATGTGCCCTTAAATCAACGCAGCAGATCCAAGCCGCAGCAGTCTCCTGATCACCATACCCTCTGAGGATCAGCAGCTGTATGTGAAGCCTCCCCCCACCAGCAAGAAGAGCCACCAAAGCTGTAAACAGCACAAATAAGAGGAGCTGCTAACTGAGGAAAAGCTGCTATCGCAACCGCCCGAGGAGCAACCACAGCCCAAGGAGCCACTGCGACCCAGGGAGCAGCTCATGAATGACTCAACGTCTACATATGTCAGTCAGATCAAACATGGGTAGACAAAGAAATCCCGAAAGGAAAGAGAAGGAGGATTCGCCAGAAAACCAGCTAAGTGATACAGAGGCATGCAACATGAGAGGAAAAGAATTCAGAATAAGGGTCCTAGAGTCCATAAACCGAATGGAGGAAAAAATCAAAAACATATAGAAGAACCAAGAAAAAACAGATGAAAAAATCAACTACTTAAGCAAGAATCAAGAAGTAAGAGATAAAAAATCAACAACTTAAGTAAGACCCAAGAAGAAATGAAGAGTGATATAGCTGCAATGAAAAACTCCATTGAAAGTATCAACAGTAGACTAGGAGAAGCGGAGGACCAAATTAGTGAATTAGAAGACAAGGAAGCAAACACACCCAAACTGTACTGCAATTGGATAAAAAAATTAAAAGACAGGAGGAGAGCGTAAGTGACATTGGGACAACATGAAACGAAACAACATATGGATAATAGGGGTGCCAGAACAACAGAAAGAGGAACAAGGATTAGAAAACCTATTGGAAGAAATAATATCAGAAAACTGCCCTGTGTTGGGGAAGAAAAAAGTCACACAAGCCCAGAGAGTCCCAAACAAGGTGAACCCGAAAAGACCGACACAAGACACATCATAATTATCATGGCAACTGTTCAGGACAAAGAGAGAATCTTACAGGCTGCAAGAGAGAGACGGAAAGTTACATACAAGGGATCTCCCATTAGATTATCCAATGATTTCTCAACAGAAACACATCAGGCAAGAAAAGAATGGACAGAAATTTACAAAGTGATGCAAAGCAAAGGACTGAATCCAAAAATACTCTATCAAAGGCTATCATGAAAAGTTGAAGGGGAAATAGGAAGCTTCACAGACAAAAAAAGGCTACGAGAGTTTATCACCACCAAGCCGGCAATGCAAGAAATTCTAAAGGGACTGGTGTAAAAAAAGGAACAAAAAGCTCAGAAAGAAAACAGCCACACACACAAAAAAGAAATGGCTACAAACATGTACCTTTCAATAATAACTTTAAACTTAAATGGACTAAATGCTCCAACCAAAAGACATCGAGTGGCTGAATGGATAAAAAAAACATGACCCACACATTTGTTGTCTAAAGAGACCCTCCTCAGAAGAAGGGACTCACACAGACTGAAAGTGAAGGGATGGAAAAATATCTTTCAGGCAAATGGAAAGGAAAAGAAAGCTGGGGTAGCAATACTTATATCGGACAAAATAGACCTCAAAGTGAAGGCCATAACAAGAGATAAGGAAGGCCACTTCATAATACTAAACGGATCAATACATCAAGAAGATATAACCCTGGTAAACATATATGCACCCAATGCAGGAGCACACAAATACATAAAAATAACTCCTGGAAGATATCAAAGGAGAGATCAACAACAATGCAATCATAGAGGGGGACTTTAATACACCACTGACATCATTGGATAAATCCTCTAGGCAAAAAATCAGCAAAGAAACAGCCATCCTAAATGACTCACTAAATCAGATGGACTTAATTGACATCTTCAGAACGCTTCACCCCACAGCCAAGGAATATACATTCTACTCAAGTGCTCTTAAGACACATTCAAAAATAGACCACATATTGGGTCACAAACAAAGTCTCCCCAAATTCAAGAAGATTGAAATCATACCAAGCATCTTCTCAGACCACGATGGCATAATATTAGAAATAAACTACAATAAAAACAACCCAAAATACTCAAACACTTGGAAGCTGAAGAGCATGTTATTAAATATTGATTGGGTTACCAATGAGATCAAAGAAGAAATTAAAAACATCCTGGAAACTAATGACAATGAAAACACAACAATCCAAAACCTTTGGGACACATAGAAATCAATCCTGAGAGGGAAGTTTATAGCTCTACAGGCCTATCTCAAAAAACAAGAAAAAATGGTAGTAAATCATCTAACTCTACATCTCAAAGAATTAGAAAGAGAGCAACAACAACACCAAAAAAAAACCCAGAGTGAGCAGTAGCAAGGAGATAATAAAGATTAGCACAGAAATAAATGACATAGAGACCAAAAAAATAATACAGAAAATCAATGAAACCAAGAGCTGGTTCTTCGAAAGGATAAACAAGATTGACAAACCTCTAGCCAGGCTCACCAAGAAGCAGAGAGAGAGGACCCAAATAAAGAAAATCAGAAACGATAGGGGTAAAATAACCACAGACCCCACAGAAATACAAATGATTGTTAAAAAATACTATGGACAGCTCTACTCCAAAAAAACTAGACAACCTGGAGGAAATGGATAAATTCCTAGAAAAATACAACATTCCAAAACTCAATCAGGAAGAATCTAAAAATCTCAACAGGCCAATATCTATAGAAGAAATTGAAGCAGTCATCAAAAAGCTTCCAGCAAACAAAAGCCCAGGACCAGATGGCCTCACAGGGGAATTTTACCAAACATTCAAGGAAGTACTAAAACCTATCCTCCTCAGACTACTACAAAAAATTCAGGAGGAAGGAACACTTCCAAGCTCATTCTATGAAGCCAGCATCACCCTAATACCAAAACCAGGTAAAGACAACACAATGAAAGAGAATTAAAGGCCAATACCCTCATGAACATAGACGCGAAAATCCTCCACACAATCTTAGCAATCAGATCCAGCATTACATCAGAAAGATCATACACCATGACCAAGTAGGATTTATCCCAGGGATGCAAGGATGGTACAATATCCGCAAGTCAATAAACGTGATACATCACATAAACAAATTGAAAGAAGAAAAACACATGGTCCAATCAATTGATGCAGTAAAAGCATTTGACAAAATTCAACACCCATTTTTGATAAAAACTCTCAGCAAGGTGGGAGTAGAAGGATCATACCTCAACATAATAAAAGCCATATATGACAGGCCCACAGCCAACATCATACTCAATGGACAAAAACTAACACCATTTCCCCTAAGAACAGGAACAAGACAGGGATGCCCGCTCTCACCACTCCTGTTCAACAAAGTACTGGAAGTATTAGCCATTGCAATTAGACAAGAAGAAGAAATAAAAGGCAACCAAATTGGAAAAGAGGAAGTAAAACTGTCCTTATTTGCAGGCGACATGATATTATACATACAAAACCCTAGAGATTCCATCAAAAAACTAAAAGACTTAATACATGAATTTGGCAATGTAGCAGGATACAAAATTAACCCCAAGAGATCTGACGCATTTCTATACATCAATAGTCAACTTTCAGAAAGAGAGATTACAAAAACAATCCCATTTACCATCGCACCAAAAAAATTAAGCTACCTAGGAATAAACTTAAGTCAAGAGGTAAAAGGCCTCTACTCACAAAACTACAGGACATTGAAAAAAGAGATAGAGGAAGACATAAACTGATGGAAGAACATACCTTGTTCATGGACTGGTAGAAGCAACATCATTAAAATGTCCACACATCCCAAAGCAACCTATAAATTCAATGCACTTCCCATTAAAATAGCAACGGCATACTTTACAGATCTAGAACGAACTCTCCAAAAATTCTTCCATAATAAAAAAAGGACCCCGAATAACTGCAGCAATCCTGAGAAAGAACAAAGTAGGTGGGATCTCAACACCAGATATTAAGCTGTATTACAAAGCCGCTGTTCGCAAAACTGCCTGGTATGGGCACAAGAACAGACATATAGATCAATGGAATAGAATAGAGAGCCCAGAATTCAACTCGAACAAATATGCTCAATTAATATATGACAAAGTAGGCAAGAACATACAATGGAGTCAAGATAGTCTCTTCAATAAGTTGTGCTGGGAAAATTGGACTGACATATGCAGGAAAATGAAACTAGACCACCAACTTACACCATACACAAAAATAAACTCAAAATGGATAAAGGACTTAAATGTACGACGGGAAACCATAAAAATTCCAGAAGAATCCAAAGGCAACAAAATCTCAGACGTATGCCGAAGCAATTTCTTCACTCATACAGCACCTAGGGCACTTGAAACTAAAGGGAAAATGAACAAATGGGACTCCATCAAAATAAAAAGCTTCTGCACAGCAAAAGAAACCATCAATGAAACAACAAGAAAACCCACTGCGTGGGAAAACATATTTGCCAATGTCATATCAGATAAGGGCCTAATCTCCAAACATTATAGGGAACTCATACAACTTAACAAAAGGAAGATAAACAATCCAATCAAAAAATGCACAAAGGTTCTAAATAGACACCTTTCAAAAGAGGACATTCAGAAAGCCAAGAGACATATGAAAACACGCTCAAAGTCACTAATCATCTGATAAATGCAAATCAAAACAACAATGAGGTACCATCTCACACCTGTCAGATTGGCTATCACCAACAAATCAACAAATGACAAGTGCTGGAGAGGAGGTGGAGAAAAATGAACAGTCGTGCACTGCTGGTGGGTTGCAGACTGGTGCAACCACTATGGAAGGCAGTATGGAGCTTCCTCAGAAAACTACAAATGGAACTGCCATTTGACCCTGTGATCCCACTTCTAGGAATATATCCCAAGAAACCAGAAACACCAATCAGAAAGGATATATGCACCCATATGTTCATAGAAGCACAATTCACCATAGCTAAGATCTGGATACAGCCTAGGTGCCCATCAGTAGATGAATAGATTAGAAAACTGTGATACATCTACACGATGGAATACTATGCTGCTGTAGAAAAGAAGGAACTCACCATTTGCAACAGAATGGATGGAAGTGGAAAGCATTATGCTAAGTGAAATAAGCCAGTCAATGAAAGAAAAATACCACATGATCTCACTGATTCATGGAAAATAAAGACCATTATAAACTTATGAACAATAATAGATGCGAGGCAGAGCTGCCTCAAACGGATTGTCAAACTGCAGCGGGAAGGCCGGGAAGGGTTGGGGGGGCAGAAGGGAAAGGGGTAAGAGATCAACTAAAGGACTGGTATGCATGCATACAAACATAACCAACAGACATAAGACACAGGGGTGGGGGGGAAGTGGAGGCCAGGGGATTGTCAAGGACGGAGAAACAAAAAGGACACATATGTAATACCCTTTGTAATACTTTACGCAATAAAATTAAAAAAAGACAGTCTCTTCAATAAATGATGAAAATCAGACAGAAACATGCAAGAAAATGAAACTAGACCACCACCTTACACCATACACAAAAATAAACTCAAAGTGGATAAAGGACTTGAACGTTAGTTGGGAATCTATATGAAGAAATCTCAGAAGACTGCACAGGCAGCAAATTATCAGACATATGTCTTGGCATCTCTTTACTGACACAGCTCTGAGGGCAATGCACACAAAGGAGAAATTAAACAAATGGTCCACATCAAAATAAAAATCTTCTGCACGGCAAACTAAATCCTGAACAAAACAACAAGAAAGCCCACTGCATAGGAGAACATACTTGCCAATGGTATCTCTGATAAGTGTTGAATTCCAAAGTTGACAGGGAACTCACACAAATTAACAATAGGAAGATAAACAATCCAATCAAAACATGGGCAAAGGACTTAAATGGACATTTTTTGAAAGGGGGCCTACATAAGGCCAAGAGACATAGGGAAAAATGCTCAAAGGCAATTACAGTCCAAGAGATGTGAATCAAGATGAGAGAAGTACCAATCCACCACTGTCAGAATAGCTGTCAGAAAAAAATAAAAAATAAAAAACCACAAGTGCTGGAGAGGATGCAGAGAAAAAGCAGCCAGGCAGCTGCAGCGAACAGGAGGCTATCTTGCTCCAGTGAAGGAGGAAGCCATGGTTCCCTGCCTGCCACTGCTGGAAAGTGAGCTTGTACTCTAAGCAACTATGTTGCAATTATAGACACTAAACAAACCCCATGCTTTCAGCCAGCCAGCAGATCTGGAGTTGCAACAGAGTTTCGATAACAGAACCCAAACAAACACAGATACCTGCTTTCAGCAGCCGAGGCCTCAGAGCTGGGGCTGACCCTCAGAGCTAAAGCCAGCCCTCAGTTCCAGTGACAGCCATAGAAGATAAATAAATCCCAGAATAAAAAAAAAATAAAAAAGGGAGAGGTTGGGAGCTTCAGTCACCCACCTGCTGAAAAGAGCCCTCAGCCCCTCACCCAGACTGGCCAGGAACCCGAGTGAGGACCCTGACCATAAAGGCGGTGTGACCAGCTGCAAACAGCTATCATCCCCTCATCCAGGCTGGCCAGGCACCCAAGCGGAACCCCCACCCTGATCCAGGACACCCTTCAGGGCAATCCAGCCGGCCCCCACCTGTGCACCAGTCCTATATTCTATATAGTAAGAGGGTAATATGCCTCCCAGCACCAGGATCAGCAGAGCCACGAGGCCTCTGGAACCCGGGATCAGCGGAGCCACGAGGCCTCCTGGCACCGGGATCAGCGGAGCCTGCCAGCACCAGGATCAGCAGAGCAGCAAATGCTCACTGCCCCTGTGTAAAGCACAGCTGAAAGGCCTCCCAGCACAGGGATCAGTGGAGCAGCAAGACCTCACTACCCCTGTGTCAAGAGGAGCTTCAAGGCCTCCCATCACTAGGATCAGTGGAACCTCCAGGCCTCCTGGCCCCTGGAGCAGCATGACAGTTGGCAGCGCCCAAACCCACTGATCACCCTGCGGCTCTCTGTAGGACAGGGTGCTGCGCCCCAACCACCCCATGGGCCCTGCTCTGTTTGTGACAGGGTGGAGCCACAACCTCCTCTTTGGCCCTGCCCTGAGTGTGACAGGGGCGGCGCTCCAACTCCCCGATCCACCCTGCTCTGTGTGTGACAGGGACAGTGCCCCAACTCTCCTATCTGCCCTACTCTATGCATGACAGCAGGGAGCACCCCAGCACCCTGATCAGCCGTGCTCTGTGTGTGACAGGGTACGGAGCCTCAAACCCCCTGATGGGCCCTGCTCTGTGCGTGACAGCAGGTGTTGCTGCAACCTCCCCATCAACCCTGCCTTGAGTGTGACAGGGGGTGGTGCCCCAACCTTCCAATCAGCCCTACCCTGAGCCTGACTGGGGATGGCATCCCAACCTCCCAATCCACCCTGCTCTGTGCATGACAGGGGCAGCACCCAACACCCAATCAGCCCTGCTCTAATCACAACCACGGGCTGCACATAGGAATTGGGCCTGCCCTCTGCCAGGCAGGAGCAAGCCAAAGAGGGCATGTCATTATCTCCTGAGGGATCCCAGACTGTGAGAGGGGACAAGTGGGGCTGAGGGACACACCCCCAACCAGTGCACAAATTTTTGTGCACTGGGCCTCATATATATATATATATATATATATATATATATATATATATATATATATACACACACACACACACATAGGCAGACACACACACACACACACACACACACATATAAATATACTAGAGGCCCGGTGCACAAAAATTTGTGCACTCAGTGGGGAGAGGGGTTCTCTCATGCCAGCCTGTGCCCTCTCGCAGTCTGGGACATCTCAGGACATAATGACCTGCTGGCTTAGGCCTGCTCCTGGGTGGCAGAGGGCAGGCCTAATCCCTAGGTGCAGCCCTTGGTCGGGTTCAGAGCAGGGCCGATTAGGGAGTTGGGGCGCCGCCCGCTGTCATGCACAGAGCAGGGTGGATCAGGAAGTTGCAATGCCACCCTCAGGCACACTCAAGGCATGGTTGATGGGGAGGTTGCGGCGCCACCCCCTGTCATGCACAGAGCAGGGCCAATCAGGTGATTGGGGCGCTGCCCCTTGTCAAGCACAGAGAAGGGTCCATCAGGTGGGTTGGGGCTCCCCCCTGTCACTCATAGTGTAGGGCCGATAGGGAGGTTGAGGCCCCGCCCCCTGTCCACACAGAGCCTCAAGGCGATCAGGGGGTTTGGGCGCTGCCCCCTGTCACACTGATCCTGGTGCCGGGAGGCCTCGAGGCTCTGCTGATCCCAGTGCTGGGAGGCATATTACCCTTTTACTATATAGAATAGAGGCCTGGTGCACTGGTGGGGGCTGGTTGGTTTGCCCTGAAGGGTGTCCTGGATCAGGGTGGCGGTCCCCAGTGGGGTGCCAGGACAGTCTCGATGAGGGGATGATGGCTGTTTGCAGCTGGTTACACACCCTTCAGTGTGGGGGTCCCCACTGGGGTGCCTGGCCAGTCTGAGTGAGGGCTGAGGGCTGTTTTCAGGCTGGGACTGAAGCTCCCAACTGGTCCTTCTTTTTTTTTTTTTTTTTTTTTTTTTTTTTATTCTGAGCCACTTTTAGCTCTGAGGCTCCAGCTCTTAGGCCTCCGTTCTTGAAAGCAGGTGTCTGGTTTGTTTGGGTTCTGTAATCGAAACTCTGCTTCAACTCCAGCTCTGAGATCCCAGCCGGCTGAAAGCTGGTTTCTGGGGTTTTGTTTAGCTTCTATATGTTACAATGTTTCTTAAACTGCAAGCTCAGAGGCCGCAAGGCAGGCGGGGAATGTTGCAGTCCTCTGGCATGGAAGCAAGCAAGACTCATGTTCAGTTTAAGCTGCCTGGCTGCCGGCAGCCATCTTGGCTGGAAGTTAATTTGCATATCACCCTGATTAGCTAGTGGGAAGGGTAGCAGTCGTACGCCAATTACCATGTTTCTCTTTTATTAGATAGGATATGCACACACACACATACATATATATATATATATACATATATATATATATATATATATATATATATATATATGTACATGTGTTTGTATATATAGACATAGATATATATATATAGATATATATATACATATCTATATGTATCTCTCAGAGAGGGCTAATGAACTTTGATATTCAGCAAGGCTGAAAATCAGCATTATATTACCCTTCAGTTGGCAAAATGGCTGAAGGAAATCTCCTAACCTGATAACCCTTTTAATGTTTAGCATACTTGACTGCTGACATGCCTGTTTGCTTTGCTAAAGGGCATATATGAGAAACCTAAAGCCAAGTCAATAAAAGCTGATGGGTGCTGGGTTTCAGAGAGCTTCTCTGCTAGAAAGAAAGGTCTCTGCCTGGCTCCCCCATGTCTTCTAAATTTCTATTTGTTGTCTAGTGTACTCATTTGTGTTCAGCTCCTTTTCCAGATCCTGAATCCTTGCAGCATTCTGGCGCCCAATGTGGGGCATCTGGAGAAGAAATTTCACCAGAGTGAAAAATGAAGACATTTCACCAGAAAGCTGAGAAGTGCACTGAAAAGGTGGGGAAAATTCTCTGTGCACAAAGCCCATGCCAGCTTTGGAAATTGTGAAACATAAAGTGGGCGGAAAATCGTTCATTACTGCCAGGCTATAATGAGGGAAAGTTTGATTATAAATCAAAATAAATAAATAAATAAATAAATAAATAAATAAATAAATAATTGTAAACATTTACTTGTATGCTCAAGGATAAAGAAATTAAAATATCAAAAGGTACTCTCTGAAATCAGGCTCAAGGAAAAATGTAACATTGCCATCTTGAACTATGTGGGCTCTTGTTCGCACTGCATTATGCCTAATTCGTATTGGGGATCAAAAGTCTGTAATACCTAAGCCCTGGGTCCTCCACCTCTAGTGTGGAAAGGCACAGCAGCTAGAGAAAACGGGGTTAACAGTCATTTTACAAAAGGACTGTTTAATGCTTTGTCTGAAAATTACCATATGACACCTTGGGACAGGCAGATTTTAGGTAAAATAACTTTGGAGGACAGCCAATGCCATGAAGAGCAGAATAAGATCCATGAAAACTACTCTGATTCATTAAGCCTTGTCTCTATGTTATGGGCGCATGTCAGTTGATTATTATTAATCTGTTTTGGTTGTTTATTGTTAGTCTATTAAGCATGCCTTCAATTTAATTTAATAAGAAAAGAAACAGTAGATGGACAGGCCATTACTAAATATCTAAAACACCTCCCAACCCATTAATTACTAGTCTTTTGGTGATCCTGTAAAATGTATGCCCACTCTCGAGAGTGTTATTAAAAGTCTCATTTTATTTCCCAGACCGTCATTTGAAATTTGGATAGATGAGACATTCCTCACAATTTAAGGGATATCTCTGGGATTTCTGTACCCATGAAGAGAAAAACACTAGCTTAAGAGAAGTCGCACCCCACCCGATTTTGGGTGGCCTCTTGGACTGACCCCCATCTCTTCACAGATGTTATAATACAAACCCAAGACTGTTTTTCTTTATAAGATGGTGAAAATGACACAAGGAAAATATACAGGCTGTGTTTAAGCAATAAGATTATTGTTTCCATAATAAGGGGCAGTTCTTAAATAATAATGGACCATATTCCAAGCTTAACATTAATGCCAATGAAAGCCAGTAAGTTTTCTCTGCTGCAAAATTTGCCAAAGTGAAACGCCCTCAGATGGTGATAACTGGCTTTTGGAATCTCAAAATTGTTAAAAGTTAAATAGATAGATATAACTAAAATGAAGGCTTTGTGACAAAGCTTTTCAGTAATAATCTAATCTAATAAAAGAGAAACATGGTAATTGGCGTCCGACCGCTACCGTTTTCATTGTCTAATCAGGGCGATATGCAAATTAACTGCCAACTAAGATGGCAGTGAACCGCCATCAAAGATGGCGGTTAATTTGCATATATAGGCACAATTCAGGGAGGCGAAAGGGAAAGCAGGAAGAAGCCCCCTGTCACTGTCAGTGATCGGAAACCCAGGGGGGTGCTAAGAGCCCTGCCCCCCAGCCATGGTCGGAGAATTGGGCACCTTTGCCAACCTGGCCAGTGATTGTGGGAAGTAGGGTTGGAGCCAGCGATGGGTGCTGGGCACGGGCAAATTTGGCAGTCCCAGCAGCATGGAGTCCCTTGCCTGGGCTTAAAGCAGAACCCGCAATCACGGGGCCGCTGCCACTGCGGTTCACTGCTGCCCAGGCCGGACACCTCGGCCAGAGGCGTTATGCCTGGTCAGGGGCAGAGCCTGCAATCGTGGGGAGCTGGGGATCCCCTGCCCAGACCTAATGCCTCAGCCAGAGGCGTTAGGCCTGGGCAGGGGCAGAGCGGGAGATTGTGGGGAGCTCGGGTCCCCTTCTCAGGCCTAATGCTCCGGCCAGAGATACTAGGCCTGGGCAGGGGCAGATTGGGAGATCGTAGGGAGCTGGGCATCCCCTACCCAGGCCTACTGTCTTGGCCAGAGGCATTAGGCCTTTGGCCGGGGCGTAGCTTGCAACCCTGGGGAGCTGGGGTCCCCTCGCCAGTCCTAACGCCTCGGCCAGAGGCGTTAGGCCTGGGAAGGGGCAGAGCGGGAGATCTTGGGGTGCTCGGGTTCCCATGAGGCATTAGGCATGGGCAGTGGCAGAGCAGGAGATCATGGGGAGCTAGGGGTCCCCTACCCAAGCCTACTGTCTTGGCCAGAGGCATTAGGCCTGGGCCGGGGCGTAGCTTGCAACCCTGGGAGCTCGGGACCCCTTGCCAGTCCTAAGGCCTCGGCCAGAGGCGTTAGGCCTGGGAAGGGGCAGAGCGGGAGATTGTGGGGTGCTCGGGTTCCCATGAGGCATTAGGCATGGCAGGGGCAGAGCGGGAGATTGTGGGGAGCTGGGGGTCGCCTGCCCAGGCCTACTGCCTTGGGCCAAAGGCATTAGGCCTGGGCAGGGGCAGAGCCACCTGCAACTGTGGGGAGCTGGGGGTCCCCTGCCCACGCCTGACAGCTCTGCCAGAGGCCTCAGGCCTGGGCAAGGGGCCGATCTGGTGATTGGTGATCAGAGGGTGATGAGGGTCAACTCCTCTGGCCAAGGCATCAGGCCTGGGAGGGTGGCGGAGCCAGCAATTGGAGTGGGCTGGGGTCGTCTGCCCAGGCCTGATGCCGGGGCCAGAGGAATCAGGCCTGGGTGGGGGGTGGATCCAGTGATTGGGGGGATATGAGGGTCCCCTTGCCTAGGCCTGAAGCCTGTGTCAGAGGCGTCAGAGTTGGGCGGGGGGTGGAGCAAGCAATCAGAGGGAGATGGGGGTCCCCTCCCCAGGCATAATTCCTGGGCCAGAGGCATCAGGCATGGGTGGGGGCCAGAGCCAGTGATGGGGGAGATGTGGGTCCCCTGTCCAAGCCTGACACCTCTGGCGGAGGTGTCAGGCCTGGGCAAGGGGACGATCCTGGGATTGGAGGGTGATGGGGGTCAACGTCTAAGGGCTCCCAGTATGTGAGAGGGGGCAGGCTGGGCTGAGAGACACTCTCCCCCCTCCCCCCAGTGCATGAATTTCGTGCACCGGGCCCATAGTTATAAATAAATATATTGATGGTGAGGGTGCAGTCCCTGAGGAGAGGGCGGACTGCACTCTCTGTTGGAGGAAAGGGCCAGTGGATCTTCTCCCTGTAAAAGCAGAGAACCTGGAAAAGCACTCTTAGATGTTATCTCTGAAGGAAAAATGTGGTGGTTTTAAAATTCCAATGGCTACAGGCCTTCTTCCTTTCTCCCCCTACTTCTTTGGCAACCTCATATGTCTAAACATACTTTTCCAAAGTCTTTGGTAACTTAAAAAATTGGAGTTGCTTACATTAAGTAATAAAACTTATTAAAACTCTAAATGTTTTGAAATAACAAAATTTTGCAATATTTATTTGAGTTTGACTCGAATGAAAAAACAAAGGACAGATTTGAATCTATTAATTAAATAAGTCTTTGTTAATTTTATTGGAAATATATCCCTAAAAATGTGAAGGTATTACTAAACTAAGAAATGCTAAGGATTTAACTTACCACCTAAAATTTAAGGCTTCCAAGAGTTAAAAGTTCAAATTAAATTGGGAGAAATTATGTGCTCGTAATGATACAATGCATAAAGTTTAGAAATTCATTATCAAGAAAAATAATTCATGTGATTTCTCTGGAAAAACTTAGTAGTACAAAATATATTGTAGTCCTTATGTGTACTATGTGTGGTAAAATGTCAACCTAGGATATACTATTTTATTGGACTGATTAAAAAAGTGGATTAATTCTATGGTCTGAACCAAATTTTTAATATAAAAACCAGTTTAAATTTTATTGATCTATTTTAGAATAATTACAATAAATGTATAATGTAATGTTTGGGTTACACATATTTGTGATAGTCTTTCCATGTTAAATTTCAAGACTTTAACCAAGAGATAGCTTTGAAACTTTTCAAGTGCCCTGGAATAATTCAAGGGTTTACTCTCTTCTAAAAAGAAATATTTTAGGAAAAGAAATATTTTCAAACAAAATTACCCCGATCTAATATACTTGAAATCACTTGAAGCTTCATCAAATAAAAATTAATAACTGTGTTCTCTTTACATGCACGTATTTTAAATGTTATAAAAGTTTCACCCTCTAAGGGAGGGCAGGACAAAGTTGCTGAATACTTCTTAAGCAACATCAGATTATTCAGCAGCAGAATTTTAAGATGGGAGCCCTGACAGCCTGATCTTTAGATAGGCCCCGGGGTAGTGCAACATCTGGACTTCATAGGTCAAATGTATAAGTTTACTTACTTTGCTTTCTCAATAAAGATGCATACTTTAGTCACTAAATAAATTAGCTTTTTACAATATAATCATGGACTCATATAAACTCAGTTATACAAGAAGCAGATATTTTATTAGCAATTGGTTCTAACACAGTCCAGAGTAAAATATCTGTACCTATGCAAATGAGCACTAGCCAAAAGAATGATGTTTAAAAGTAAATTTTAAGCTCAATAAAAAGGAGAAATTTTTAAATCTCTTTTGCTACTATTTACAAAGAAAAGAAAAGTTATTATTGGAGCATTAAATCTCACCATTAATAAGACACCATAGAAAAAAGGGAGTTACTTTTACTTAATCTGTATGCATTGCACAATTGGCCAGCATACTTCCTATTGGTATTTCTTAAAAGGAACCAAGTTTGTAGCTCTATTTAAAAGAAAAAGAAATGTTTTTAAAAGAAACTCCCTAAATGTGGCCTAGAAATTACTCTGGGAGAAAAAACAGGAGCAGATTCCCTTCAAAGATCTAGAAAACTGTAATTAAAAATAAATGTATTAGGCTTCATAAAGAAAAGTAAACCATTTGCATTTTGCCTCCGTAAACAACGCTTATGTCAATATACTCAAAGACTGATAGCAAAAACCCTATTAGTGTCATTTACTGTCCCCACCCAATGACAAAGTTAGGAAATAAGCCTTATTTTTGACTGATTTAAATTAGCAAATGAAAATAAAAGAATATTCAGGGGAACTTAGTTGGAATAGGCAGAAACCTATTCCTGGAGCAGTTACTGTTTTTACTGATAGTTCATCTCATGGTAAAGCTGCTTATAATGCAAAGAATTCAGACCAAGTCATTCAGACCAGACATACTTCTGTGCAAAGAATCGAATTAGAAACGATCAAGGCTGACTTGCAGGATTTCCAAAAGCCTATTCATATTATCTCTGATCTGCCTATGCTGCTGGCCTGGTAAACAGAACTGCAACTACTCAATTTAAATGTCTGTGACCGATGCCTATCTATACTATTTGAACAAGTCCTGGTCCTTTAACAAAAGGAAATGCATAGGCCTATCAATTAGTTATTTTATTAAACAGGCCACAGAATCTCATCAACTTTTACATCAGCCTGCCAAAATATTGTACAGCAGGCAAAACAGATTATCAAGAAATGTCCTCCTTGCATGTTATATCTGCTACAAGGGCCTCTAAATCCCAACTTGAAAAACAAAAGTGGGGGAACAGTGAAGAAATCTCCTGTAAGTAGACTACACCAAGCCTTAATTACTTTAAAATTTTCCCTTGTAATGCTGATGGAAAGACACTCATAGAATTACACTGGTTTCTGAATAAACCAAACCAAAATGGTCTGGTTAAATGGAAAGATACCGAGTCTGGTTTATAGCAGTGTCCCTTTATTAACCTTTGGTCGAGGATATACTTGTGTGTTTCCATAAAACTCCTCCAAGCCTGGGTGGTTCCTGCAACATGAATCTGAGAGAGGAACTGACCAGACTACTGCAACCACAGATAGCAGAGGCCCCAAGAAAAACGCTGAGGAGTCAGAGGAGAAACATCCAGAGATGGGGGATGGTGAAGACGCCTTGCCATGGTAGCACTCATCATCGGTGCATTGGTGCAGGTTGACCATGACAAAGCCAAAAAAATTCAGACCTACATTGTCGTTTCTCACCATTTGTCCACCATCCAGAACTCGAACATCATTGCTGTCATGTCACAAGCTAACTGTGACTGGGAAAGGGATCCATAAAAAACTAATGGCCCCAAAAGAAGCCTGCTATGAATGAATTCCTTAAATACCTGACAATAATATTTAGAAGGACATGAAAGAACTCAATCCTTGTCGTCGAATCTCCCTACGTTTCCTTTTTAGAGTAACCGCTATTGTCTTTCTTTCTTGTTCTTCTATGTTTGCTTCCAGGGTTAAGATGCAGAATGAAAAGTCTTAAAAGGATCTGAGCCCAGCTAATGGCAGACACCTTTCTAAACTAATTAAGAAAGCAAAAAGGGGGAAATGTTGGCCCAGCAAAGACCAACAGTAGTGAACATATCAAAGCGAGAATCCTACAGCAGGCGAATGGACTTTGATATTCAGCATGGCAGAAAATCAGCATTTTGCTACCCTGCTGTTGGCAAAATGGCTGTAAGCAACCTCCTACCATGATAATACTTTTATTGTTTACCAAACTTTACCATTGATATGCCTGTATGCTTTGCTAAAGGGAAAATGTGTATTAAAGTAAATAAAAACTGATGGGTCCTGGGTTTCAGAGAGCCTCTTTACTAGAGAGAAATGCCTTTACCTGGCTCCCCCATGCCTTCTAAATATGTAATTGTTGTCTAGTGTATTCATTTCAGTTCATACACTTTTGCAGTTCCTGAATCTTTGCTGCAAAAGGTTGCTGCAGGGAAGGTAGGGGAAGGTGGGGTTAGAGAGATCAACTAAAGGACTTGAGGCATGCATATGAGCCTGACTAATGGACACTGACACCAGTGGGGGTGATGACATGAGGAGGAGGTAGGAGGGACAAATGGGGGATAAGGACACATATGTAATACCTTAACCAATAAAGAAAAAATAGCCCTAGCTGGTTAGGCACTGTGGATAGACTATTGGCCTCCAGACTGAAGGGTCCCAGGTTCGATTCTGGCCAAAGACACATGCCTGGGTTGTGGGCTTTGTCCCCAGTGTGAGGCATGCAGGTGGCAGAGAATCAATGATTCTCACGCATCATTGATGTTGCAATCTCTCTCCCTCTCCCTTTCTCACTGAAATCAATAAAAATATTTCAAAAAATAAAAGAATAAACAGATGAATAAAATAGAGCCAGAGTAAAAAATATATGTTTTAGAATATAATAAAAGGAATCCTATTATTTTCAGATATTTAATAATTCCTACAACTTTTGTGATAAAATAGGTTTGCACTGTTTTGGTAATATTATATTTAATATATTTTCCTTAACATATTAATGTTTATTGCATGTAACACTATATTATAACAGACTAATATGCAAATTGTCCCTTCAAACAGGAGTTTGACCAGGAGATCCACCATGGGGTGAAACAGTCTGGCTAGCATCCCGGGCTGCACCATGCAGGCAGCCCCACACTGTTCTGTAGATGCCCCCCCTTCACCCCCTCAATGATCGAGGACCCGCCAGCCAGTATTATGCCCACAGCCCCTTCCCCTGGCCTTCATCTTCCCCCATCTGATCCCCCACTCGATCTGGGTGGAGCCAGCCGGCCAAACACCTGTATTCCTCCCCCTGGCCAACCCGGCGATTGGGGTGTGCAGGCCGGACACCACCCATGCATGAATTGTACACTGGGTCTCCAGTATTATTATATTTAAAATTGTTTTTCTTGGAATATTAATGCTTATTGCATGTAAAATTATTACATTTAAAATAGTTTTTCTGGAAATATTAACATTTATTGAATGTAACATTATGACACTAAAACCATTTTTCTTAAAATATTAAAAAAGTAAATATAAAAAAGAGGGACACTGTATCAACATGGATTAAAAGGAATGCATTCTTCACTCTGGTGTTATCTACTTATTACCTCACTAATCAGAAGATGAAGAATTATTTCCTAACAATGAAACAATAAGATAGTGTTGAGTACAGATGCCCATCCACTACTCACTTTCCACATGGTTTCCAGAAATTAAAGTGCAGCATTCCTTTTAAAACAGCTCATTACTCTAATCCATGAGAGACTGTACCATTTACCTTGACTTCCCATCCCAGTAATGCTTTGCCTTGGATCAGAATGGGCAGGTCTTGTAGGTGGAGGATCCCAACTTCTTGAAGATGGAGTTCTTTTCAGTGGAAGGGAATCCACCCTGCAGCCACTTCTGTGAAGATTAATTGTATGTCCGCCATCCTCTGTGTCATAAATAACATCATTCTACTTGAGTAGGGTCAACATTTGTTAAATGGTCAAGTCTGGTTATTGTGTATAAATATTTACTAAACAGGATCATGGTCATAAGCATGCTGGTTAGCACAAAATGATAAAATTCTATCTTCACATGTCTTCAGTACAGTGCTCAGAGTTATTGAAAATCAGTTTGGATAACTGAGAAAGAACTGAAGCAGAATTATATATATACGTGCCAATAAAACAAAACAAAACACACACACACACACACACACAGACACACACCAGAATTTGAATGCAGAGAATCCAGATATACTAAGTGAAAGAAGTTATTTAAAAGATACAAGAAAACAGTCTCAACTAGTCTTCAAACTAATTTCATCTCAATAAAAGCTTTTAAAACATGTAATGTCATAGTTAAAAATTAAAATATAAAAAGTCAAAACATGATGCATTACAAAAAAGTGTTATTTTAAGAATGTTATCATATAATTCCTACAGTTCATTTATAAAATAACTCTTTGATCAGAATACTACACTCTATTTTAATAGTATTTAAAGAAAACATGTTGAATAATACATAATTAACAATCACTGTTTTCATTTTCAAATAGAAAAGAAGCTTATCTTCCAATTCTGTAATTCGTCATGGGAAAGAAGAACAATGAGCATCCTCATATGTGGCCAAATATGAACTGGCAAACTCTTCTCAGTATCACCCAGATGGTAAAAAACAGGAACATTCACCTTCATCTTGCACAAACCCTGCAATAACACTTTAGGAAATTTCCCATGAAATGTCACACATCTAATTATCACAAATGGACACTAAATCTTTGAAATTAGGAAAACTGGTTAATATGAAACCAACTTTTCCTGCTACAGATATATTGAAATGAATACACTTTCCTTTCATAGTCAGTCAAATAAGTAAATAGATAAATTAATTAAAAGACAACTCCCTGAAAATAGCTCGTCAACATGTTTATTCATGTTTCATATTCCTCATATACAAGAAAGAAAGAAGGAAAGAAAGACCAATAAACTTGGTGAATCATTGGTTTTTAGCCTTTTCCTGAGTCAGAGACCCCTTTGTGAATCTATTAAATACCATAGACATTTCTCTTATGTAGTTTCCAAATGGAAAGTTTTCTACATCAAACATAAGTACAAGATCATCTTATCAAATTAATAATAGAGATTATTATTTTACACAGTACAGGGTTGCACATTCCTATACTCAAAACTAGTATTTCAAATCCAATTCTAAATAATGAAGTGTGTGTCCTTGACGTTTATATAGTTAGACCAACTTTTATTTCAGTGGGAATTTTCCAAGGTGAACTGATGTCCTTTTTTTGAGACGAAAGAAGGGTACTTTCAGAACAAATTCTTAGTAGTTCAATAAGTATGAATCTTCACTTTAAACCTACATGACTTCCTGTTCCCAAAGTGTAACATTCTAACATAAGATCAATAGAATTGAGTTCTTCAGAGAACAGTTGAAGTGACTAGAGGCAAACAGTAATGCTAAAATAGACTGAATTTAGCTTGAGGTTTAAATCCTATCCGTGTAAGGTCATTAGGAGTGTTTCACACATTACATATTGCATTCATTATTAGAAGTGCTATACCTCTTTAGCAATTACAAATCATCTTGATCATCAGTATACATTCTCAATCTAATGAACGGTATCATTTCTTTTGCTTTGAATGATATGGATGAAATTGAGGTGTATCTCTTCATTCAATGTTACTGTTTTCACATAAATAATGGTTTCATGCCCATATCTTTTTTTAATTTTTTAAAAACATTTGAGTTACTGACAGTAACTTTATGAATTTAAAGTTATTGAATTTATGGAAGTTAATATGATCTCATAGGCTTCAGGTACACAAGTCTATGACACCTCATTTGCATATTGTATTATGTGTTTACCTACCTCAGATCTCCTACCATCCCTAGATTTTGGAACATTACCTAAGTGTTTTACACCTGAGGGTCCTTTTGCTTCTCTTACTTCCTCCTCTTCCACTTCTCAGACTTCTCACATCACCTCTATTTCTTGATGGAACTGGTGCCCTCTGCCCACCCCCACTTTGAAAAGATGGTTTCTTGGTGTAGTCTACTTTAGTTGTTTTTCCACCCACAGACTAAAATGAGTACACATAATATCAACACTACATAACATTTAACCTGAACAAATGAGCAACTGTTTGAAACCTACTTATTATTGCAACTAAAATCAAGATCTACCTCAAATTCTTCTCCCAAACCAAGTGTTTCCTTCAAAAATGACAGAGTCCTTTTTCATGGAAAGTTTATGAAACACTTCATTATTAACAATATTCCATTGAAGTATTCAACACAGAACCATATATGTTGGTTAATAAAATTCCTCCAAAGACCCCTAGTAATAAGGACTAAAATGTATGTTGGTTAATAAAAGTCCTCCAAAGACCCCTAGTAATAAGGACTAAAATGTATGTTGGTTAATAAAAGTCCTCCAAAGACCCCTAGTAATAAGGACGAAAATGTCTCACATTCCAGGGGAAAGCACATAAATTCCATTCTTGTTTTTTAGTAGGCTTATTCTTGGTTATCTGGAGAGAGGGATATAGAGATGGAAACATAGATGAAAGAGAAATATTTTGATCAGCAGCTTCCTTAAATGGCTCCTACTGGCAAACCAGCCAGCCCCTTGGGCATGTGTCCTGACCCGGTATAGATGATAGGCCATCTTGGTTCACAATTCTATCCTCAACCATTGAGCAATACTGACTGGGCAATGTGGATTACTTTTTAGAATGTGTCTGTTACTTCATTTATGTTTTGACACATCTATTTCATGTTTTCCAGTGCACCCGGCTTACATAAACTATTTATTTTTTAAAACAAACAATCATTCATTCAAAATGATTAGGTACTTTATTCCTCCTCTACCGCTTCTCAGGTTTCTTACTTTTACTATTTCTTCAGTAAAAATAACAGAAAACAATGTCCAGTATGAATGCAACTCTGTATACAAAGTTCTGATTTGTTTCTCCATTCTATTTTTAATCGGCTCTTTGCACAATCTTTAGTATTTTTATGTTACTGCACTGTTTGATGTTAAATATGGTTCTAAGAAAACAAACCATCTTGAAGGGGAGAGCTGCTATGACTAGGAACCCAGCCTCACCTCTACCCAGATGGGCCTCACACATCACCTGAGAGCCACTCTGGCCACATACCTTTTTACGGCAGCAGCAGACCCACGGACACCGGGACTCCAGCCCCCCACCACTGCCATTGCCTCCTGTGAGTCTTGGAGTGTACAATTGAATTGCAGATCCACTCTGTGGCCATTGGCCCATCACACCCTGGCACCTGGGTTCTGACATGATAGCTAAAATGGGGAGACAAACAAACAACACCCAAAGGACAGAAAAGGAGGAATTGCCAGAAGAGGAACTCAATTAAATGGAGACATACAATATGTTCGAAAAGGAATTCAGAATAAGGGTCATAAAGTTGATACACCAGATGCATGGGAAATCCACAACTTACATAAGAATCAAGGACAAATGAAAAAAATTGATAATAGCTACAATAAAAAATACGATGGAAGGTTTCAATAGTAGACTAGAAGTAGCAAAGAATTGAATCAGCCATTTAGGAGACAAGGCAGAGTAACACACCCTGAACAACACAATCTGAATAGCAACTTGAGAGAAAAAATAGAAAGCAGGTGGATATCCTAAGGGAGATTGGGGATAACATGAAACAAATAACATGTGTATAATAAGGGTGACAGAAGGACAAGATGAGGAACAAGGATTAGGAAACCTATTAGAAGAAATAATCACAAAACCTTCCTGATCTTGGGAAGAAAAAGTCACACAAGCACAGACAGTCCCAAAAAAGATGAAACCAATAAGACCTATACCAAGACACATTGTAATTATAATGGCAAACAATAATGACACAAACAGAACCTTAAAGGCTGCAAGAGAGACACAGAGAGTCATCTACAAAGGCTCTCCTGTTAGATTATCAAATGATTTTTAACAGAAACACATCAGGCCAGAAGGGAATGAAAGGAAATATACAAAGTGATGCAAAACAAGGGACCAAATCCAGGAATACTTATCCAGCAAGGCAATCATTCAAGACTATAGGGGAATTCAGTGTCTTTACAGAAAAAAAAAAATCTAAGGGAGTGTTTCACTACTAAACCATCAATGCAAGAAATGCTGAAGGGACTGTTGTAAAAAGAAGGAATAGAAGAGACAGAAGAAACACAGGCATAAAGAAAAAAGTGGCAACATATCAGTACCTATCAAAATAACCTTAAACCTAAATGGACTAAACACTCCATTCAAAAGATATATAATGGCCAAAATTATAATAAAACAAGACCCATATATATGCTGTCTATGAGAGACCCACCTCAGAATAAGGACTCACATGGACTGAAAGTGGAAGGAGAGAAATACTTTTCAGGCAAAGAAGGGGAAAAAACTAGGGGATCAATAATTATATTTGAAGAAATAAATCTCAAGAAGCCAAGATGGTGATGGAATAGGCATACACGTCCCAGGGCATGTCCCGGAGCAAATGGAGTGAGCAGCTGAAACTAATAACACCCACCCGGAATTGGCAAAGTACACTCAGGTGGTCAGACAGTTTACAGCCAGGAAGGGCAGAGTTCCTCTGGTAAGGTAAAAACCAGGGATCTGGGCAGGAAAGTTTGCCACACCTCTGAGCCCAGAAAGGGTATAAGCACCCCTATGTTCATAGCAGCACAGTTCACCATAGCTAAGACCTGGAAACAGTCTAAGTGCCCATCAGCAGATGAATGGATTAGAAAACGGTGGTATATCTACATGATGGAATACTATGCTGTTGTAAAAAAGAAGGAATTCTTGCCATTTGCAGCAGCATGGATGGAACTGGAGAGCATTATGCTAAGTGAAATAAGCCAGTCAATGAAGGAAAAATACCACATGATCTCACTCATTTATGGATAATAAAGACCATTATAAACTTATGAACAAAAATAGATACAGAGGCAGAGCAGCTTCGAACAGACTGTCAAACTACAGCGGGAAGGCCGGGGAGGTTTGGGGGGCAGGCGGGGAGAGTAAGAGATCACCCGAAAGACTTGTATGCATGCATATAAGCATAACCAATGGACATAAGACACTGGGAGTTAGGGGAGGCCAGGGGATAGTCAGGGCGGGGAAGAAAGAGGAGACATATGTAATACCCTTTGTAATACTTTAAGCAATAAAACAATTTAGAAAAGAGAGAAAAAAGAAATCTCAAAGTAAAGGTCATAAAAAAGAGATAAGACCGATTGCTATGATGTGCTCTGACACCCAGGGAGTAGACTCTCAATGCAAGAGCTGCCCTTGGGGATCAGTGAGCTCCCACAGGGCAGCGCCATTCAGCTGGATCCTGTGCTGACGACTGGCAAGGGGAGCAGCAGTGGCAGGAATCTCTCCCACCTCCACAGAGGCGCTAAGCATGTTTGGCAACTGGGATTAAGCCTAAGCCATCATTCGGACATCCCCTGACGTCTCCCAGGCTGCCAGAGGGTGAGGGACTCTGCCAAGTGTACAAAGTTCGTTCACTGGGCCTCTTATATTGCTAATAAACTACAATAAGATATAACAAAATTCAAATACTTGGAGGCTATATAGTCTTTTATTAAATAAATGGAGGCCCAGGGTATGAATTCCTGTATGGAAGCAGTCTGGTTGTCCTCCCCAGATGGGGGCACATGGGGCCAGGCCTGCAGCGGTTAGTGGCCATTGGCGGTTAACCAGAAGGCCATGCCTCCAATCTGGGCGTTAGCGCATATAGGGGGTGGGGCTGACCTGGGGAAAGGCTGTGAGTGGTTTTCTTATCAGTCCTGCCCCGAATGGGGGATTGGGGGCAGATGGGAAGCAAGGCTGGTCAGGGATATTGCCGATTGGGGCCCAGATAAGGCTGGTTGGCTGCCGCAATGCAAGTCATAGCCACCAGCTATTCTGGTCATTCTGCCATTCCGGTCACAGGGCTTTTATGTACAAAGATAGATAACTGGGTTACCGAAGAGGTTAAAGAAGAAATTAAAATCATCCTGGAAGTAAATGAAAATTAAAAATAAACGTCCAAAATCTATGGGACACACTGAAAGTAGTCCTTAGAGGGAACTTCATAGCATTACAGGCCTAACTCAAAGAACAAGAAAAACAGTTAACAAATTATCTAACCCGCACAACTTAAAAAGTTAGCCAGAGAAACAAGCAAAGCCCAAACTGAGCAGCAGGAAGGAAATAATGAAGATCACAGCAGAAATAAATGACATAGAGACCAAAAACCGCACAAAAGATTAATAAAGACATGAGCTATTTGTTTGAAAGGATAAACCAGATTGACTAAGCTCTAGCTAGGCTCACCAACAGGACCCCAGTAAACAAAATCAGAAATGAAAGAGGCAAAATAGCAAAAGACCCCACAGATATAAAAAGGATTGTAAATAAATACTATGGACAACTCTACTCCAACAAACTGATCAACCCTGAAGAAATGGACATATTCCTAGAAAAATACAATCTTCCTAAACTCAGTTAGGAAGAATAAAACATAGGACCACGCCAATAACTACTCAGGAAATTCAAGCAGTCACAAAAATAACTTGCAGCAAACAAAAGCCTGGGCGAGACGGCTTCACAGGGACTTTTACCAAGTGTTCAAAGAAAAACTAAAACCTTCTTCCTCAGACTATTCCATAAAATTCAAAGGAAGTGCCATTTCCCAACACTTCCTATGAAGCCAGCATTACTCTAATCCCAAAGCCAGATAGAGAAAACACAAAGAAAGAAAAATGCAGGCCAATATATCTCTGATGACCATAGATGTTGCAATCCTCAACAGAACTCTAACAAATGCGATGCAACATTACATTGAAATGAGCATACACCATGCCAAAGCGGATATATTCTGGGGAAGTAGGATGAGTCAACATCCAGAAATCAATAAGTGTGATGCATCACATAAACAAATTGAGAGAGATTCATATCCATTGGTGCAGGAAAAGCATTTGACAAAATCCAACACCCAATTTTGATAAAAACTCTAAGCAAACTGGGCATAGAGGGATCATACCTCAACATTAAAAAAGCCTTATGTGACAAAACTACAGACAACATCATACTCAATGGGCAAAAACAATTACTCTAAGAAGAGGAACAAGACAGGGATGCCCAATCTCACCACTTCTGTTCGACAGAGTACTGGTAGTGCTAGGCAATGCAGTCAGACAAGAAGAAGTCAAACAAGGCATGCTAAGTGGAAAAGAGGAAGTAAAACTGTCATAATTCGCAGATGGCATGGTATTGTCCATAGAAATACCTAAAGACTCCACCAAAAAAACTAGTAGATTTAATAAATGAATTTGGCAATGTAGCAGGGTACAAAATTAACACCCAGAATTCTATGGCTTTTTGATACACGGATAATGAACTCAGAAATAGAAACAAACAAACAAAAATGCCATTTAGCAGTGCAACAAAATTTTAAGAAACCTAGGAATAAACTTAACTGAGGAGGTAAAAACCTGTTCTTGGAAAACTACAGGAAATTGAAAAAAAGTGATAGAGGAAGACTAAAGCAAATAGAAGAACATACCATATTCATGGTTTGGTACAATCAACATCATTAAAATGTTCATAGTACCCAAAGCAATGTACAGTTTTAATGTATTAACCATTAAAATGTCAATGGCGTATCTCACAGACCTAGAAGAAAGTTTCCAAAAATTCCTATGAATTTAAGAAAAGACCCCAAATAGTTACAGCAATCTGGACAAAGAAGAACAAATTTGGAGGGATCACAATACCAGATATCAAGCTATACTACAAGCCACCATTCTCAGAACTGCCTCTTACTGGAACTAAAACAGACATAAAGACCAATGGGACAGAACAGAAAACATAGAAGTCGACCCTAACCATTATGCTCAATTAATATTTGACAAAGGAGGCAAAAGCATAGAATGGAGTCATACAGTCTCTTCAATAATTGGTGTTGGAACCTGGATGGCAGTCAGGCCTAGGCAGGGTTGGGTAGGTGGGGCAGAGCGGGGCGGGGGGGGGGGCGCAGTGGGGCTGCTGCGCACTGGGCTAGGACTCTGCTGGCACAGGCACTGCACTGGAGACTCTTGCCCTTCCCGCGGGGTCTGGGGCCTCCCAGCAGGGCCCCATGGAGGACCTTAGCCTGGACAGCTGCAGAGAGGAGGACGAGGCGCCAGGCGCCAAGGGGTGGCCCGAACCCCCGGCCCGGGTGCAATTCCGCGTGACAAGGTTCATCATGGAGGCAGGTGTCAAGCTAGGGATGCAGTCCATTCCCCTCGCCACCGCCTGTGCCATTTACCATAAGTTCTTCTGTGAGATCAACCTGGACGCCTATGACCCCTACTTGGTCGCCATGTCTGCCCTTTACTTGGCTGGCAAAGTGGAAGAACAGCCCCTGCGAACCCGTGACATCATCAACGTGTCCAACAGGTACTTCCACCCAGGCAGCGAGCCCTTGGAAATGGACTCCCTAGTCTGGGTGATCCAGGACAGCATTGTGCAGTGCGAGCTCCTTGTGCTGCGGGTACTGCGCTTCCAAGTCTCCTTTCCGTACCCACACAGGTACCTGCTCCACTACCTGATTTCTCTCAAGAACTGGCTGAATCCTTACAGCTGGCATCGGACCCCCATCTCCGTCACTGCCTGGGCCCTGCTGCGGGACAGCTACCGCGGGGGGCTGTGCTTCCGGTTCCAGGCTCAGCACATAGCGGTGGCGGTGCTCCACCTGGCCCTGCAGGTCTATGGGGTCCAGGTGCCCGCTGAGGCCATGGCCGAGAAGCCATGGTGGCATGTGTTTAGTGGCGACCTTACCAAACCAATCATTGATAACATTGTGTCTGATCTCACTCGCATTTATACCATGGACACAGAGATCCCCAAAGACAAGCCTGGGACACTCGGCTGCCGGGGGACAGCGCCACCACATCGCCCTGAGGGACGGTCCCCAGAGCACTGGCAGGGAGGACTGGCTTTGTGCTGCTGGAGACAGGCCGGTGAAGGCGATGACATGCTGCCACTTTGATTCTCAGGCTTTGACTCTCCCTGGCAGCCAAGGTCCAGATGGGGATGGGCGCTGCACCTCCCGCGGGCAGGAGGGTGCCGCGGGCAGGAGGGTGCTGCGGGCAGCTCTGAGGCCTCCGGGTCTGCTTTTGTCCTTTGAAAGGACGCAGACTACAGCCGAGGTTTGCGATCAGTGGAAGGAAAATCAAAGAACGGATGGGACTGTGCCCCAGGGGATTTTTTTAAAGGCCAGATTTAGAGAAAGTATGACTCAATTAACATAGAGGAAATTTTATTTTGTTTCATTGAAGATATTACAAAGCCAAAATAAAAACATAATAATAATTGGTGTTGGACTTTTAGCATAGATACATGCAAAAAAAATTAGTCTAGACCACCAACTTACACCATACACAAGTATAAATTGGGAATGAATAAAGGACTTAAAAGTAAGTGGGTAACCATGAAAATCTTAGAAGAAGCAAAATATCAGGCATATGTCTCAGCAATACCTTTACTGATACAGCTCCTAGGGCAATGGAAACTGAGGAGAAAAGAAACAAATGGGACGACATCAAATTAAAACACTTCTGCAGAGAAGAAGCGGCCAACAAATACAACAACAACAACAACAACAACAACAAAACAAGGAAGTCCACTGCCTGGGAGAAGATATTTGCCAATGTTATATCAGATAAGGACCTATTCTCCAAAATTCATACTGAACTCATCCACTAAACAAAAGGAAGATCAACATTCCAATAAAAAAGTGGGCACCACCAACATGAAGGCCCCTTCTGACTTATGGTGGCCCAGTTCCTGTGATGATTATTACAGCCACACAGGAGATGGGTATGATGGGGGCACGGCATTTACTGCAACAGCCGATGGGACACCCCTGTAAGAGGTCCTGAGTGTGGTGCTGGCGGCGATCATAGGATACACCATGTATGCAAGAGAGAGTGAATCATGCAGTACAGTAGCTCACCTGATTGGGCACTCGGGGAGTCAGAGGGGAAGCGCCTGTGACAGAAGAATTAGACACTGAAAATAAAAATGATAAGGTACAGACAATATTTTATTGTAAGCAATTTGGCTTCTGTTATTTAAGAATGACAAAAAGCAAATGGTAGGTTTGGGGGAAGCATCAAGAATTGTAGGTACCATTATGAAGTTTCAGGATTGGAGGCAAGGTTTGAATTGTACAAGGTTGCTTCCTAAGTGCTGATTTAAATTACAATATACTTAAATGTTTAAATTTTACATATTGTATTGTTAACATATTCAGAATATAAGCACAACCAACAGACCAACAGAGGCAAGGCACTGGGAGTGGGTGACAAGAACAAGAGACTAGAGATAGAGGAAGCCGGAGGGAAGGTCAGTAGAAAAAAAGAAAGAGACATATATATTACTTTTTGTAAAACATTAAACACTAACATTACAAAAAATTTTCAGAAGAAAGTGTTCTGCAACATGGGATTTCTTGTCTGATTTTACTACAAACACAGAAAAGCAGTCTGTTTGGATGGTGAGTTATATTCATGGCCCTAAATTTCCCAGGGTGTCTATGACCATATGTGCATGAAGTCTTTGAAGTGAACTGCATACAAAATGAAGCACTGTGTTATTTCGTCATGGCATGCTGCCCTGTTTTCCAGTTAGGGAGGGTAAACAAATGAAGTATTCTCCTTGGAAAACCTAAATGGATAAAAGGATTGAAGAACCTCTGACAAGGCTGCAAAACAAGGATTCCTCCAGCTCTGTGGCCCACACTTTGCCCCCTAAGATACTGATAATGAGCAGGCCGATCCCACTGGCCCCAGGAGGAAGAGGAGACCCTGGGGAAATAGGAGATGGTGGTGAGCAGCAACAGGGCAATGTGGCGTGGCAGCACAGCAGCCTAGGCCTCAGCATGAGGAAAATTCACAAACACCTGTGGAAAGGAGTATAGGAAGAACATGTCATGGCAGCCCCTGTTGAGGGACAGGTGGAAAGGCCTGAAGGTGCTGTGGGCGGCCTAGAGGGAGAGTTCAGAGGAGGGGCTGAGGTAATCTGCTTTGACTCTGAGTGACAGTGGACATGCACACTCCCTCCTCCTGCCTAAGCCCCCCTACCTGAGCTGGAATTGCACTGCCCTTGTTGTACTGGTAGTTCCTGTCTCAGCCACACACCCTGCGGCCCTGGTGTTACAGGCTGTTTCCCTCCCAGCATCCAGGTGTCCCTGTGAGAGAAAAATAATGGCCCAGGAACCTGGCAGCACACCAGGGGAGAGCCCAGGCAGCCCCTCCTCACCTGTCCTGTCCGCTGACTAGGGGCCATCATCCTCTCATAGTACTTCAGGGGATTGAGCCACAGGTCCTTGCTGATGATCTGGTAGGGCAAACAGACCTGGGTTAGGAGAGCACAGGGACCAGAATAGAATCCCAAGCAGCAGGCGGACACAGGAAGCTGTATGCTGGCATGGCCAGTGACATCCCACCTCAGCAATCCTGCCAGATGCTGTCACACTGTGGTCAGAGAACCAGTGGAAGAAGCTGGCGCTGCTGTCCTGGAGCCTGTGGCTGTAGACTTCTCATTCACAATGCTGGTACCACTGAATGGGAGTGGCACGGGACAACCTGTATCCTGCAGGAGAGGGGTATGTGAAGGTGGGTACATCGCCTTCCATCCCTGCCCACCACCAGCTGCAGCCCATGCAGGGAGCCTCCTCTTACCTGTGAGGGTGATGAGATACTCCTTCACAATCACATGGTTGCGGAAGTAGGGGTTGCTGCGGAAGTACAGGCTAATGGTGCAGCAACCCCAGGGATGCCTGACTTCCCTCACCTGCAGAAGGAAAGTGGATCCAGGGAGTGAAATCGCAGCCCAGTGCTGCCGCCTGTAGCTGTTTTCAGGGACAGGCCATTTCCCCACCTGCCCTCCACTACTCCTTGGAGCAGGTGCACTTACCTTCAAATCAATCACATGGCCGAGCATATTTTCATGTTGGACGCTGATCATGGCCGACAACTCTGGGTGGTTGACAAACTGCTTTGGGTCAAGGAGCCTGCAATCTGGGAGCTGGGCATGGACCAGCTAGAAAGAGCAGCCTGGCCTGGCCTCTCCTTCCCTTAAGGCCACTCCTTCCACATAAACGGCAGAAAGGGGCACAGCACCACTCTGTTTCCTGACAGACCCTGATGCCCACCAGATTGTTTTGTGCTGAGGGCTTGACAGGCTACACATCACACATTCCTGCTTCTGACTGAGGAACTGGACATAGAGACGGCCTGTAAGGCAGCGTTAGTTAGTCCCAGAACAGCCCGTGCAACACAGCCCTGTCTGTGGGCATCAGCCCCTGGTGTATGCGTGCCTCTGCCTTGGAGCTCTGTCCCTGGACACCCTGGTAATGCTTCTATGTTGCCTGTACAAGACAGAGGGTGTCTCCAGGATCCTGGGCCAGACCGGGGCGCCCTGCCCCTAGCTTGTCCTCAATGTTCTTTTCTAGGGGAATCAACCCCGCTTACAACGTTCTCCTGCACTGTCCCATGCTCCTTGTGATCCTGCTCCTCTACCCTCAAGGATACAGCTGTGAGCCAGAACCCAGGGATGCACTGGATATTGAGGCTTCTCCGTTTGAAATAGGGCTTGAGCCTCTGCTGAGTCCTGCACCTGAGCCGAGAGAAGGCCCGGCTGGCTTGCTCGTTCATGGTCTCCATCTCCAATTGAAGGGGCTGGAGCACCTCCAGAGGGGACCAGGTTAACTTGGCCCCGGGCCCTGACTGGGCCTGCTCCTGCTGCACTGGCTCCTCTTCTTCTGGCTTTGCTTTGGCCTTGGACTGAGGCTCCACCTCTCCCACCTGTTCCACTGCCTCCATGGTGCACTTCCCCTCCCCCTGCAGGACAAACTGCTCCCCTGCAATTAATTGCTCCTCCATCCACCCCTCCTCCTGGTGGTCACTCCCTTGCGGGTCACCTGGAGCGTGTGCCTCCAGCCTCAGCTCTTCACTCACCACCTCCTCCTGCCTCCCCACCTGTAGATCTGGGAAAACCTCCTCACCTGCCCACTTGGCCTGCCATGGCACCACCTGCAGAAGGCCCTCTGTCCACAGGATAAACTGAGCCTGTGCTTGGAACTCCTCCCACAGGCCCTCCTTGTCTTCCCCTTGCTCCTCACTCTGGGTTCCCTGCTGCACCTCACTCTCCTCTCCCTGCACACACTGCTCTGCAGCCACCCAGTCCTCCCCTCTCCCGCACTCAAGATCAAGCCCAACATCCTGGCCTGTGTCCAACCTCAGCTCCAGGGTCTCAGCCTCCCCCACCTGCATGAAGTCCTCCCACTCCAGCCCCAAAGCTGCCCTCTGAACTTCCTGTGCCCTTGTGTCCTGGGTATCACCACTTCCCTGCACCGAGGTGAAGCTAAAAGCCTCCTGGATCATCCTGCTTGCCCTGTCCTTCCTATTGCAATGGCCCTGGGGAGCCCTGTGAATCCTCAGGCGCCCTGCAGCTGAAGGCCCCCTAGTGGAACTGAAAGGAAGCGCGCTGCCCCCAGGAGCCCCTCAGTCTCCCAACACAGCCTGACTCTGGATGCCCCCTGGCTCTGAGACTGGTGCTGTGAAGGAGCAGGTGGTGCAGAGCCTGCTGAGTCCAGGCAAGGTGCTTGCTCACTGGTGCATGCAACCAGGCCCTGGTGTGCTGACTGGGTGCACACTGGGCTCATGCACAGGCGCTGGTCATGTGAACATGTGGTACAGAAGGCACCTGGCCAGGCCCAGCCTGCTGTTTCTGGTTGGGCTCCTCAAAAGCCTCCTCCAATCACGGACGGGGCAGTGGGTGTCACCCTGCGCAACCCCGCCCCTCACTCAAAGCTCTGGTGTAGGTAGATGGTAACTCGGAGGTATCCTCTTATCTCTTCATTAGCCAGAAAAGGGAGATTTTGGAAGCTTAGAATCTTGACCTGACTGAAAAGAAGGAAGAAATGGTGGAACTTGAAAATGACTTCAGGTTTTCTCACTGTGCTGAATGAAGTCAAACACTGCTGCAGTGAAATATTTTACCCGTTGTTCTCCCCGCATGAACTACAATAATAATGTGCTTTGTGTTGACATTTACTGCTGTGTTGCTGACAATTACCCTGAAGAGAAGTTAAGGTGATTCAATGGGTTGGAAAATGTTGACCTAAATCAGAAAGCAGGTCTAATTAAGCAAGTTTATTCTCTATCTATCTAAAGACACACACACACACACACACACACACACACACACACACACATTTATATGGCTAAGGTGACTCGTGCATGTGCCATACGTTTGAAGCTCTTGCTGGCGCCATTTGCATGCATGTGTTTCAAATCGTCATTGTCAATCTGAATTTGGTTGACACTGCTATTATAGAGAAAGGGCAAATAGCAGTACTAAAATATTTCTTCTAATTAATCTCCTTTCAATGGGCACAAATCCATGCACCTGGCCACTGGTATTCTAATAGTGGCAAGATATCATCCGTGACTACTAATATTCTATTGGGCCAGGACATGCCAAATTGGTCACACATATCTATATATATAAAAGCGTAAGCGACATTATGAGTGGTTGGTACAATGCACACCGACCACCTGGACGCAGACGCTCAACACAGGAGCTTCCCCCAGGTGTTCAAGGCTCTCCCACAGCGAGAGCATCACTCAGCCAGAAGGCGGGCTAATGGCTGGAAAGTGCAGCTGTGACAGCAAGCGCCTCTGCTGCCTATGTGTCTATGTGACAAGGCTACGAAGCAGTGGTGGCAGGTGGAGTGGGGCTTGGATGAGCGAGAACAGAGCACCTGGCTTCAGCTTGGGCTCCTGCCCGGCTGCCTGCCCTTTCGTGCATTGCTACATCCCTCAGGAGGTGTCAGACCTAACCTGACAGTCCCACATCTCCCAAGGAGTCCCAGATTGTGTGAGGGTGCAGACCAGGCTGTGGGACGCCACCGGTGCTTGAATTTCGTTCACCGGGCTTCTAGTCATTTTATTATTTATCACCGATTTAGCATGGTTCTCTTCTAATGCTGAATAATTTAAAGGTATAACCTGAATTTTGTAATGATGGCCATTCAGATTTTACTGCTCTTTAGCGGTATTATTTAATGGCTTATATGAAGGGCACTAATCTCCTTCAAATAAGAGAAATATTACATGTCCCACAAACAGTACTATGCTTCAGTGCTAATTCTTTCCACTAATGCCCCTAAGGGAGCCTTTCACTAATTTTCTTTGCTCACTAGCTCATCCAAAATTGAAATGGGAAGGCTGCTTGTCTATATTCAAGTGCAGAGGCATATTCTTCTTAACTACACTGATGCTATCAATACTTTCAATTTTACAACATAATTTATAGTGAGGGTCTCTATGTTAGACTTTAAAACATCTCTTTACTAATATGAATAAGTCACTTTTACCTTATTTCTTCACAACTATGTGCACGCTCTGATTTAGCAACTCTCAATGCCTGACTCAAGTGTCCCTTTCCACCCTTCTTTTCATTCAAAACAGGCCATCTGAATCCACACTGATCACTTTTCAGCCTGCTGTGATAATTCAGACATTCCTTGGGTTATGTTGGTCTCAAAGTACATAAGTTTTGTGGTTACGTTGCCATTCCCCATTTATTTATTAAAAAAAAAAAGTTTGATATTTCTACGTATGCACATATGTGCTTTATATTTTCTTAATATTCATTTACCACAAGAAAGGTCAGCAATTGTTATCTTTCTTCTAATTTTTTTTTTTACTGTTGCACACCATTACTGCTGTGTATGTGTGCTCCATGTGAGTGACATATGTGCTTATGTAGGTGGGTTCTGACTTACGCGAATATTGCATTACATCCCACTGCAGGAACGGGTCAACAATGTAACGCGAGGAACTACTGTACTTGTATCCTATTGATTAAGAAGTAGTTATTTGGTCTCCATATTTCTTCAATACGTATATGATTGTTGGAAGTACAAATTATATCTTTATATATTAATGTGTTAATTAGAATTTTCACTCAATAAAAATAAATGCCTTGTCCTTACAAAAAGATCTGGCCTTATAATTGAATGGCCTAATACATATTAGAGTAGGGCATGACTACCAAAGTTTCTCAGAAGAACATGGGTTGAAATGAAGAGTATATCCTGCCTACCCCTACTTGAAACAAGAGCCTTAGTTGAGCTCCATCATGATCCAAACAGAAACAGAAACAGTAAGATACATGGCAGGTTTCTGTTACTATATGCCTACTGAGCATGCCTCAGTGCACATTTCCTGACGATGCTATTGATCAGAATGTGCACTCACAGGACATTAGGGCCTTCATGCACAACTCCATCCTGAAACCACATGAAAAGGAGCGTATTGGACAAGAATGTTAGCAGGGACTTTACAATGCAGAGGGATTCTGAAGAAGATTGAAAAAGGTGGCAGAACCCTAGCCAGTTGGGAACAGTGGACAGATCACCGACCTTCAGACTGAAGGGCCCCAGTTTTGATTCAGGTCAAGGGCACTTGCCTGAGTGTGGGCTCAATCTCCAGTATGGGGCTTGCAGGAGCGAGCTGCTCAATGAATCGCTCTCATGACTGATGTTTCTAACTCTCACTTGCTCTCTGTTTCTCTCTGAGATAAATAAAAATATATTTAAAAGAATGGTGGCAGAATCATGGATGCTGCAGGGACATGCTCCCAGGAACAAACTGATATTCCAACTAAAATACAGAACAACTTCCTGAATAATCAATGGAAAACTCACAGGAGAGAACCCTGACACCCGAGGACCAAAGGTGGAGGCCACATAGACACTGGTAGGAGGAGAGGAGGCTTGAAGGGGCAGGCCTGACACCCACAGAAAGCAACTGAAGTCTCAGAGAGATATCTCAGCTGTGGAGGACTGCCACTGAGAACTCTGGGTCTAATCCCTAAGGTGGGCCTCCTAGCAGAGAGCACCAGAACTGAGGAGCGTACACATATAACCTGTGGATGTGAATAGCAGCAGGGCACTTTCTGCCAGGGAGAGACAGCTAGAAATTCAGGTATCCTCTTAAAGAGCCAGCGCACAAATTTCCCTGTGGAGCCACACAGCTTGTGCCCTGGCAAAGGGAGGGTGAAGTGGACTAGAGCTGTGAAGGAAAAAGCCAGAGCTGGGGAGTCAAGGATTCCAGCACAGAAGACAGACACTTCAAGTTTCCTGGGAGGAGTCATTTCCTCATGCAGCAGAGAAAATCTTTCCCATGCAGACATTTGCCTTTCCTGGAGGAGAGACAATTAACACACACTACTGGGAAACACCTTGCCCTGAGGACACTTAAGAGATTATAAATAACAATAAACCTACACACAGAGGCAACTGCCCCACCCTGTTGAAACAAACTCTTGCTATAACCTGAGGACCATTGCCTTGGAGGCAAGTTAAGTTGGAATCCTATCAGTCTATAGACAGAGGAGGACTCTGGAGGCTTTGAGTCTTTGCCTGACCTACTTAGTCAGAAACATCCTTTAACAATATTCTGCACTAGAGACTGATAGGCAGACAGGTCTACCTAACTTGTCACCACAAACCCACACAGAAAGCCAGAAAGAGAAAATAAATAAACAATCCTCAAATGAGAGAACTGGAGAATTCTCCAGATATTGAGAGAGATGAAGCACAGAGAAGACATTTATCTGAATCAGACTTCAGAGTTATGAAGGTAAAAGAGCTCAACAGCATATAAAAAGATATAGTGACTACGAAAAGAAGATATAAAATGACATAATACAAATAAAGAACACATTAGAAGGAATAGGCAGATATTAGGGAAAGCTGAGGGTCCAATCACTGATTTAGAACATAGTTAAAAATATCACCCAATAAAAAAAAGATATAAAATGACATAATACAAATAAAGAACACATTAGAAGGAATAGGCAGATATTAGGGAAAGCTGAGGATCCAATCACTGATTTAGAACAGAGTTAAAAATATCACCCAATAAAAAAAAGACAGAAAAATTAAGATTTAAAACAAACAAACAAACAAACAAACCAACAGGAGGGCCACTTACATAACAGTATTAGAATAGCCAGTGTGCCAAAAGAGGCAGGAGGGGAGAAAGGCATAGAGAAGGTCTTTGAAGAAACAATGGCAGAACACTTACATAACCTGGTAAAGGAAAATCCCACACAAGATCAAGAGCCAAAGAGAACCCCAGAGAAGAAGTACCCAAACAAACCCATGCCCAGACACATCATAATTAAAATGCCAAAAATTAAAGACAAAGAGAGAATCTTCAAGGCAGTAAGATAAAAGAAAACTGTTAGCTATGAAGGAGTTCCCATTAGGCTGACTCCTGATCTCTCATCAGAAACTCTACAGGCCAGAAGAAGATGGCATGAAGTACTCAAGTTAATGGAAAGCAAGGATCTGAGACCAAGATTACTATATCTGGCAATTCTTTCATTCAAAATAGACGGTCAAATACAGAGCTTCCTAGACAGAAAAAGGCTGAAGGAGTACATCATCTCCAAGCCAGCTTTACAAGAAATGCTACAGAGATTGCTGTAATGAGAAGGAGAAACAGAGACAGAAACTTAGCCACACAGAAACGAAATGGAAATAAATAAATAAATACCTATGAATAATAACCCTAAATGTAAATAGGTCAATGCTCCAATCTAAAGGTGTAGTGGAGCAAAATGGATACAGAAACATGATGCAAGTATATGCTGTCTACAGGAGCACCATCTCAAAACAAAAGACACACACAGGATGAGAGTGAAGGAATGGGAAAAATTTCCATGCAAATGGAAAAGAAAAAAAAGGCCAAAGTAACAATACACATACCAGAAAAAATAAACTTTAAAATAAAGGCCATCACAAGAGACATAAAGGTCACTGCATGATACTGAAGCGACCAACCAACAAGACGATATAACCCTAGTAATCATATATTCAGCCAACATAGGAGCACCTCAATATATATATAACTCAAACAAACAAACAAACAAAAAATCAAAACAAACAAAAATTCTAGAAGACTTTAACAGAGAGTGTGACAAAAGGATAGTCACAGGAAGGGACTTTTATCACCCCTCTGACATCACTGGATAGATCTTCCATATGAAAAAATAACAAGGATGCAGAGCCTCTAAAGGACACACTGGATCCATTAGATTTAATTGACATTTTAGAACAGCGGTTCTCAACCTGTGGGTTGCGACCCCTTTGTGGGTCAAATGGCCCTTTCACAGGGGTCGCCTAAGTAAAGGGTGTCCCACAATTCACGCAAGAAGTAATTTTGATAGAAAACAAGGTTTATAATTAAAAACTGTACATTTTTATTGATTCATAAAGAAAGTAAAAGAACTGCACTTGGAAAACTACAGGACATTGAAATGGAGATAAAGATATCAGCCAATGGATTCATATACCATGCTGATGGGTTGGTAGCCTTAACTTCATTAACATGTCCATACTACCCAAAGCAATCTATAGATTTATTGTAATCTCCATTAATATACCAACAGAATATTTCACAGACACAAAAAATCCTCGAAAAAATTCAAATGGAGTAAAAATAGTCTGAGGAAGAAGAAAAAAGTTGGTGGGCTCTCAATACCAGATATTAAGCTATATTATAAAGCCACCATTCTCAAAACTGCATGCTACTGGCACTAGAAAAGACCTATACTCCACTGAAACAGAACAGAGAACCCAGAAGTGGACCCAAGTCATTACGCTCTATTATTAATTTACAAAGGAGGCAAGAGCATACAATGGAGTCAAGACAGTCTCTTCAATAAATGTTAGGAAAATTAGAAAGATACATGCAAAATAATGAAACTAGACCTCCAACTTACACCATTCACAAAAATAAACTCAGAATGGATCTACTTAAACATCAGATGAGAATCTATAAAAAAAAAAAAAAAAACTTATAAGATTGCCTATGTAGCAATATATCAGATATGTCTTCGCAGTATCTTTATTGATACAGCTCCAAAGGCAATGCACACAGAGGGGAAAATAAACAAGTGGGCTACGTCAAAATAAAACCTGCACACCAAACAAAAACCTGAAGAAAACAACCCGAAAGCCCACTGCATAGGGAGAACATATTTGCCAATGGTATCTCGGATAAGTGTTGAATCTCCAAAGTTTTCAGGGAACTCAAAAAATTAACAATAGGAAGATAAACAATCCAATCAAAACATGGGCAAAGGACCTAAATTAACACTTTTTAACAGGAGACCTATAAAAGGCCAAGAGACATACGAAAAATGCTCAAAGGCACGAACAGTCCAAGAGATGCAAATCAAAATGTCAATGAGGTACCATCCACACCTGTCAGAATAGCTGTCAGAAAAAAATCAACAAACCACAAGTGCTGGTGAGGATGCAGAGAAAAAGCAACCCTTGCGCACTGCTGGTGGGCATGCAGACTGCTGCAACCACTGTGGAAAATCATATAGAATTTTCTTAAAAAATTAAAAATGGAGCTCCCCTTTGACCCAGTGTTCTCTCTTCTAGGTATATATCCCAAGAAATGAGAAAGGCCAATCAGAAAAGATATATGCAACTGTATGTTCATACCAGCCCAATTTACAATAGCTAAGATTTGGAAACAGTCTAAAAGCCCATTAGCAGATGCACGGATGAATAAACTGTGGAACATCTATACAATGGAATACTCTACTGCTGTAACAAAGAATGAACTCTTATAATTTGAAACAGCATGGATGGACTTGGAGAGCATTACACTAAGCAAATTAAGCCAGTCAGAGGACGATAAATATCACATTATCTCACTCATTTGTGGAATATAATGAACAACATTAGCTGATGAACAACAAGACATCCAGACACAAAGAAGCATTGATCACACTGTCAAACCTCAGAGTAAAGTGCTTGAGGCAAAGACCAACAGTAGTATGTGTGTGTGTATATGTGTGTGTGTATGTATACGTGTGTGTGTGTGTGTGTGTGTGTGTGTGTGTATGTATGGAGGGCTAATGAACTTTGACATGAACTTTGATATTCAGCAGGGCTGAAAATCAGCAGTATATTACACGGCTGTTGGCAAAATGGCTGAAGGCAATCTTGCTAACCTGATGATTAAACCTTACTGCTGATATGCCTGTCTGCTTTGCTAAAGGGCATATATGAGAAACCTACAGCCAAGTAAATGAAAGCTGATGGGTGCTGCATTTCAGAGAGCCTCTCCCCAAGAGAAAAAGGTCTCCGCCTGGCTCCCCAATGCCTTCTAAATTTATAGTTGTTGTCTAGTGTATTCATTTTGTGCAGCTCCTTTCCCAGATCCTGAATCATTGCAGCAAAAGGTTGCAACATTCTGGCGCCCAATGTGGGACATCTGGAGAAGAAGTCTCACCAGAGCAAAAAAAGAAGACTGTCAAGGGCATGTACCTTGGTTGCGGGGACATACCCAGTGGGGACTGTGCAGGAGGCAGCTGATTGATGTTTCTCTCTCATTGATGTTTCTAACTCTCTATCGCTCTCCCTTCCTCTCTGTTAAAAATCAATAAAAATATCTTAAAAAAAAACTCATTCAAGCATTAAATCTCACCATTAATAAGACACGATAAGTAAAAAGATAGTTTTACTTAATCTGTATGCATTACAGCATTGGCCAGCATATCTCTCTCCAATTGGTATTCCCGAAAAGAAACCAAGTTTGTAGCTCTATTTAAAAGAAAGAAAAAGGCTTTTAAAAGAAACTCCATAACTGTGGCCTAGAAATTTCTCTGGAAGAAGAAACGGAAGAAGATTCCCTTCAAATATCTAGAAAACTGCATATAAAAATAAATGTATCAGGCCTCAAAAAGAAAACAATTTGCATTATGCTTTCCTAAAAAAAAAATTATGTCAATATACTCAAAGACTGATAGCAAAAATCCAATTAGAGTCATTCACTGTCCCCACCCAATGAGAAAGGAAGATAGGAAATAAGCCTTGTTTTAGACTGATTTAAATGAGCAAATGAAAATAAAAGAATATTCAGGGGAACATAGTTGGAATAGGCAGAAACCTATTCCTGGAGAAGTCACTGTTTTTACTGATAGTTCATCTCATGGTAAAGCTGCTTATGCTGCAATGAATTCAGACCAAGTCATGCAGACCAGTCATACTTCTGTGCAAAGAATCGAATTAGAAACGACCAAGGCTGACTTGCAGGATTTCCAAAAGCCTCTTCATATTCTCTCTTTATCTGCTTATGCTGCTGGCTTGGTAAACAGAACTGCAACTACTCAATTTCAATGGCTCAGTGACCGAAGCCTTTCTATACTATTTGAACAAGTCCTGGTCCTTTAACAAAAGGAAATGAATATGCCTGTCAGTAAGTTATTTTATTAAACATGTCACAGAATTTCACAAGCTTTTACATCAGCCTGCCAAAATATTGTACAGCCGGCAAAACAGATTATGAAGAAATGCCCTCCTTGCATGTTACATCTACTACAAGGGCTCTAAAATCCCAACTTGGAAAACAAAAGTGGCGGAATAGTGAAGACATCTCTTGTAAGTAGACCACACCAAGCCTTAATTACTTTAAATTTTACCCTTGTAATGCTGATGGCAAGACACCCATAGAATTACACTGGTGTCAGAATAAGCCAAAGCAAAATGGTCTGGTTAAATGGAAAGGTACCGAGTCTGGTTTAAGGAAGGGTCCCTTTATTAATCTTTGGTCAAGGATATGCTTGTGTATTTCCAGAAAACTCCTCCAAGCCTGTGTGGATTCCTGCAACATGAATCTGAGAGAGGAACTGACCAGACTACTCCAACTACAGATAGCAGTGCCCCAAGCAACATGCTGAGGAGGCAGAGGAGAAACATCTAGAGATGGGGGATGGTGACCATGCCTTGCCACGCTAGCAGTCATCAGCTGTGCCTATGTGCCGGTGGCTCTTGACAAAGCCCAAAGAGGTCAGACCTGCATTGTCATTTCTCACCGTTTGCCCACCATCCAGAACTCGAACATCATTGCTGTCATGTCACAAGGGAACAGTGACTGGAAAGGGACCCATAAAGAACTGATAGCCCAAAAAGAAGCCTACTATGGACAAATTCCTTCAATAGCTGAAAACGATATTTAAAAGGACATGAAAGAACTCAATCCTTTTCATTGAATCTCCTTACATTTGCTTTTTAGAATAACCAATGTTGTCTCTCTTTCTTGTTCTTCTATGTTTTCTTCCAGTCTGAAGAAGCAGAATCACAAGTCTTAAAAGAATCTGAGCCCAGAAGATGGCATACACCTTGCTAAATTAATTAAGAAAACAAAAAGGGGGAAATGAAGGGGTAAAGACCAAAAGTAGTTAACATATCAATGGGAGAAGTCCCACAGAAGGCGAATGGACTTTGATGTTCAGCATGGCAGAAAATCAGCATTTTGTTATCCTGTTGTGGGAAAAATGGCTGACGGCAACCTCCTAACATGAAAATTCTTCTATTGTTTACCAAACTTTACCATTGATATGCCTGTTTGTTTTACTAAAGGACAAATGTGTATTCAAGTAAATAAAAGCTGTTTTGTCCTGGGCTTCACAGTGCCTCTCCATTAGAGAAAAAAGCCCACAGTACACAAAAAGAAAGAGATAATAAAGGTAAGGTCAGAACAGATATAAATGACGTAGGGATGAAAAAAAAAATAATACAAAAGATCAATGAAACCAAGAGCTGTTTCTTGGAAAGAATAAACAACATTGATGAACCTCTAGTCAGGCTCAGAAAGAAACTAAGAGAGAGCACCCAAATGAACAAAAACAGAAATGAGAAACCTGAAGTAACAAACGACCCCACAGATATACAAAGTATTGTAAAAAATTACAATGAACAACTCTACTACAACAAACTGGACAAGCTCAATAAAATGGACACATTCCTACAAAAAGACAAGCTTTCAAAACTCAATCAGGAAGAAGCAAAAATCCTGAACAGACCGATAAATACTGATAAAATTGACACAGTAACCAAAAAGCTTCCAAAAAACCAAAGCTCTGGACCAGATGGCTTCACAGGGGAGTTTTACCAAACATTCAAAGAAGAAGTAAAACCAAACTTTCTCACACTATTTCAAATATTTCAAGAGGAAGGCATACTTCCAAGCTCTTTTTAAGAAGCCAGCATTACCATAATCGCAAAGCCAGAAAAAGGCACTACAAAGAAAGTGACTTACAGGCCAATATTCCAGATGAACATTAATGCTGCAATCCTCAACTAAATTCAGCAAACTGGATTCAGCATTGCATTAGAAAGATCATATACCATGACCAAATGGGATTTATTCCAGGGATGCAAGGATGGTACAAAATCTGCAAATCAATGAACGTGAAACATCACATAAACTATTTGAGGGAGAAAAACCACACAATCATATCAATTGGTGCAGAAAAGGCATGTGACCAGGTGCAACAGCCTTTTCTGATAAAAACACTCAGCAAAGTAGGAATAGCAGAATCATCCTTCCACATAATAAAAGCCTTATATGACAAACATACAGCCAACAACATACTCAAAGTGCAAAACAAAAACCATTTCCCTCTAGGACAGGAACAAGACAGGGACGCCCACTTTCATCACGCCTGTTCAACACAGTACTGGAAGTCCTAGTAAGTGCGATCACACAAGAAAAAGAAAGAAATGGTTCCCAAATTGGAAAAGAAGAAGTAAATTGTCATTATTTGCAGATGACATGATACTGTACATAGAAAACCACAAACACTCCTTCAAAAATTTAATAAACTTAGTAAATGAATTTGGCAATGTAGCAGACTACAAAATTAACGCCAAGAAATATATGGCATTTTTACACAATAAATAGTGAACTTACAGAAAAGGAGATTGAAAAAAGAATCCTATGTATCATCCCACCAAAAAAAATAAGACACCTAGGAATAAGTTTAGCTAAGGACGTAAAAGACCTACACTCAGAAAACTAGAAGATGTTGAAAAAAGAGATAGAGGAAGACATAAACAGATGGAAGGACATACCTTGTTCATGGATTGGTAGAAACAACCTCATTAAAATGGCTATACTACCCAAAGCAATCTATACGTTCAATGCACTCCGCATTAAAACACCAACATCATATTTCACAGACCTAGAATGAACTCTCCAAAAATCCATCTGTAATGAAAAAAAAGACCCTGAGCCCAAACAGGATTGGCTCAGTGGATAGAGCGTCGGCCTCCGGACTGAAAGGTGCCTGGTTCGATTCCGATCAAGGGCATGTACCTTGGTTGGGGGCACATATCAAGTAGGGGGTGTGCAGGAGGAGGCTGATCTATGTTTCTCTCTCATTGATGTTTCTAACTCTCTATCCCTCTCCTTTACTCTCTGTAAAAAATCAATAAAATATATTTAAAAAACAAACAAACCCCAAAGAGCTGCAGCGATCCTGAGAAAGAAGAACAAAGTAGGAGGGATCTCAGTACCAGATATCAAGCTGTTTTACAAAGCCACTGTTCTCAAAACTGCCTGACACTGGCACAAGCATAGACATATAGGCCAATGCAATAAAACAGAGAACCCAGAAACCAATCCAAACCAATAAGCTCAATTAATATTTGACAAAGGAGGCCAAAACATACAATGGAGTTAAGACAGTCTCTTCAATAAATGGTGCTGGGAAATTTGGTCAGACACATGCAGAAAATGAAACTAGGCCACCAACTTACACCATGCACAATAATAAGGTCAAAATGGATAATGACTTAAACAGAAAGCTGGAAACCAGAAAAATATATAGAGGAATCCATAGGCAGCAGAGTCTCAGATATATGCTGAAGCAATCTCTTCACCAACGCAGCTCCTGGGGCAATGGAAAATAAAGTTAAAGCAAACAAATGGGACGACATCAAAATAAAAGGCTTCTTCATAGCAAAAGAAACCATCAACAAGACAACAACAAAGCCCACTGCATGGGAGAACATATTTGCCAATGTTCTCTCTGATAAGGGTTTCATCTACAACATTTACAGGGAACACATACAACTTAACAAAAGGAAGATAAACAACCCAATCACAAAAATGGGCAACGGACCTAAATAGATACTTTTCCAGAGAGGACAAAAGGAAGGCCAAGAGACACATGAAAACATGCTCAGAGTCACTGATCACCCAAGAGATGCAAATCAAAAGGACAAGGAGGTACTACCTCACAGCTGTCAGAATGGCTATCACCAACAAATCAACAAAGGGCGAGTGCTGGTGAGGATGGGGAGAAAAAGGAACCCTCCTTCACTGCTGGTGTGAATGCAGACTGGTGCAGCCACTATGGAGCAGAGTATGGAGTTTCCTCAAAAAACTAAAAACGGAACTCCCATTTGACCCAGTGATCCCACTTCTAGGAATATATCCCAGGAACCTAGAATTACCAATCTGAAAGGATACATGTACCTCTATGTTCACTGCAGCACAATTTACAATAGCTAAGGTTTGGAAACAGCCTAAGTGCTGGTCAGCAGATGAGTGGGTTAAACAGCCGTGGTACATCTACACACTGGCATAGTATGCTGCCACAAAAAAGGAAGGGGCACTGACCATCTGCAACAGCATGGATGGAGCTGGACAGCATTATGCTAAGCAAAGCTAGTCAGTCAGTCAGTCCGAGAAAGAGAAATATCACATGACCTCACTCATCTGTGGATTATAATGAACAACATAAACCAATGAACAAAAACAGATCCAGAGACAGAGAAGCATGGATCAGACCATCACCCTCAGAGGGAAGGTAGGGGAGGGTGGGGCTAAGGGGGAGAGATCAACCAAAGGACTTGTATGCATGCCTATAAGCCTAGCCAATGGACACAGACACCAGGGGGTGAGCGTGAGGGCATGCTTGCGGGGTGGGGGTGGGGGTGTGGAGGTAGTGGGGGATAAGAACACATATGTAATACCTTAATCAGCAATAGAAATGAAAAGGAACCCAGGAACATATCATCAGGTGAGAATTCACACACTCACACTCACGCACACTCAGGCACCCGCACACTCACACCAGGAGAGGGCTCTGCAGCTCTCAGTGGAAGTCACCTCTTATGTCCCAGCCTGACCACCGCTTTCTCACCAGCTGAACCAGAGGACAATGATGAGTGACGGCCCTGGTGCTCTGCGGAAAGCGACCTCTCCCTCCCGTACACTGCCCACTGTCCAGCAGCCACTTTTCTGCCCCCTCTCTGCCCTCCACGCGCTTAGCAAGGCTGGGCTGGCCTGAGAGCCCACAGACTTGAGGACCCAGATCCCGGGGGAGTTGGCGCCGGGGGCTGTGGGGGTCCCCTTGGTCAACTGCAAACTCGGCCTGCTGAGGTCACCCAATAAAGGCCGACGCCAGAATTCCATGTATTGTTCCGTGTCAGTCTCCTCTGCGAGCTGCCACTCTGGCACAGCAAGCGGAAGGCCTAATGCCAGTGAGCCAGGTTTGGACCTCAGGCCTTCACTACAACAAGGTGGGAACTCATTTTCAAATGGAAAAGCCGGCGCGGAGTGGCTGCGGGTTACCAGTGACTAGAGCAAGTTCACCCCCAGAGACAGCAAGTTCATCCCTGGAGACAGCAAGAACCCAGAGTGTGCGCTTACCTTTTCCACAGGCAGTGCTCCTCACCAGGTGGACTCCTGCACAGCAGGGAGGCTGGCTGGAAGTAAGAGGTGGGGGGCGTCGCCTGGCAAGCTTCCTGGGACTGTGCCCTTGTTCCTTTGGGGGCAAAATCTCTCAAGATCAGGCGACCAGGAACAAACCAAGATCAGGGGACAGAATGGGGGGACGTGTTTTAACAGGCCCAGAGAAAGTGGGGACAGGGGCGCCTGTGCCACACCCACCAGGCTGCAAGGGGTGGCAGAGGGTTTGGGACTGTCAGGGGAACCCTGTGCTTCCAGGCATGAGGGTGGGGGCGGCCGTGGAAGTGGAGGGAGAAACAGGAGGCCGCGACCCCCAGCTAACCTCCCACTCGCCACCCCTGGTCTGTGTTTCTGGGGACCCCTTTCCCTCAGTGGTTGTGGCTGCCACTTACCTACCTTGTTCCCTGGGCCAGGCTTGGCGCCCCACTCCCACCCCACCGCAGCCCTCTGTCTAGAAAAGAGCGCCCTGCCCTGGGCTAGCCCACTGTCCCTACTGTCTGGATGGGGACATTTTAGTAACCCCCGGGGCAGAGGAGAGCTGGCCAGATGCAATTACATTGTCTCTCTCCACAGGTGCCCTCCTCAGTCTACCCCTGGGGTTTGGGTCATCAGAGCTCTTTGACAAGCCCCGAATCCAGCCTTTGCTCTGCTCACCTCCCCTAAGCCTTCAGGTGATGGCACTCTCCCTGCCTTCCTCCCTGCTCAGGAAGGGGTTCACCTCTCACCAACAAATCCCTTTGGCAAAGTCACACCTGGGCCTGAAAGCAGAAGAGTGGGCAGGGGGCTCCTGAGGAGGAGCAGGCCAACAAAGCTGAGGAGAGGTGGGGAGGCACCAGCCACAGCCTGGTGCTCAGGCACTGGCAGAGCTGCCCCTTAGCTGAACCTTAACCCAGGGCTCTCCTCTCAGGTGGCGCCTCCAGGGCACACAGGGGGCCTGGCATGCTCAGTCTGGCAGGTTTTGCTGCCTGCTTTTCCATAGTCTCTTTAGGAGACAAAAGCCAGGCTTGTGAGGAGAGAGGGAGAGGGGAAGAGTAAAGCTGAGGCAGAGCCTTGTCATCCAGGCTGGCCTGAGGCATCTCCTGGGGGTCTTTGGAAATCAGCTTCTCATAGTGGGGAAGGGCTTCTCTAATAAGAATAGAGCCGCAGTTGTTTAATCATTACTTACAAACTATAAATACGAGGCCCCAGGACACTGGAGGATGAAACAGGCTCTACTGAAAACATAGGCTGCCTCCATGGCCCATTACTCAGAAAAGAACTGCATTTTGCGAAGAGACCAGGCACAGGACAGGCTTTGATTTGGCAGCTGTGCCTGCACCCTGACACCCTCCTGGGGTCTTTCTCAGGAAGCCTGACCATTCCAATCTCATCCCAGGAAGGGGCTGAGCTGTTCCTAAAGTCTTGGAAGATTAGCCACCTTGTGGTCAGCCTTTGAGCTCCTGAAGGGCAGATAGTAGGCCCTCCCCTCCCCTTTGCAAGTGACACTTGCAGCTGGCAGCTACAGGTAGCTATCTTCTCCCCAAGAGGCTGAGAGCCGAATTTCCAGTGTGAGCGACAGCTCTCCCCATACTGACCGCATCCTTGGATAAACACTCATTGTGTGGTTCAACCCTGTCTCTGCTTAACTTGGCTCAAGTAGTGACAGGCAGCCTCAGACACATTGTGCTGCCTTTCTCTTTCTCACTCAGACATGGGGAATATTCAGACTCTGCAAATTGTAAGACCTTATCTGAGAGGGAGATTGGGGAGCGGACACTGTGTCCCTGTCCTGCAGGTGACCCTGCATCTCTTCACCATAGGCTGTGGGGAGGTCGTGTGGGCAGAGCGTAACAGCAGGGTGGTGAGGCTGGCTTCCTGTGTGTCCCTACCCTGCCATTCCTCCAGTCGTTCCCCATGCCTATGAACTAGCAGAGGTTAAGGTTTCCAGCTACATAGATGGAGGAATGAGGACAAATGAGGCGACTGCTTTCAGCCCCAGTGGATTTGGGATTGTCACCTAGAGCAGAGCAGATAAAAAACAGAAACAGAAACAACTCACCTGGGAACTGGAGATTCAGCATAGCCCTCCCCCCTCTCTCCTAGATGGATTTGGCAACTATTTGTCCTGGAGTGGCTGCTAATGCCATGCTCAGAGCTACACACAGTCTCTCCTCACAGAGTTTACAATGAAAACAGAAAACACAAACACACACACACACACAGCAAAACCCAACAAGACCATTATCTACAAATGGCTCTTTGTAACTAATTCTGTCAAGAGAACAAAGGGGCTGGTATGGAAAGTTACAGAGGCAGGAGACTCCTGCCTGAGGGTTGTATAAGGAGGGGCCATCAGGGGCTTGGAAGGATCCTGTTGAGGGCATGAGGACAGACAGCACAATTTCTGAGAGAGTAAAGTGCTTGGCCAATTTGAGAATGCAAGAGACACTGGGGCACAGGGGAGGGTGGTAGAGTGACACAGAGGGCAATGGTTGCATCCCTGGAAGGTGAAATTCAAAGGGAATCTGTTTGAATTTTGCCCACCCTTATGTTCATGATGATCTGGTTGCTTGTCAGCATTGCAGAGCTTGATGCACTAAAAAGACGAGGTCTGTTATATGAAAAGTAAAATGCTCGCCACCTGAGTGATTACATATTGCAACCCTATTCTTGTAAAATTAAATGTGAATATAACATTCATTCATTCCATTGCTTCACCCATTGCCTCATAATGTTCGCCATGTTCCTAGGCGACAGTAAGCCTGCATAAGGAAAAGGGACTAAAGTTCCTGGACGCCACTCTCTTGGGAAATCAGCAATTCATATTTATGAATATCTTAAAGCAGTCCACATGTCCACTAAAAATGATAATGCTAGTTATTGTAAAATATCTTCCTGTATTTTTTACAAGGTTCTCTATCACAATTGCCTCTCCTGGACTAGTGATGAAGAGCTATTTTAATTTTAGAAACATTAAATGTGTCAGTCAACCAGCACTGCATGATAATGATCACCCTTGTGACTTAAAAACCCTTCAGTGATGGAAGAGAGGGATGCTGGATGCTTTTGAAGGAGCTGCAGTGTGTGTGTGTGTGTGTGTGTGGGTGTGTGTGTGTGAGTGTGTGTGAGTGTCTGTGCGCACACACACTACTGCACAGCTGAGAGAGGCTGAGTCTAGCCAGCGGTGGGCACACTGCAGCCCGGGGGCTGGATCCGGCCCGTTCGGGTGTTCTATCCGCCCCGCGGAGCCCAAAGAGTGGAGGGTTCTCTTGCTCTCCCCTCCGCTCCTTCACCAACAGCAGTGTTAACATGAATTAGTTCACACAAACACTCCATCCATGCTTTCGTTCCGGCCCTCCAGTCCAGTTTAAGAACCCATTGTGGCCCTCGAGTCAAAAAGTTTGTCCACCCCTGCTAGCCTGTCCTGTGAGAGGAAAAAATAGAGATGAGGTGAAAGGGATACATACTTTTTTCTACAATCACGTACAGTAAGCCTAAGGGAGAAAGAAGCTGCAATCTCAAACTAAGCATGCTTGACATGGATAAAACATACAGCCCTTACTGACTAAGGAAAACTTAGCTTTTTGATGTTGTAGCCAGACTCTTGTCAGGACATTTTGAACTTTCATGCTGTCAGTTGTTGTTTTCAGGTGAAGACACTAAGACGAGGAAGAATAAACAGGGGTCCAAAGCAGGGAGGGCAAATCAAGAAGGAATTTGGGGCTGACTTTTGCTTCCATGACACCCACTGTACAACAGGCTCCTGATATCCTTACAGGCACCTGCAATGGCCTCTGGACTCCCAGCTCACTGCAAGAATAGCCAATGTGAAAGGTCTTGGAGAGAATTCAGGGTGGCCAGAGTGCATTCGCCACAGTGTGTGTCCCGATTTCTGTGAACCACACCTTTTGAAAATTCTTTTGGCATAGCTATCCAGGAGCCCAGAGGGAAAGGCAGGAACCTTCATCCCTGGGCGGCATCCCTTCTCACAGATTCCGGCCTCCCAGAGACTGGACTTGAAGAGGATAGAGCCCTCCCCATGTGAGTGACTGTTGGGGGAGAGGTTGGGTGTGTGGAGAGGAACACTCAGCTGAAGGCCAGCTGCTCACTGACAGGCGGTGCTCTCACAGCTCCATGGCCTTGGCCCAGCGTCAAAGCAACTTCTTAGGAAGGAGATGTAGGCTGCCCCACCAGTCCTGGTCCAGTCCTACTTGGACAGGTTGTCCACTGGTTGCTCCCCTGGTTGCTAAGTCTCAAGCTTGGAACAAAAGGACTTAGAATCCTCAGAGCTCAGGAACAATTTGCATGGAGTTCCCTCCTCACCCCTGAACCTGGTTGGGGAGGGGATGAGAGAGTCAGTGGTGAGTGTCCTTTCAAGTGTCAGAGTGTCAGGGGGCAGAGCCCTGAGGGGTCTCCCCCATGGCTGGGCTCTACTCCCCTCTCTCTCCTCAGGACACAGGTGACCTTTCCCAAGGACAGTTCATGTGGGTACCTGGACTGCCGCCTCTCCCTCCCTTCCAGGTTCACCTGAGTCATCCCCCTCTGCATTTCTTCCTCTTCTCCAGGTCCTGGGTCCAGCCAGCCTGGACCCAGCCTCTGCCCTGTCCAGCTGTGGGCTCAGGAGGTGTGCTGGGTGAGCTGAACTGCCACCAATTCCAGCACTGGACACAGCAGCCACAGGAATTTATAACCCTGCCTCCTGGGACCAAGAATGTCTGGGAACCTCTCCCACACTCGGGATTGATGGTGTCACAGGGGAGGAGGGGAATCTAGCTAATAGACATCTGCTGAAGCCCTCTTGTTTACCATGTTTCACTCCAATCAGGCAAAGGCAACAACGTTCTGAAGAAGGTTTCTCTCTCTCTCTGAATCTTTTGGGCAGGAGCGGGTTGGGTTTGCCCAAATGTTCTCTCTGACTTTTGGGCTTCTAAATAAACAGCTGAAAATCAATATCCCCAAAGGCAGCTTTAGGGTGGCAGAATCTTTGTTTCCTTTATTTCTTAACTATTGGCTAAGAGGGCTCAGACTGGTGTCAGTTGGCTAGATAACCCGTGTCTCATGGTTTCTTAACTTTACTGACAGATGTGTTCTGTTCTTCCTCAACTACCTGGAAATCGCCCATTCTCACTTCTGAAAAATAATCTCCCCCCTTTCTCCTTTGTTCAAAATACTTAGTATATAGTCCAGTTCGCCTGGCTCAGTGGTTGAGCATGGACCTATGAGCCAGGAGTCAGGATTCATTTTCCTGTCAGGGCACATGGTAGGAAAATGAATTCAGGCTGCATCCGCTGGGTGGTGCCCGTGGGGGGCAGAGGATCAATGATTATCTCTCATCGTTGATGTTGCTACCTCTCGTCCCCACTCCTTCCTCTCTGAAATCAATAACTTGCTTTAAAAACTTTAAAATGTCATATACCCAATGTTGCCTCAGTGTGTTTGTAATGTTATGGCTACATCAATTCTATGTGAAAGCTTCTTGCACATGTACTAACCCCTGATGTTCTCCTGTTAATCTCTGTCTGTTAATTTGGCTATTCGCCCAGCCTAGAAGAACCAAGCAGCCACAAAAATATTAATGAGGTATTTTACCTTCATGTTCTGCACAAAGTCTTCTTAGTTTGATGTCTCTCACAGGCCACCTCACTAAGAATTGAGTGCTAAATTGTATCTTTTTAAATCAGGAATGCTGGGTCTGTATTTGCATTTCCTAACATTTGAGAAAATAGATTCATTCACACACCCAAGGTGTTCTAAACAATAACCAAAGTATATGTTACCTTGATAGCTATATTAAAATAAAAACTCAGCTCCTCAAGTGCACTGGATATATTTCAGGGGCTTAATCATCACATGAGGCTGCTGGCTACCATACTGGACAGGGAGGCCCTGGCCCTGTGCTATGTGCAGCACAGCAGGTACTATAAGACTGGATACCTTGTTTCCAGGGGTGGGGAGGGGCTGCTGTTGGTGAAAGTGGTCCCAGTGGAGATGTTGCAAGCACTGGTCTAGGGGAGACACTGCAAGGGTAGATGTGGCAGCTCTGTTTGCCTGTTTGGCAGCTGCAGCCACAATTAGGGACACAGTAGGGAAACTTTGTTTGTGCCCCAGTGTCCCCAATCTCAGTCCAGGGCTCACTAAGGTTTGTGCTGAGCAGAGGTCTCTGGGCTCTGCCAAACCTCCAAGTGGGGTGTGGGTGTGGGGTGTGGGGTATAGGGTGTGGGGTGAGACTCAGGGCATCCTTAACTGCTCCTAATTGAGATTCCAATTGCACCTATAGATGAGAGAGTACTTTATGCGTACGTATTGTGAATGTTTGTTTAGACCAGGGGTGGGAAAACTTTTGACTCGAGGGCCACAGTGGGTTCTTAAACTGGACTGGAGGGCCTGAACAAAAGCATGGATGGAGTGTTTGTGTGAACTAATATAAATTCAAAGTAAACATCATTACATAAAAGGGTACAGTCTTTTTTTTTTTTTTAGTTTTATTCATTTCAAACTGGCCAGATTCAGCCCGCGGGCCGTAGTTTGCCCATGGCTGGTTTAGACAGTTGTGGAACTTTGGAACAAACCTTGGTTCACACTTATGGGGTCCTGTGGTCTCATCTCTTGTCCCTTGAGTAACTCTGCTCAGGGGCCCTGTCTCCATGGGGAGCACTCCCGGATTTATACTTAAACATACATAACAGGCACGCCCTCTTGGCCAGGACCCAAGGAGGCAGGACACTCTTTGAGGTCCCACCTTTAGGGGTCTGAAGTAAGGGGGGACAGTGAAGACAGTCCAGGCTCAGAGAAGGCCTCTGAATGAATAGGCATGAACACCTTGCCACCTCCACCCCCAACACAGGACAGCCTGCTGAGACCAATAACCCCAGGGGTAGGCTGCCCTGTCCAGCTCTGGGCTCAGGAGGCACTCTGAGAGCCTCTAGCATGGCTGGGCTCCTGTGCTCCTCACCACCCTTGATCACTGCACAGGCATAGTTTGTTTCTTGGGTGACCAGTTGTTTTATTGAGGCTCAACTGGAGCCATGGTCCTGGACTTGCAATCTGCCTGTGCCTTTGTCTTCATTTTCAAGTTCATGAACTCTCTCTTCATGACTCAACCTCCCTCAGCATTCAGGTCTCTGAAGCAGAAGCTCCAGAAGAGCCAGTGACACTGGGTGGGGAGGAGTGCGGGTTATAATGAGGTGGCCTAGCACCAATAAGGCAAGGGCACTGCCTCTCAACTCCTGATGGATCCTGTCAGTTTGTAGCCTTCAGGGATCTCAGACCATTCCTCTAGCTACCGGTTCAGCACTCCAGCCTCTGTGACCATCTCTAAGCTCCAGCCTGGAAGGGGGCTGATGTCATTGTTTTATATCACATCTGTGGCACTTACCACAGTGCCTCAAGCAACTGGGGAAAATGAGAGCAAACCTGCCTGAGCTCCCAGGATCCCTGCTCACTGAATTCCTGCTTCCCTGTGTCCAGGGACATTTATGTCTCCATGGCTGGAGTTCTCTCTGAACTCCTCACCTCTCATCATGGACATGAGGAACCTACTCCAGTTTGGTGGCCCCTTGAAAAAGAAGCGTACTTCAAGAGACACCACAGATGAGAACTTCCTTTAGGCTCTCTTTCTCCTTTGACACAGCAATCGGTCAATATTTCATGAGGACTGAGCTGGGGGAGAGTTGGAGGGACAAATCCTGTGCTCTGTACAGAATTGCCTTTCCCAAGGCCCTACCCGCTGCCCTTGTACCACGCTTGGCACAGTGTCCTTTCCATCTTCATGAAATATTTCCAAATTGACTCCTTTGCCCCACCTATCAAAAGATAGTGTGGGGATTTGTCTGGTGAGCAACTTCCTCCTAACTGCATTCACCTAACATGCCTAGACAAAAGCATGAAGAAATTCATTCACCCACCGGTGTCATGAACGTTGAGTCTAGTGCAGAACTTCTGAACAAACCTGAGCTGTGCTTCCAGATTCTTATGTACCCAGCTCTTCACTCTTCCATATTTTCCCAAACTCAGAGTGTAGCCATCAGTCCACACTTGTGGAATCTCCTTGCCCCTCCTGGAGCAGAGCCTCACAGGGACCAGGGGGAGCCTCTCCTCTCTCAGGTGGAGTCAAATACTGATCACCTGTCCTTCAATTCTGTAATGCCAGGTAGGGGCTGGGCCCGGTGCCTCCTTAGACTTCAAGGAAGGAAAGGGCAGAAAGTTGAGAGGTGCCAAGGGATGTCACCCAGGCTCCATACAGAAAGCCTCTTCCTACCCGTGATGGGAGGGAAGGAATTCCTTAAACAAAGAACCACATGGGAACCAGTGTGGGAATTCATAAGTGATGTCTTAAAATGTCTTTTATTGTAGGAGGAAAATGTCCTCTTTGGTTTATGGTAAGGCATATTTCAATGGGACACTAGTGAGGGCTGCAGAAGCTAGACTGTGAGCATGGCTATACTGATGGATATTTCTAAATCTCTCCCTTGCTTTGTGTGCAGTACTAAGCAGTGGGATCAGACTCTCAGGTTTCCATTAATATTAAAAGTATTTCAAGAAAAGGACAGCCAGGTCAATTTAAACGCTGTTTAAAAGTTGGTTTGGGGTAGCTCCTGTGTCTGGAACACCTCCATGTGCTACTGTGCAAAACATCCTGAGAATAGCCTTTCAGAGCCATTGTGTGTGTGTGTGTGTGTGTGTGTGTGTGTGTGTGTGTGTGTGTGTGTTTGTCACTGTGCAGGACTGGAAGGCTGGTTCCAGAGCCTAGGTAATGAGGCCACAAAGATATCCTGGTGTTAATCCCTGGGATCTGGGAATGTTACCTAATAAGGCAAAAGGGAGTTTGCAGATGGGATGAAGGCTTTGAGATGGGGACTGGGATTGTTAATTGTATGCCTTGGTTTCACAGCCCACAGGACAGGACAGCAGCCCAACCTAAACATGATTTCTGGGTGTGTCTCTGAGCTAGTTTCAAGAGAAGATTAGCATTTGAAGTGGTGGACCCTAAAAGGATATCACCCTCCCTATGTGCACAGCATCAATGCACTGAGAACCTGACTAGAACAAAAGGAGGAACTCACCCCTATATTCATGAATCACTGTAGGGTTGGGACATCACATCCCATCTCACAGGCCTCTGTCCTCACACTGGATCTTAAACCATCAGCACCTCCGGTTCTCAGGTCCTTAGTCTCAGGCCAAATTAGACCAACAGCTTTCCTGGGCCCCCCAGCTTGCAGATCTTGGGGTTTCTCAGTCTTTGGAATCACACCAGCCAAGTCCTCATATCCTCCTGCTGCTCTGAAGAACCCTGACTAATACAGTGGATTACGAATGTGTGCATGCAGAGTTGGGGACAGAAGATGAGCAGGAGATGGGACCACAGAGCAGAGATTGGAGTCATGTTGCTACAGCCATGGAATGCTGGCAACCTAGCAACTGGAGGAGCCAGGAAACAGACTCTCCCTGAAACTCCACAAGGAACCAGCGCATCTCTCACCTTGACTTCTGCTATTCTAAGCCTCTGGGTCTTCTCAATCTCACAGAGCCTTTGCTTCTTTGTACAATATTTTTCTCCTCACAATTTGAGAAGTCAGTGTGTCTTCACCTGGCACCATGTTTCTCATCCAACCTTGCTATTCGGTGTTTTTAGGTAATGTGTCCTCAGCCTTGAGCCAAGAGCTGCCTCACAAGCAGCACCATGGTGCCTAGTCTATGGTGGGGCATACTAATAAGCCCTGATAATAGCATCTGGGCCACCTGGTGTGGCAGGCAACACCTTCCAGTCCAGAGGAAGTTGATGGACAAAGGGCAATGGGCTCACTGGGAAATAGAAGGGGTCAAGGAACCTGGTGCTGAGCTGGAAGGGACAGAAGATGGGAAGGAAGTAATCTGGGAATTGTCCCTTCCCCCTCAGCTTCCTTCCCTGAGGAATGCAGTCTTGGCACCCCAGGGGGATGTATAGTCTTAGGACCCTAGGGGCACAAGAGTCTGGATATGGGGAAGGTACTTGCTGGGCTTTATGCTGTCCTGTGATGAAGTTTGAAGTGCTGCTTCCCTGCAAGCCCATGAGGTCCCCAAACTGTTGTGCCCGATACATCATCTCTTAAAAGAGCTAATACATTCAAGGGCTCTGCTTCAGAATAAAACCACTGCAAAGACAGAGGATGGAGCCATGCAGAGGAGCCATCCTCACTAAGGGGAATAAGAAGGAGTGGAGGGCAATATGCAGACCCCAGCTCTGCCATTGAAATGGAGTGCCCGAACCTGCCTCAGTCAAGCTGTCTTTACCTTTGCCCACACCACACAAAGGGAAGTCCTGGGATAGCTCATCCAGGATACACCAGGACTCCCCGAAGAGAATAGGTAGGTATCCCTTGACTGGCTCCATTACTGCATGCTGTCCTGGGCTCTGTCTGACCTTACTTAGAGTATATGAAAGAGTTTGACTGTTTTGAAAGCATTTACTGATTGAATTTAGGGAGAGAGGGGAGGAGAGAGAAGGACGTGGAAGTTTTGTTCTGATTTCCTAAGCACTCATTATGAATTCCTGTATGTGCACTGGCCAGGCATCAAACACCCAACCTTGCCATACCAGGATGATGCTGTGACCCACTAAGCCACCCAGCCAGGGCAAGAGCTTCATTCTTGGGAAAGCTCTTCTTTCCAGGGTTGCAGGTGTATGTAGACTCCAGGTCAGTATGGAGTGGAATGTGTTGAGGCAGGAGAAGGAAGCAGATTTGCATGGAGGCCCCTCCCTCCTCTGAGGCAGGGGAGTAGATAAGAGAAGTGTGTGGAGCCAGGCTCAGGCTTGGGGTGTCAGAAGGCAGCATTGTTGGTGTAGCTCCACCATGACCTGGCCTCTGCTCCTGCTCACCGGCCTCACTCAGGGCCCAGGTGAGGCCTCCATGGAAGGGACCGTGGGTTCACCTTGGCCTGATTCTTTGCCTCCTCTTCAGGCTCACCAGGTCCCCAGCACTGCACCCACCAGTGAGTGCTTTTGCTGTTTTCAGGGCCCTTGGCCCAGTCTGCCCTGACTCAGCCTCACTCAGTGTCCAGGGCTCTGGGACAGGCAGTCTCCTCCACCTGTGCCAGACACAGCGATGATTTTAGTTGTTATGAACATGTCTCCTAGTAAAAAGAATGACCAGGCATGGCCCTAAACTGCTGGTTTATAAAATCCAAAAATGGCCATCACTGATCCCTTATTTATTCTCATGATAAAAATGTGGAAAAAGAGCTACACTGCCCAGGCCTGGGCTGCCATTACATCATGGGGATGATTAGTACTGTTGTTCTTCACATGAGCCATGGCACTACCCACTGCCGGAGTCCATTCATTGTCTTCACTAGCTGAGTTTAGACAGAGACCCCCCAAAAGCTAGTAGCCCTTGAAAGTCCTAGTAAAGGTCAGGGCTTGAAAGTCCTAGCAAAGGTCAGGGCTGTGCACCACCCAGTTAATCTAGGAACCACTCAGTTAATTTAGGTAATAATAGTTGAAGCATCCCCACCTTAGTTCCCTTAATTCCTTAGATACTTATGTAGATCCTTCTTGATTATTGTTAATCAGATACTCCCAGAAATCTATTGATGGGCTAATCAGATACTTTGTCTATTCCTGGAAATTTTCTGCTGATCTGTGTGTCATTGAAACCTCCTTACCCTAAGGGCTACTCCAGATCAATAAAAGATTGGAGCGGCCTGACCAAGGAGGAAGTCCTTCGGGACTTGCCGCCTGGTCCCCAATATTGCAAAATTATCTCGCATCTTTTTCTCTCATTTGCTGTGCGGCTCCTCTTTCAGATACCGAACCCTACTCCACGCAGAACGTGGAGGGAGTCTCACTCGACAATCCACAGTGGTGCTTGTTTGTGGGAACATGAGACCAACACCTGCCCTGGGCTCACAGGCGCCCTCCTTGCTCTGAAGATGCTTCACCACCCCGAGCAGTTGCTCATGCAACATGGCTCTGAGGAAAATTCATCCTCTCTGTGTCCTTCCTCCTCTCACAAAGCATTGAGAGCACAGTTGTTTTCTTCAGATAGTGTTCTCTCTCACACACAATCCCAAAGCAAACTCTCCGTTACTGGCTGGTTGTCTTTACTTGTGTTTTGTGCTTCCAGATGACCACTCATTCAACCTTTCATTGTAACAGCCACAAGGAGGCCCCTCGTGTGCTTATTGGGTAGGTTTCCCACAATCCTCTGGGAAATCCCCACTTTAAATCCCTTAGCCTCTTGAAGGGACAGAACGGAACTTGAAAGAACTAAGCAGAACTAAGCAGCAATGCACCCTACTCCCTCTTCAAGGAGGAAGCAGGGACATACTCTTCTCCCTCTCCTCTATCTTGTCTTGCAAGGCTGGGCCCTCAGCCCAAGCCGCTCCCCCCCGAGAGTGACCACAAGAATGCTGGTATTGTCCTAACTCTCCCAACCACCCACCTGAGTGGACCAATGAAGCTCCAGAAATGTAGCGACGGTCCTAATAAGCCTACAGTGGAGGACGGCACCAACCTTCAGAATATGATGGTCACTTCCTGACCCTTATGCTGTAAAACCCTGACCAATCTCTGTAACTCACGCCACCCCTAAAGCCCACCCCAAATAGCTAGCCCTATATAACCTTTGTTCTCCTGGGACACTCTCTCTCGCCTCACCGCTGTGCCATATAGAGGCTGGGAACCAATTCTAGAATTGATCAATAAAGACTCGTTGCTTTTGCATCGGAGGAGGCTCCCTGGTGGTGGATTATTGGGGACCCCGAGCTCTGGGCATAACATTTTGGGGGCGCGTCCGGGATCCCCAAGAAAAACCCATGAGGGACCCAACTCCCAGAGTCTGCTGTCCGCGGTAAGTGTCTATGTGTTATCGGTTCTGTCTTATGCGAGCTCGCTTCTGCAATCTGGCCTGATAAAGATCTAAGTGGACGCACTGGCGGGTCTCAGGAAGGGGGAGGCAACGGATCCCTTGCACCTCCATCTGGCGGGGTGTAAAAGCCCCCATCTGTTTTTTTTTTGTTTTTTTGTGTTTTTTTTTTCAGTTTTTCTTCTGCGGGGTCGGAAGGCTGTTCTTAGGTGTCTTTGTTTGTTTGGTGTCTGTGTTCTTTTGTTTGATTTTGTGGACTCACTGGACGGACGCTATGGGACAGACTCAAACTACTCCTTTAAGCATTATTGTTGATCATTTTAAAGAGGTTAAGGGAAGGGCTAACAACCTCAGTGCAGAAGTGAAGAAGGGTCAATGGCGGACTTTCTGTTCCAGTGAGTGGCCGGCTCTCAATGCCGGGTGGCCGCCGGAGGGGACGTTCGACCTCCCCACCATTCGCCGGGTCAGAGAAGTCGTAGCTCGGCCAAAGGGGGGTCATCCCAATCAACTCCCTTACATTATTACTTGGCAGGACCTCGTGGAGGACCCTTCCTCCTGGCTCAAGCCCTTCCCGGCTCCACGCCCTCCGGAGCCGGCACCCATACTTGCCTTGCAGGATGCAGAAAAGAAGAAGGTGGTTCCCAGCGTAGATGGGAATCCAACTACCAACCAGGCCCAGATAGATGTCTCTTTCCCTTTAACCAGGCCTGAATGGGACTTCAACACGGCTGAAGGTAAGGAGAGGCTCAAAATCTACCGTCAGACTTTGATGGGGGGGGGTCTTCGTATGGCTGCTAGGAAGTCTACCAATTTGGCCAAGGTAGGGAACGTACAACAGGAAAGGGATGAATCTCCAGCTGCCTTTCTAGAACGGATCATGGAGGCATATTGCACCTATACCCCCATGGATCCAGAAGCTCCTGAAAATAAGGCGGCTGTGGTTATGAGCTTTATAAACCAGTCAGCCACAGACATTAGAAGGAAACTGAAGAGGATAGATAGATTAGGGGAAAAGAGTTTTCAGGACTTGTTGGAGGTGGCTGAAAAGGTGTATAACAACCGAGAATCTCCTGAGGATAGGCAAGCCCATGCCATGGTGGCTGCCAGTGACAAGCAGACCCGAAACCTAGCCAAGATTCTGCTGGCCACCACCACGGAGAACCCTGAGGAGCGGACCCGCCACCTTCACCAGCTTGCCACTGACCAAGAGGGAGGTAAAGGGACCGCCCGGGGCGGGAAGAAGAAGCTGCAACGAAACCAGTGTGCTTACTGCAAAGAGATAGGACACTGGGCCCGGGAATGAACAAAGAAGGCCGGTAAAAAAGGAAACAAGACAGATCAGGTGGAGGTCTTGGAGCTGGGAGGACTGAGTGATTAGGGGAGTCGGGGTTCGGACCCCCTCCCCGAGCCCAGGGTAACTCTTAGACTGGAGGGGACGCCTATTAACTTCCTTGTCGACACTGGGGCACAACATTCGGTCCTACGCACACCTCAAGGGAAGCTAGCCAGCAAGAAGTCCTGGGTGCAAGGGGCAACTGGCATAAGCCAGTATTCATGGACTACCCGAAGAACAGTAGATCTAGGAACGGGCCGGGTATCCCATTCCTTCATGGTAATACCGGAGTGCCCCTACCCCCTATTAGGATGGGACTTGCTGACCAAGATCGGAGCCCAAATAACTTTCAGACAAGGGGGGCCCCAGGTCACTGATGGCAAAGGCCATCCCATCCAGGTTCTGACTCTGAGACTGGAGGATGAATATCGCCTCCACCAGGGGGCGCCCCCAGGAGAGAACAATATGGACAGATGGCTACAAGAATTCCCCACCGCCTGGGCAGAGACGGGGGGAGTAGGACTGGCCGCTCACAGGGCCCCAACCCTGGTAGAGTTAAAACCAGGGGAAAGTCCGATAAGAGTCAAACAGTATCCAATGCCCCAGGAGGCCCGGAAGGGGATTCAGCCTCATATCCGAAGACTGCGAAGCCTAGGGATACTGGTTCCATGCCAATCTGCCTGGAACACCCCCCTCCTGCCAGTCAGAAAGCCCCACACGAATGACTACCGACCAGTCCAGGACCTCCGAGAAGTAAATAAAAGAGTTATGGATATACACCCAACCGTTCCTAACCCGTACACTCTCCTAAGCTCTTTAACACCCACTAGAGTGTGGTACACTGTATTGGATTTGAAGGATGCTTTTTTCAGCCTGACGCTCGCGCCTCAAAGCCAACCCCTGTTCGCCTTCGAATGGCACGATCCAGAGGGCGGCTACAGTGGACAATTAACCTGGACTCGGTTACCCCAAGGGTTCAAGAATTCGCCCACCATCTTTGACGAGGCACTGCACGAGGATCTCGGTGAGTACAGGAGAGAACACCCTAGTCTCACCCTCCTGCAGTATGTAGATGACATCCTGGTTGCTGCAGACACTGCCGAGGACTGTGAGCAGGGGACCAAAGACTTGTTGACCACCCTAGGGACCTTAGGGTACCGGGCCTCTGCGAAGAAAGCTCAGATATGCCAAGAAAGGGTGAGTTACCTGGGGTACATACTGGAGGGCGGACAGCGGCGGTTGTTGGACGCTAGGAAGGAGACAGTCCTGAAAATCCCTATTCCCACCACCCGGAGGGAAGTAAGGGAATTCCTAGGATCAGCTGGCTATTGCCGCCTCTGGATCCCAAGTTTTGCAGAGATCGCCAGGCCCCTATATGAAGCTACCAAAGAGGGAAAGGCCTTTGAATGGACTGAGACAGAGGAAATTGCCTTTAATCAGATAAAGAGAGCTCTTTTGGCTGCTCCAGGCCTGGGCCTGCCAGACATTACAAAACCCTTCCGCCTCTTTGTAGATGAGCGCAAGGGAATAGCAAAAGGGGTTTTAACTCAGGCTTTAGGCCCCTGGAGCCGACCAGTAGCGTATTTGTCCAAAAAGCTGGACCCCGTAGCCGCCGGCTGGCCACCGTGCCTAAGAATCATTGCAGCAACCCCGCTCTTAGTCAAGGATGCCGACAAATTGACCCTGGGACAGGAAATCTGGATAACAACCCCCCATGCCATTGAGGGAGTCCTAAAACAGCCTCCTGACCGATGAATGAGCAATGCACGCATGACCCACTATCAGAGCTTATTGCTCAACCCTCCTAGAGTGCGGTTCCATCCCAGCGAGGCTCTCAACCCCACTACCCTGCTGCCTGACCCCGACCTAGATGCCCCGCTGCACGACTGTGCGGGGATCCTGGAGCAGGTACATGGACTTCGGAAGGACTTGACTGACCGGCCCCTCCCTGATGCAGAGGCCACCTGGTTCACGGATGGAAGCAGCTTCGTGCGGGACGGATGCAGGTACGTGGGTGCAGCGGTGGTCACCGACACAGACACTGTGTGGGCAGAAGCACTGCCCCCTGGGACATCAGCCCAGCGAGCAGAACTCATTGCTCTCACCAAGGCACTGACACTGGGGGCGGGGAAGCGGCTCAACATTTACACAGACAGCCGTTATGCATTTGCTGCGGCTCATGTTCACGGGGCGATTTACCAGGAAAGAGGGCTGTTGACAGCAGAAGGACGAACAGTGAAAAACAAACAGGAGATTCTCGACCTGCTTGGGGCCCTATGGCTTCCCACGAAGCTAGCCATTATCCACTGTCAAGGGCACCAGAAGGCAGATGACCCAGTAGCAAAAGGTAACCAAAAAGCTGATCAGGCAGCCAAGGCAGCGGCCTTCACCCCGGTCCCTGCAATGGCCATACAACTACCAGACCCCGGGGACCCAGTTCTACCAGATCAGCCTAAATACTCTCAGGAAGAGCTGCAACAGATCAGAAAACTCCCCCTCGCTAAGGAAGTGAAAGGATGGTGGTACACCTCAGATGGGAAACTCATACTACCGGACTGGCTTGGGGTCACAGTATTAGAACGCATGCATCGGTCCACCCACTTGGGAGCCTGGAAGTTAAAGGACTTAATTCAGCATGCCAAAATCAAGATCCACCAACAAGACTCCAAAATCAATCAAATTATAACCTCCTGTAAGACCTGCCAACTCACAAATGCAAGAGCTGGGTCAGGTGGACAAGGAACCAGGCTCAGAGGCACCAAACCAGGAGCAAACTGGGAGGTTGATTTCACTGAAGTCAAACGAGGGAAGTATAGTTATAAATATCTTTTAGTATTCATAGATACCTTTTCTGGCTGGGTAGAGGCATACCCAACTAAGCATGAGACGGCCCAGACGGTGGCCAAGAAGCTGCTGGAAGACATCTTACCCAGGTATGGTTTTCCTGCTATGATAGGCTCCGACAACGGGCCAGCCTTTATTTCGCAGGTAACACAGGCAGTAGCCAAAGTCATAGGGGCGGATTGGAAATTGCATTGTGCTTACAGGCCCCAGAGTTCAGGGCAGGTAGAAAGAATAAATAGAACTCTAAAAGAGACCCTTACCAAATTAACCATGGAGACTGGTGGGGATTGGGTGGCT